>NW_006431918.1:9593511-9601995 GCF_000325575.1 Pteropus alecto | reverse complement strand
TATTACCACTAAGCCATATCCTTCAACTTAGTTAGCCGCCCCCAAAAGTTGATACTGTCTTCCACCAGCCACAACTTTGTTTTCTTTCTCAGTTTGTTCAGAACCCAAGGGGAAAAATGTGCTGTTTCACAGGTGCCATAGAGATGAAGAAGGAGCCCCTGCCACTGGGATCTCGACAACAGGGACAGGATACCAAGAGAGTTCCCAAGCCTGCACCCTGCAGCAAGGCTCCTATGGTCTCCTCCGCCCACTTCTTGGAATCTCTCTCCTTAATGCCCCAGATCTGCAGCCTGTTAAAAGACAGGGAGCCCAGAGGATGTGGTCGCTGCGGTAATCCAAATGTTGGGGTGCAAACTCCTTGATGCCAATTAAGACTTATTTTAAACCCTTTTCTGTTGTTGTTTTTGCTTTCCTTTGAACAAACAATCTGCCACGAAATTTCACCACAGGATCTTGTTTTCCTTTAAAACCTTATTTTCACGCTTACCATGTTATGTGACATGCAATTTTCTTTTCACACCTTGAAGCTACATGAGAATTTAACATTTTAAAAGGGAACATAACTGATAAAATTGTTTCATATTTATCACTACCTGAACGATATATACTACTCAATAATTTGGTATACACCCAAAGCCATTAGGAAGTCTGATGGTTTTGTTGTTGCTGCTGTTCATTAAGATATTGGAACTCCATACTTTAGCAGGAAACCAAATTTTTATTTAAGAGTCCTCTTCACTTAACTACCCCCAATGGACGCTCTATAATAACCTGATTTTATGTACAATGTAAGTTTCCCTTTTTCAAAAACGCATTCATTTTCAGAAAGGCAATTTCACTGAACCCTTTCTCAAATTAACTTTTTGTTTAAATATCTCTTTAATTTTTAAAGATCCATTTGTTGTCCTGCTGGAGGATTTTTTTTTTTTTTTTTAAAGCAGTTGACAACTGCCCAGCAACAGCAGCCTGTGTTTGCAGTCACTATTTTGGGCTACATCACATGTCACTTACATAACCTTGTTTAACTGCTCCTGAACTGGTTCGAACAACCTGGGAAACAGATTAGGGCAGTCCCAGCAAATTCCCGCATTGCAGATTCTGATGGGTGATTTCCCATCCCCCTTACCCGTCCTGCATCTTATAATGTTGCATGGTGAGTGAGACGGTGTCCGACAAGAACTGGTTATTCATTGTTAGAGCTAAAACACTTGATAATTAACTTCCTCTGCTCAGTTTAAACCAGTCCAGTCTGCCCATAATAAACCAATGAACAATGCTCCCCTGCTGCTGAGGTTTATGAGTGAGCCTGGATTAACATGCTTTAAAATGCCAGAGGGGGAAAAAAACTCACTTGGGAAGTAAATATAGGTTGCCTTTGCCACCTTGAAACACAAACCTTTTGAAGTTATGTTTTCGGGATTCTAAGATTTTAATTTAGAAGTCAGATTGGACTTTTTTTTTCCCTGCGGTGTTTCAAGAGCTCTTCCCATGTCGGTAAGAACAAAATTCCCACATAAACGTTCTTCTGGTGTGAAAGGTGTTCGTTTCTTTTCACGTTAAAAAACAAAAAATAAAAAACAACAAAACAACAAAAAAACCCCTTCTAATTGTCATGACTTAAAATTTAGGCATTCTGCATATTTCATTGAAAGATAATTAAGGGACAAAAACCAAGTGCTGTAAGCTTTTAACCTTGAGAAACATTTATTAGGATGTAAATAGGAAAAGACAAGTAAGTTATGACAAGGAACAAGGAACATTTTTTCAAGAGGAGTGCTTACGTCCCACACACATTCAATAGTAGGAATTTAGCAGAGTTGTGCTTCACTATGCAAAAACATCTGTTATCTAGATAAAGTAATAAGTTATTCAAGGCAGTGGACAGGGAATTAGCATTTGTTGAATTCCTGTTATGTGACAGGTGCTTTACCAATCATATAATTTAATCTTCAATCTAAAAATCATATGGAGTGGACCCCATAAGACAGGTCACATTACCCCCATTTTGTCAATAAAGACACGAAGAGGTTATGTCATGTGGCCAGCGGGATTCATAGTCGGAGCTCTTTTGTTATAGCACCTACTGATTCTATGGTTCCATACGTATTAAAGGGACCCTTAAGATATTTATACCTAGAGTATCAAATGGAACAGAATCTTTGCAGTAAAACATTCAGGCTACCATATAAAGGATAACTTGTATACTGAAACATCACTAACTACTCTGACACTTGGAAAAGAAAACTGCCTGAACTTAGGCAAACCTGCAGGCCTAAGCCTCAGCTGAAATATGAATAGGATGGCAAACTTACATATCACCCAATCCACCACTTTTTGCCTAATCCAAATGTACCTCTAAACCCTAGACCTCGAAGCAGAGATAGGCACAGCCCTGCAGAACTGAAAAATCCTGTGTGCTGGGTCCTTAATAATCAGATTTCATTCATTTTTGTCCAACTGGCAAATCCACCAAGATCTCAAAAGTGGAAATGAGGCCTGAGCAGAGAGAAGGGACTCTTGTTCAGCCACTCTGGCCTCAAACTATTTGTTATGACTTGAAGGTCTCACACAGCTCAGTGGGTCTTTATTTGCCATCTCAGGCATAGCCTGCTTTCTAAATACCCTTACAGGGCTAAACCCAGGTGAGAGCTGTACTGGGAACAGGAAAATTGCATCATAAACTCCTACCAACAATCTAAATTTTTGCTAGAAAAAGAGTGACGAAACTATTTGATATGAGGTTTTTTGGCTCATACACACACAAGTTAGACTAGTTTACATATATAATGATATAATGTACATGTCCAGAATACAAGAAGTGCTATGGGGCACATGGTGAAAAGGTTCTCTCTCCCTTCCCTATCCTGGCCACCCAGTTTCCTTCCGCAGAGGCAACCACTGGGATCAGTGTCTCTGCATCAGGCTAGGGGTTTTCCAGGATATGTCTTTTAACCATGGCACACATACTGTTTATTAAGTTAGGTGCTATTAATACAATACATTTATTTATTTATTTATTTTACTTATTAATGCAACACATTTAATTACTGAGTGGCTACTATGTGCCAGTTGTGATCAGCACAGGGGCTGAGAGATGAAGAAGACGAGATTCCTATCCTTGAGGCCCAGTGTGGGACGCAGAGTCCTACGCAAATCAAACCCTAGGGCGAGAGAAGCACATGGACAGAGTGCCATGGGGAACACAGAAGAGGAAGTGATGGTCTCTGCCTCAGAAGTCAGAAAAACCTTCCTGGAAGAAATGACGTTAGGCCAGCTTCGTGAGGAATGGCTGTCGGATGGGAAGGGAGTTAGAGGAGTTTTCCAGCTAAAGAAACAAAGTATCACAAAAATAAATGTTGTCAAAGGGTATCATTCATTTAGAGATGGGTGAACTTGGGAGCCCAGAGCACAAGGAGTGTATGTGGAGGCAGTAAAAAAATAAGGACCTGCTATGCCACAGTCTGGACGTGAGTCTTGGGCAATGGGGAAGCTAGTCCAGGTCTAACCAGTGTTTCAGGAAGTTCATGCTGGGAGCCCAGTGTTAGAGATCCTGGAGTCACGGTGAAGGGGCTGGTTAAGAGCAGAATTCAGATGACTCTTTCAGAAGCAGGTGGTTAGGAGATATAATTTCCAATCAACCATCCTTACCTCTGTTACTCTCAACCCTAAATGTGCTTTTCCATATCTGAATTGCTTCCACATCCACTCCTAATCCAAGTGAGAATGGTTGAAGCCATTGTAAATTATTTCTTTCTGATCCTCTAAGCAAACATTTCATATCTTTCTGATTTTATAACTCAAAGTTGTTGACTTCTGCCTCCTGGGTCCCATCATTGTCTCAGAGAAGCAGACAATGTGCACACTTGAGATTTAAAAAAAGAAAAAGAAAAAAGCAGCCTTGGAGTTACCCACTCAGTTTGCCAAAGCATGGCACTTTCGTTTTTACCATTCTGAACTGACCGGTCCCTCTTTGCCCAATTGTTCCCAAGAGAAATGACTCACAATTTTAGAATGTTTGAACCAAAACTCTTGTGCTTATGAGGGAAAAGTAGTACAAGATGTAAACTAGAACGTGGAGTTGAACTTTAGAATCAGATGTAAGAGGGTGGAGGGGAGAGGAACTGTGGGAAATGGTTCTTTGAAGTAAGACCAGCTGTTGGCTCAGAACGAGGAGGGTAGGGGTGGGTGAGGGAACAGATCCTAAGTGTGTGGCACAGCAGCCATGGGGATGCGACAGCATGAGCTGGAAGTAAAGAGGCCTGACGGTCGGTGAGCATGTACTCGTTCAAAGCTACTAGGTTGGGAATGTTATCTTATCATACTTAATGTTTACGATAACCTTTTTAATAGGTAATATTATCCTTATGTCCTGGACCAGGAAACAGGTCAAGCAGCTGGCCACGGTGCTCCACAGGGCCAGCGCTGATGCCAAAATTTGAACCCAGGTCCTACAAAAGCTCATGTTCACCTGGCAACTCATTGAGAAGCAATCTTTAAGTCTTAACATGCAAAATATATCTCATTCTTGCTTTCTAAGAATATTTATACTTAGCCATTTTTAACCTTCTACATTTGATCATTTAAGTAAATTGATTAAAATCAAAGGATTTCCAATTTAGAAAACAGTTTATTCTTTATTTACAGCTGAAACTCAGGACAAGAAAAGTTCCTAAGGTAGTTCGTAATGTCATAACGGGCTTTGGGGTCAGACACATGGAGGTTACATCCAGACCGTCACTTAGCAGCGACGTAATGCCGAAGAAGCCATTTAAGCTTATATTTTCTCATCCGTAAAGTGAGAGTAGCAAAGCTTACCTCAAAGGGGATTATAGAGAATAAATGTGATAGTATGTTTAAAATGCCTGTCACCATGCCTGGTACACAATAGATGCTCCACAAACCTGCTCTCCCCCAAGGTCACACCGTTAGAGCTCAGTCGGGAAACAGAGCACTGTGCCTGGAGCAGATCCGTGGCTCCCACTTGGTCTCACTACTCCCTGACTGTGAGAGCTGTCATTAGTTAGCATCATGAAGCTTTAGTGCCCCCATCTGTAAATGGGGGTAGTAATAGCATCTCTCCTTTAGGGCAGCATTTAGCTTTGCCCAGGCCAATCCTGACTTTGGGCAGACAGAATCTAGTCCCTCTATTCCAAACCTGGGATTCCTGTGTTAAGTCGCTTTTTTTAACCAATTATGCTTGTATTTCAGGTTTACTTTCTGTTAACTGGTCTTATTATGGCTCATTCCTCTGTCTTGCTGACTGTTTTGGAGCATGCATGGTACCTCCGATTCTTATAGGACTAAATTCCCCACACCCTGGCCTCCTCTGAAGTTCAGCCCAAGACGAGCTCTGACACTTGCCTTTCTTCAGATCCCATCTGTCTCCTGCACCCAAAGCCTCTCACGACGCCCTGCCTACACCACAGGGCTTCTTGCTCTGACTTTTGGACCGTATTTTCTCGTGGCACCTGTATCCACGCCCCATTTCTTACCCCACCTGAGGGAGCAGGTCTGGTTTCACACCCCCGGCCTTTCCAGTTTGCCTCATCATTACATTTGTTGATTTCCAAAGATATATTTTCTTTCCTTAATTTCTGTCACCTTTTCTCATACAGAAGCAATAAGCTACAAATAATAACATTTGCAATTACACTGTTTTTTCCTCTCTCCCCAAAAGCAAGAGCCAGCCATGAGAAACATACCAAAATTACTTTATTTGATCACGAAGAAAGTGTATAGATTTACAAACTGACTGCCTAACTATCATTGCAGTCATTTGTAAAAGAGAGCAGTTTATGTAACTGGAACCTGCCAGTTAATTTTTAGTTCATTCAGATAATCTAAAAGGCTGGGATGGCTGCTCCCAGCCTTTCTCTGTGTGGGTCCTCCCTCGTCTTCCAGGTCTCCCATCTCCAGGTCTTAACTAGCGTTAGGTCCTGAACTGATCTTGCTGAAGGCTAGAAGTTCCTAGTATATTCCAGCCCTTCCCCCTTGCTACTCCCCAGTCCATGATGCTGGCTCCTGAGTTTGCTCAGAGCTGCACTGCTGCACAATGTTCTCTCTCTGGACAAGGGTTTCCCTACTGGGCTTCAGGTCATAAGTCAACATGGTCCTCTATTCTGCATCCTCTTCGCCTTGGAAGAAGGTCAGGGTGGGTCAGCTTCATGAGGACAGTCCTGTTTTACTAATAGAGAGTGAAGGTGGGCAGACAGAGGCCTGCTTTGGTGTGATGCCTGGCTAATCTCAACTTTCTAACATCCTCTCCAGTGGGGTTTGGACCCAAGCCCAATGGATTACAGCAAGGTAATCTGCTTCCCCATTTGTCAGTGCTCCTTATGTATACTCCTAATGGGAGAAAAAGAACTGGAGTTTGAGGCAAAATTGGGCCTTGGTATTAGCCTCCCATCTAAGTTGTTTTCCTAAGCACCTACCTGATATTGCTGGTGTGACCTTACTAGTCCCCATCCTATATACCTGCACTCTACGAGGTGGTTTAAGTGCCACAAAGCATGGGTAAAACTCCAATATTCCAACTGTCTACCTGGATTCTCATTCGTATGCCCTGTCCACCTGCTACATGGTCTCTGAGGCCTCACGCCAACCATTCGTCTTGGAATTACTATGCCCCTTTGACTCTTGCCCTGTTCCTATTTGTTCTAAGGTGTGTCATAAGTACAGCACTATGCAGTGGGAATGAGAAAATCCTGAGACACAACAAGTGCAAAGCAATCACACTGTGGTTTTTAAGCCTTTTCTCTCCACAAGTATCAATAAATTTTTACTTTCATATGTTAAATTTTTTCATAAGTTCCTCTGTGACCTTTGTAAATCACTACTTTCCTGGTTTCCTGGTCAAGTCACAGCCTTTCCAAACCCCTTCTCTTATCTGTAAAATACAGAGATGGGATTAGATGAGCTCTACTGTCTGTCCCTTCCTCTGCCTCTTTGCTTCCATGATCCTGAAAAGAGGAACAGTGAAGGAAAAGGTAGAAAGTCATCATTAGAATGAACAGGCAGTAAGCAGGGCAACGCAGCCTTACCTTGTCACCTGCGTAAATACAGTGGAAGTGGCAAAACCACACTAGGAGCAAACTGCTGAAACAGAAGAGGGAGCTGTAATCACAGCCCTTACCCCACAGGAGAGTCTTGGAATTGCATATTAGTTAAAAGAATTCAAAAGCAGTTACTATGGCCTTTGATGAGAAAGGCAGTCAAAAATAAAGGAAATTACTTTTTTGAAAATACTCTAATGGAAGTACTCTAGGAGATAAAAAAAAAAAAAAAAAACAAAGAAAAGTAAGACTGTGTATATATGTGTACAGATATGTATTCATACATATATTTTAAATAACTACAACAGTTTTCAAAGTTAAAAAGTGATCACACTACAGTTTTGAAGCTAAGGTCTAAAAAAAATATAAAATTTTCTTCAGGTGTTTCAAGATAAAAAAAATGCAGAAATAAAGGTTCACTTCCCTCTTTTAATCTATTTACTACAGACCTGAAAGTCTTTGAGGAGGCTATTTGTTTATGTATTTATCTTTACATTGTGACTATAAAATTAATAAAACATAGTGGGAAAAGTCTAGAAGTAATACTTTCAGTCAAAGAAAAATTAGAGATTGTTATACTTGATGAGCTGTGGCTTCACTGGAAGAATATTAAAGAGGTAGTCTGTGGTTAACACCTTAGATCGAGTTACATGAGATAATGTGCCTGTATGAAGCAGGATGACGATAAACAACTACAGCTTGTAGGCCAAAAATAGCCTAGTTTTTCCCAGCTCTAAATTCCATCTGTCAAAGTAAGGTGGATGGCATTCACCAGATACCGGCAAAGCATATATAGCTGAACTAATTCAGTCTTCTGTGGGACTTAGGTCTGTTATCTATAATAATAACGTACCATCAATTAAGGGAATTTGTATAAATGTTTACGTAATGAAGGCTTTGGCCATTATCATCAGCCCAATCTTCCTCCCTTTCTAGAAGCTAAAGTCAACACTTTCATATCCTCTCTACACATGTCTAAGTCCCTGACGTTTCCTGAAACGTCACTGACCTTGGACGATGTATCTGCTGTCTCTGAAGCACCCTCACACTTTATTTGAACCTCAGGAACCCAGCTAACATTGGCTGAGAACTACTATGAGTTAGGCCGCACAGCACTGCATTTTCTTTTAAGATCTGCAAGAATACCATAAGCTATTAAGATCATGCCCATTTGATGTTGTTCTTATTGCCCTGGCAAATTCTTACCAGGAATTTTGGCTCTCTTCCCCCTGTGAAGGCTGGCTGTGAGTGCGTCACGTCATTTCTTCACATCTAAATCAGAACACGTTAAAGGTAGGAAGCAGATCTTATGCATCGATAGAGACCCATGGAGCCGAGGATGCAGTAAGTGTTAAATGCCCATGGCATGGGCAGTTCTACAACCTTACTCTCAAAAGTAAAAAGTATAGTTCTCATTTAGCACCAGCCTAGT
>NW_006431918.1:9588860-9593396 GCF_000325575.1 Pteropus alecto | reverse complement strand
TGCCCATCTCTTCAGCTGATACACCAAACCTGTGCTGTGGACTGCCCTTTCCCCTGAAGCTCTCAGTGCCCAGGCTGGCAGACGGGTAGGAGTTAATGCTTAAGACCTTGCCCCAAAGAATATCCAGTCACAGCATCATTAAAGCATAAGGCAAATAAACACAGGGGGGCTAAGAAAACATCTGAAAGTGAACAAATCATTTGAAATGAAAATTAAAACAAAAAGTACATTTTGACTATTGTTTAGCGGTCTGCAACAAAAGGAAAAAAACAAACTCTTATTGATTCATAGTTTAATCCTATGATACAAAATGATACGTGATAGAAATAGAGGTATTTTCTACCTGCACGGTTTCAGACCCTGTCACCTTATAAGTAGCTACTGTGTGACAGGCATCATGTTGAGTGAGCATACAAAGCATGTTAGAAAATGTCTGCTCGCAAAGAGTTCACAGCACTACATATATGTGATGATGATAAAATGTGCTAAGTGCATTTTCAGGTATAAAATGTATTATGTTAGGATGGTTATTATTAAAAAGGTAAGAGATAACAAATTTTGGTGAGGATATGAAGATAAAGGAACCCTCGTGCACTTGGTGGTGGGAATGTAAACTGGTACAGCCACTATGAAAAACAGCATGGAGGTTCCTCAAGAAATTAAAAATAAAACTATCAAATGATACAGCAATTCCACTTCTGGGTAGATATCCGAAGCCAATAAAATCACTATCTTGAAGAGATAGCTGAGCTCCCATGTTCACTGAAGCGGTATTTATAAGCCAAGGTATGGAAACAACTTCAGTGTCTGTCAACAGATGATACATAAAGGAAATGTGGTATATGTGCATATATTTATGTATATCATGTATATCAGCTACAGAGAGGGGGAGGGGGAAGGAAGGGAGATTGATTGATTGATTATTCAGTCTCACAAATCCTGCAATTTGTGACAACATGAATGAACTTGGAGGGCATTATGCCAAATAGAATAAGCCAGACAGAGAAAGACAAATACTGCATGGTATTGCTTATATATGAAATCTAAAATGAAAAAAGTAATAAACATCAAACTCATAGAAACAGAGAGTAGAATGGTGGTTGCCAAGGGCTGGGGGGTGCGGGGTGAGGGACATAGGGAGAGGCTGATAAAATGATACAAATTTCAGGTAAAATGGATAAGGTCTGATGACCTAATGTAGAACATGGTGGCTGTAGTTGATAACCCTGTATTGCATAATGCTAAGAGAGTAAAACTTAGGAGCTCTCACAGAAAAAGAGGGAAAAAGGAAGAAGAGGAAGAGGAGGAAGATGATGATGAGACAACAATGAAGGTGAAGATGATGACGAGAAGAAAAAAAAGAAAAGGTAAATATGTGAGGTGATGGATGTGTCAATTTGATAGCGGGAATCCTTTGACAACATATACATAATTCAAATCATCAACACTGCATATTTTAAATATATTATAAATATGTACTTCAATAAAGCTGAAAAAAAAAATGTTATGAGATCACAGAGGATTAAGAAATTCATGATGGAAGAAGGGGCGATACCCAGTGGTGATCAGAGAAGCTTGATGAACAGGTCATCATTCATCTAGACCTTAAAGGAAAAATGCAGTTTTTCCCAGCTGAGGAAGAAGAGGGAAGGACATTGATGGCTTCTGTCAGCCAAGACCATACATCCCAAGGTTGGGTCATAGCTGCCTCAACAATGTCCCACAGCACACACAGTGCCTTCTGCAACGGACTCAAATCAGTTAAATAAGTGTACAGAAAACTTCAATGAAGTCATGGAATTAATTTTAAAAACAGTATAATAAAGACATCAAAAATATTAACACAGTACAATTGCCAAAACTAAGGAAAAACAGAAATCATTACACATGATTCTAAAGTCAAAGGAATGTCAAACAACAGGTGAGAAACTGACCCCTAAAACTGATGGAATTCTGGTGTTGATTTGGATTTACATGATAACTTACTAAAGAACCAGCTTCCCACTTTAATATTTATAGTATTCTGAACTGAATATATTTATCCTATATGAAATTAAAGCTGAGCATTTTTATGTGGCAGTTCCAATACAAAGTCTTTCACATGTATTCCACCTTTAAGTCAATACAATCTAATAGTTTCAGGAAAGAAGATGTTAGATTTCAGACAGCTATTCTGCCTAAAACACTATAAATTATTTAAATTAAATTCTGATTAAAGTTAAAATAAAATATTCTTCAACAGGGCATGCAAGGTTCTTAGAACTCTTGCAAATGAGATTTCTGTAATCTGATTCTGCTTCATCCAGTAAAGCCATATAATAAATACACCACGACAATGCAGTCATGGTGGCTGTCTGTGGAATACTTTTAAACTTACAGAGCCGCCTTGTTCTTGAACTCTAAAAAGGCAAGAAGAAATGGTACAAACAGTTCCCCTTGATGTTTGAATACTAGGTACTACCTTGAACTATTGAAATTTCTGTTTCTCACAGAGGAAAATAGAGGATTTTTTAGTCTATTTATTTTAGAAAACTATATAATTTTAAAGCTAGAGGGAAATAGTTCATTCCAACCTAGGATTTACCCAAAGTCATAGAGATAACAAAGAGATGCTGGACTACAACTCAGTAGACCTGGGTTTGAAATCAAACTTGTTCACAGTAGCTCCTAGACTTAAGAAAGGGTTATGGTATAATAAGCCCACTAAAAGTTGAAAATATCATAAGCCGAAAATGCCTTTATTAAACCTAACCTACTGAACATCATAGCTTAGCTTAGCCTACTTTAAACATGCTCAGAACACTGACATTAGCCTATAGCTGGGAAAAATCATCTTGTTGCTATCATGCAACATCACAAAAGATAAATATGTTAGCCCGGGAAATTATCAAAGTTCAAAATTTGAAGTATGGTTTCTATTAACTACAGATCAAATTTTAAGTCAAACCAATATAAGTTGGAAACCGTCTGTAGTTACTAACTGTAGGACTTGGAGCAAGTTACTTTACTTTTCATGGGTCAGTTTCTTCACCTGTACACTTACTCAAATATAATTTACCTTGATAGATTATTGTACAGGACAGAAAAAAAATCCATATTTTAAGGTGCCAAGTGAAACTCTTAGCAGAATAGGTATGCAAACAGCTTAGCTATTAATATGGATTATAAAGTTGAGAATTAAACAAGCAAGATCTCCTGCTTATCAATTTACCATATTGTCTGGGCTGTTTTTATTTTGTTTTGCTTAAAAAACAAAATACAAAAAATAGTAAAGAGTGGGTAAAACTATGTACCCATGTACCTACTCTGTATAATTTGTTGCTTTTTAACCACAGAAACAAATAAATTAAACAAGAAGATTTCCCAAATCATCGTTCAGGTCTGAATGAATTTGGCTGTTACCATAATTTAGCATTTCAAGTAGACAACTGAAAATTATACAATTAGAAAACCAGAAAAGAGAAGACTCTACTGAAGAGCTACCTGAGCCACATCTAGAAAAGGTGAGGGCCAGCAAACTGCATGGAGGCTGGGCCAGGAGGTAATGAATTGAGCGAAGCAGCAGGAGACTACAGACCCTGGCTCAAGGAAAGAGCAGCTGCTGCAGCTGCTCCTCAGGGCTTGCCAACTGCTGGCATGTGGGAATGCAGGGTGGTGCTGCCAGATCTTCCACTGCTTTGAGAGAGGCTGGGCGTCCAGATTTTATATGAAATCTCCTGATTTTAAAATGCTGGCTACTAACTCAAAAATCCAACCTCCCAAAAGATATTTGTAGAGGACAAACAAAACACCTCAGTGGGCTGGATTTCAATCTGGGGGAATCAGTCTAAGACCCTTGAAAGGACAAAGGCACCCAGGTGTTGGGGGTGGGGCTGCATTCAGCCCTTCAACAACCAGATGGGGGCTTGGAGTGAGGAGCGAATTCTCCACTGAGGCACTGTTGGGCAGAAACCTGGCCTTTTGTCTTTGGATTTTTATTTTTATGCCTACAAATTCACAACAAATCCTAGAAATTGGCACTAGGATAACTAATATAAACCCAGTTCAGGGTATGAGAATGGAAAACAGGACATCTAGCATATAGTCATGTCCCAGAATTTCGTTACCCTGATGTCCTTGAGATTCGGTGCTATACGCCTCTGGTGTTTCACAGAGTATTGGGGAAAAACACTCACATTGACTCTGGGTTCTCTGGAAAACCATTCCAGTTCACTAAGCTGCAAATGTTATTAAATGCCCTTGAGGCATTTCTCTGAGAACCTCTGTATGCTGGTGGTGACGGTACCCAGCTAGCTTACAGAAGCTGATCCGGGCCTTCCTTGTGAGGAAACAAATGCTGTGGATGGACACTATGGAGAAGATGGAGGTAATTTATTAACATGAATCCCAGCAATGCCCCACACATGACCAATGTTATGCATTTGCAGCATCAGGATTAAAACAACTATCGGATTCGTGCTTCCTCCGACACGCCCTTGAAAGTAACACTGGGCATCAAAAACAAAAAAAAAAAAAAATCAAGCACATAAAGGAAAA
>NW_006431918.1:9561691-9588767 GCF_000325575.1 Pteropus alecto | reverse complement strand
AAAAAAAAAAAAAAAAATCAAGAACATCAAGGCAAAAAGACTTCCTCATTCTCTGGCCCATTTGAGAGGGTGTGATTCACCTGCTAGACTCTGAGCAGAGTAAAGATCTAGAGGAGAGTGGACAGACCTTCTGTAAAGGGGCCAAATCACAAGTATTTTATAAAGGCTTTGCACAACACTTTCTGTTACAACTAGTCAACTCTGTCATTGTACTGTAAAAGCAATCTTAGAAGATATGCAAATGAATGAGTGTGGCTGCTTTTCAATAAAACTTTATTTATGGACACTGAACCCTGAATTTCATACATTTCTTAATGTGTCGCAAAATATTTTTCTATTCATTCCCCATCCCCACCCCCCCATCTATTCTTAGCTTGAAGACCATGCAAATATATTCAGTGGGCTGCTTTCGGCCTCTGATCTAGAGAAATAGTCAAGCAAGGAGAAACAGCATTTCCTGGTCAATTACCATAAATCAAGACTCTGCTAAGCACTTTATTGGATCACTTAACTATGATGGCAACCCGAAGAAATATCCTATCCTTATTTTCTCCACTTTACATATGGGAACACTGAGGCTTGGAGCAGTCAAGTAACTTGCCCAAGTGTGTATAGTCAGAAAGTAAATAGCCAGGATCTGAACCCAGGCACACTGGCTGTGGGCTCCATGCTACGTACTGGGGGTCACATATGCAGATAGTGGTTCTCAACTCTGGCTGGGCATCGAACCCTTACTGGAGAGTTTTCAAAAATACAGGTACCTGAATCCCCCAATTTACAAATCAGAATCACTGGACATGCGTCCCAGGCATCTCCACGTTAAAAAAAAAAAAGTTTCCCACAAGTGTTTCTGTAGTACAATGAGGACCTATGCTACCTCCTTGCTTTATGGGATCAGGTATTATCAGACATGGTCCTACTGATAAAGAGCATACACATCCCGAACGTAGATCACCCTGCTACTCGAATCTGTTACTTAATTCACATTCACAGTCATAAGCAAGTTCTTTAAAGGCAATAGGCCCACAAGAAGCTAAGTCCCAGATGGTGCCTGGAGTCTTATTACCAAAGCCATACTTGCTGAAAACTACCGCTACAGAGCTGGGGATGAGCCAAAGTGGAACTAAAACTGGATACCTACACCATATCAAGAGCAAAAAAAGGCAAGATGGCTAGAAAAGGCAATACAAATCACATAGGAACGATAAATAATACATTTAAACAGAGTAAATGTAAATAAGCCAATCTAATTTGGGGCAAAGCATTTATTTACATGACTGCAATGGGTTCCCAATGATCAGAATTCCCCCATATAGCTTTGAGAAGTTTTTAAGTCCCTGGTTCTGAAAAAACTCACTACGTGAAAACTCTGGTAATCTCCCTTGTTAGATGTAACTCAATGGAAACCAAACAAAAAGGCAATCTGCCTCGCAAATGTGCTTCTACCTCAGAACAAACATACAGCTAGCTCCTGAGACATGCCCCACAAGAGTACAACCAGGTACTTTATACCAAAGAGATTTTCAACCTGGGGACACGGCCAGTCATGTCTTCCTGAGCTTCCCCTTCGCCCAGGGCAGATCCACTCTCCCACTATAATTTTAATTCCAATGGGGTTTCTGTCTCCTTCCATCTTTTTTTTTTTTTTTTTGATGATCCATGATGCCCTGCCACTGTCTCTGGTGATATTAGCCAGTCTTTCCTTCCTTCTATCTACTAACATGTCTCAGACACCAAATGTGGCCTCAAGGGCCCTGTGACTCAGAATAGTCTATAGTTTTTCACCTTCTTAGTGGAACTGAGTGCTTGTTGCTTATCAAGTAGTCAAGAAGCTTAGAGCTATAAACAGAGAAGATAGACATGTAGAAGAACTATATATCTAAAGGCACAGACAGAAGCCATGTGTAATGGACTGCAGTCCCTGTAATCAATATTTGTTGCCACTAGCAAGAATCTTCAATAATGATACCTTTGAATATAAAGGACAATGGAAACCTCTTAAAACCAGAGCAAATCCACCACAGCTACATGGCTTTACTTGCTGGGAGGTTTACTAAATCAGATAAATAGTTTTGTTGTCTTGTTTTAGTTTTCTAAGAGGTTTCAGCAGAATGATACAAAAGAAAAAGTTACCAACATTTGATCTTAACTTCTTCAAACACTAAGAGCCCAGTGTCTGAAGTGTGAATTTACTATGAGCTGAAGTATACAAACAAGGGTAAAAATGGAGTTATAATTAATTGGTGTTTCATTAATGAGGAAGAATAGAAACTGGATTTTAGTACTAAGAATGCAAGGGCACCATTGAAAATATATATAAATTACATAAACACAAGCACATACACATAAAATGGCAAAAACAAAATACTTTGAGAGTATGGTCCAAGAGAATCCTCAAGCACAAAAAGTATTACAGTTGAATAGTCAGTCCATCACGTGAACGACACATGATTCTGCAGAATCACTGGAAACGCTACTGCTATGAGAGCTTTAGAAGGCTGCAGGATCAAACCCCACGTTCTCTCACAGGTAACGAGAAGTCAGTATTAGTCTAGTGGTTTTACGGTTTTGTTTTGGTTAATATTTTAATGTATTTTCCTTATCTTCTTTTTCAAGCCCACTTCTTTTAATAACATCGAAATATGTTTTACTTATCCTTAATGTGTGCAATTAATAACGATTAGTTAGAGACTAGTGCAACCATCATGACGATTCAATTTTAGAATATTCTCATGACTCCCAAAAGGTGCCTTATGTTCAATTATGGTCAATTCTCATCTCTTCTATCCAAACCAACCACTAGTCTGTTTTCCGTCTCTTTAGATTCGTCTTTCTGGACACTTTATATAAACAGAATCACATAATACACGACATTTTGCTTTTGGTGTTTTTCACTTAGCACAATGCTTTTGAGGTTCATCCATGTTGCTGCATCTACCAGAAGTTAGTTCTTGTTTATTGCTGAAAGGATTGCCTTATGTGGATAACCACATTGTTTATTCATTTACCAACTGATTAATATGGGACGGTTTCCACACTGAATAATGCTCATGAACATTTGTATGTAAATCTTTGTATGGGTATATATTTTCATTTTTCTTGGGTAGATAACTAAGAGTGGATTTTCTGGGTCTTAAGGTAAGTTTATGTTTAAATTTTTAAGGAACTGATGAACTGCTTTTCAAACTAGCTATACCATTTTATATTTCCACTACCAATGTATGAGGGTTCTAGTTTTTTCATATCTACACTTACACTTAATATTGTTGTATTTTGTATTTTTATTCTAGCCATTCTTAGGGGTATGAAGTGACATCTCACTATGGTTTTAACTTGCATTTCCTTAATGATCAATGATGTGGAACATCTTTTCAAGGAATTATTAGCCTTCATGTGTCTTCTTTGGTGTATGTCTATTCAAATCATTGGTTCATTTTTAAAACTTGCCATTTTATTATTGAGATCTATGGGTTCTTGATATATTCTGGATATAAGTGCTCAACTAGTGTTTAAACTTGGATGGAACTCTAAAATTTCGATTAAACTTTCATTTGATGAGCTAGAACAGGGGCTCTCAAGTTGTGGTTCAGAGTTTCAGGCAATGTTTTACAAGGTCTAAGAAGTCAAAAGTATTTTCATAATTATACGAAGACATTATCTGCCCTTTTCATTCTCTCATTCTTTTCATGAGAATAAATGGAGTTTCCTAGGGACTGCGAGTATCTACAATTATCTGAAAGGCTCTTTAAGTACTGGGTTTTTAATGTCATTCTTAAAGGAATTAATACATATTTTTAAATGTCTTTTAATTTTTAACACAAAAATATAGATAGCTATAACTCACTTAAACAAAAGGTCTTTGTGACTATCAACATTTTTAATTGGGTCAAGGAAACCTGCAACCAAAGGGCTTGAAAACCACAGAGGTAGAAGAAAGTCACAGACTTCGTGATTACAGAGGTCACCAGAAAACATTTTCTCACACCAGAGTCAAGCAAACAAAATCTATAATCAAAGAAAAACTTCCTCATGGAATCTATCTGGAGGCGCCAAGAGCTCTCCCGCAGGAGCTGGAGGGAGGCTGGGGTCTCCGCTCCGTATCTGCACCAGGGAGGCAGGGAGGCAGGGACGGGGGGCATGAGGACATGGCACTGTTTTGATGTAAAAAGTTACACAGAGTGGTCTCCGACTAAGCCCAGGTTTTTAATAGCTGCTTCTTCAACAAGCAATTTTGAAGGCTTTGAGATGTTTGCTATCGCATGCTGAAGAGCTGGTAACGGGGAAAATATGTACAAAGAATATCTGGAGGTGAGACCAAATTCCTGGTGAGATTATTGCTGAAACCTGTCAAACTCTGTGCGCGATATGGGTCAAAAACATATGGTTTCTGGAGTGACGTGTCCCGCATGCAGTGGTGTGCTGTTCACCCACCTCCCGGGACACTGCTGTCAGAAGACAGTGGCTCAGGGGATTGACAGGTAAATTGTAAGCCTTTATTATTATGCAGACCTACCAATAAATTTTTTTAAAAATGCATCTGCTAGATCTCAAACAATATTTCCAGAGTAGTAGCACTATCAAGTCATAGGAAGTAGACATACAACTCACAGAGTAATTCTTCCTCAATCACTGCACATTATACTCAGACATCCTAGAGTTTAAAGGGGACTATTTAATTTCTAGTCATAATATCTCAAAATATTGCAAATGAAAAAGAAAATTGATAATAAAATTTGGAAGAGGAGATGATAAAGTAGATAAGCCTCTTCAAAACAAATTGATAAAAGTTTCTTTAGTTATCTTTTACTTTATTTATTCAGACTAGAAATGAACAAAACCTCCAATAATTACGAGATTTAAATCACAGGTAAATATATATCTTTATTACATTGTAAAGTCAGTTTCATAGAAAGTACTACAATCCTAATACTCTAACATGGACTAGTTATAGTAACCTAACTTACAGATGTGTGTGTTGTGAATTAAATGAGTTAATATGTAAAGAGATGGAACTGTGTCTAGCAATCACTAAGCTTACTTGCTGACTCAATCGCTAATGAGTAAGCAATCAATAAGTATTAGCTATTATGATTGTTACTGCTAAGAAAATTCACTGATATCGAATAGAATTTTTATTTGTTTGATCTTGGAACACCATCATTATCTTCAAATTAAATGAAACATCATTGGAATTAGTACATATCTTATGAAGAATCATAAAATACCACCTAAAATGACTAATTTTCCATTATTTGCAATTATGGGAAATGAGAAAAACATGAACAATTAAAATTCTCTACTAGATTCTTATTTCTCAGTGGAGGGTCATGTGCTAAGTACACAAAAGCCCGTCGATTTTCAAATGAGCCCACAGCCCACTTTAGCCTACAATGTCTGCCAGAAAGAACTTAACCCTGGTTGCCCAATTCTACGAAGAAAAAGCTGGACAGATTCATATTTACTTTGGTAGCAACTGTGCTCTCTTGTAAAAGTGGCAATAACTCTTAAATTCTTAAAAAGATAATAGTTGAAGGAGAAGTAATGTTTCTAGTATTATTAACTACTGAATGATTTAAAAAATTCAGTACACTTCTGTTTTTAGGTACGAATGATATCCTTTAGGGAATTAACAAAATATAATAAAAGCAACACGATTTAGAACACTAGTTATACATTCTGTTTGCTTGAGATCCCTTATTTCACTCAGATAACTACAACTTGCCATCCGAAATATTCACTACGAAGGAGCAAAGAAGGTAGAAGTTTGCCATTTATTTTACTGTAATTCAATTCAATAAGTGTTTATTGATCATGCATTGTGTGCCTACTGCTTTCTTAGATGCTATGGGAATACAAAAACATTTCAGGTAACGTTTTATGACCTTGGGAGCTCATGGCATAGACTGGCAGTGATGAGATCTACATATATATATATATGTGTGTGTGTGTGTGTAAATTTGCTTAATTTTAAGTGAGAAAAGATCTTTATGCCATTGGACAAAAAAGAAATTCATTTCTTTACTAGACCAGCACTACAAATTCACGTTTGTAGCAAAATAATCAAACCACTACCCATCAAGACAAAGGAAAAAAGAATGCAGAGATTTAAGGATTCTTGCTTCTCTCGAACTTTAATAGCAGAAGCAGGGCTGTTCTCATAATGTTCCTGACAATACTTATGCA
Source organism: Pteropus alecto (assembly GCF_000325575.1). Taxonomy (NCBI): domain Eukaryota; kingdom Metazoa; phylum Chordata; class Mammalia; order Chiroptera; family Pteropodidae; genus Pteropus; species Pteropus alecto. The sequence continues at coordinate 9,582,584 of NW_006431918.1, read as the reverse complement.
ACAGCATGCTGGGGAGTCTGGAGACCTGAGGCACGGGTAAGAATGTGCAGTAAAGATAATACGGGCAATTGTGTAAAAGGAAACAAATAATGTGAACTAGAATTCTTTAGAATTGCTTCAGAAACAATATTTAAAAAGGGGACAGAAACTGAATAGCTAGAGAAGTAAAAAGTGTCCTGGTTCCGGCCTCACTTTTGAACCTTATCGTTTACTCTGCCATACACTGACACTCCCCTTCAGCAATAGAGGGTGATGCATTAAGCTCTAGATACTCCCTATGTCCCCTTCAAATCTCCACTCATTCTTTCTCCCCAGTCTCAAAAGCATTCCTACTTCCCTGCTTATTAGGATCCATAAGGAAGCACCCATTTGGTCCTCATTAAGTACTACCATATATTGTCAGTATTGTTCACACACATATGTTCTAATTCTCCAACTAGACCATAAATTGCTTGAGCATATGGACCGTGTATTATACAAATCTATGTACCCCCCACAGTTCCTGGCAGACTTGCAACAAATACTTGGTAGTTGATTAAGCTAGAATCTGACTCAAGAGCAGACAAAGTCAAACTGTTATTGAGCTATGATAAGCTTTTACTTAAGTGAGGCACAAAGAAATAAACATTGGAGAAAAACCAGATGAGCAGTAGCTTGGTGAGTTTAGGGACAGGGAGAGTCTGCCAAGTGACAGAGAATAAATACCTGAATAGGCAGGAGGAAGGAGAGTAGAGAGATATTTTGAAGGAGGAGTTGGAGACTGATTTTACACAGAGAACAAAGGCGAGAGATGAATCCAAATGACTGTAAGGTTATAAACCTCGGTGCTTGAAATAATAATGGAGTTAGCATTAATAGTAATGCAGAAGTTTAAAAGAACTGCCAAGTTTGCAGGAAGGCTTGGAAGTTAAATTTTCATGTTATGATGTTTTAGCCAACTGCAAATATTTACATAGAATCTGTAGGCAAATGAAGATATAGGACATAATTTAGAATTGAAGCTAGAGGAAGATACTGATTTGGGAGATGTTTACAAATATATGTTGACTGAATACACCAAATAAAAAAAGGAAAAGACCAGCGAGTCAAGAATTTCAAATTAGGTGGAGAAAATATCAATCAAAGAACGAACCAAAAAAAAAAAAAAAAAAAAAGGGAGGATAAAGGGTAAACTAGCATAGACAACATGAAAGTGCCTTAATCTCCGAAGTATGTTATCTTGTGATAAATTTAATAAGCTGGACGGTCAAGGATTTTATGGTTGAAGCAAACTTAATTTTAGCTTAAAGATTTTATAAAAGACTATGTACAAATACACATATATTAGTCAAAATAGACCATATTGTACTATTTTGTGATCTGACATTCAAAGCACAATTTACCTATTTCATATCTTCAGTGCTAATGCCAAGTAAATCTCATAGACAAAATGTGCAAAATCTCTCTCTCTACATACAAAGTGAGGTAGATTACATGGTGGATTACAGACAACAGAAAATGAGGCTCCCTCTCAACTCTACAGTGAGTCCTGTATTTATATTCCATAGCTGGAGATCATTTGAAATGTTTTACATTTTATGGATTTCAAACAGATTTTAAACCTCAGAGAGACTGTAGCATGTGGGGGAATGTTTGGTCTTTGGAGTTGAAAAATATGGGTTAGCAACCCAGCTCTGCCATTTATTTTAAAACTGGAGATTCTGGAAGTAATGAGTTCAATGTCCTCATTTAAGAAAAGGGTAATAACACCTGAGAGGATTGTTATTAGGAGTAAAAGAGACAGTATGTATGATAGGGTGTGACTAAAAGAAGGAAATTAATTTTCTCTCTTAATTCAGGAAAGTTACCTTCAGAGAGAGAGAAAAAAAAAAAATCCCAGCGTTGAGATTCCAGCATCTTATTTCCATTTTAATCAAGTATTTCCTCTTTCTGCTGAATCAATGATGAACAAAGAGGGACTTATAACTAGGAACTAAGTATTAAGGAATCATAACTTCAGTAAGCATCGTATATAAAACTGGAAACTTAAATCTCCATTGAGCAGACTAGAAACCATGAAGATACTGTGGATGAAACATCGATTATTTTTTCTGTCCCCTGAAGGTCTCTTCTTCTAAGTGGAATCCAATCTCCTCAACCCTCTACCCCAGCTGACAGAAGAGCCTCGAGAATCTTGTCACTAAACCACAGAGTTCTGCTGGACTGCAGGAAACTTGAGGCTGGACAATTGACATAAACTTTCTGCTGAATGACTAATAAACAACTGTCTATAAAATGCTGGGTGAGTTTCTAGGAAAGTTTATCCACCTACGCATTAGGAAATATGAGGATGTTTGCCAATATAATTCATTATGAGACAACATAAAATCGTGCCTCAAAAGATAAGATATAAAAATATAAATTCCCTCATCTCTGGAACTTTATTTTCAAAAGTTTATACATAATAATTTTATGAATTCCGTAGGAGTTTATTTTTTCTCTGCTGAAACTGACACAAATATTCATTTAGAAAATATTCACTCCCATTATCTCCTAATGAATTACATATAATTTGTGAATATTAAAACTTGACTAATTTTGAAATAATTAGAGCTCTTTTGAAAATAAAATTTTAATATCACTTCTACTAACAGATTTACTGCTTCAGAAAAATGTCATTAAAAAACACATGAAAAACATTTTTAACAAAAACCAACCTCCTGAGGAAATGAAATGAATGCGAGATATTTAATAGCAGATTCATCTGAAAGATTAGAATCCTAGTATTTTTATATTCTTACTTAAGCTAAACTCAAACATCTGGCATTCTACTCTATTACTCATTGGGTCATTTTCCCCTTTCAAAAAGGATGTTTATGACTTACTGATAAATGTTGACGTTTTATATAAGTTTACAGAAGAGTAGATATTTTCAGATGTCTGCAATCCAGAATATAAAATAAAATTTAGATAAAATGTAAGTCTTTATGCTTTCCTAAGATGTGTCTGATGAGAAAATGATCATAGTACAATTTCCTCAAGGCACCTACCATAGAATAGTTACTGAAAATATCACATGCATGAATATTAACTTAAGGTTCCAGTTTTATACATGCCCTCTAGCTTAAATTATAATTCCCTCAAAATTTTACTAAGAGCTTATTCAATACCAGGTATTCTTCTCCATCCCAGGCCCTGTGTTTAACTGAGATAAAATTTATTGCATAATTTAATAAGTCTGGATACAAATACACACTCAGTAAATCAAGATATGGAATACTTCCATTGTCTCAGAAAGTTCCCCTGTGCCCTCTTTCAGCCAATCCCTACCATGAGGCAACCATTATTCTGATTTTAATCATCGTAGTTCATGTTTTGCCTTTTCATGAACTTTATATAAATGGAACCACACAGTAACCAATCTTGTGTCTGATTCAAAGAGTTTCTGTACCCCCTTCACTCACATTCTCCAAATGTTGGTATTTTACGTAACCAGGGTATAATTATCACTGAATTACAATACAATACTATTAACTAATCCACAGACCTTATTCATATTTCATCAATTGTCCAACACACACATTCCTTTCCTGGTTCAAGATCCAATCTAGGATTCCACATTGCATTTAGTTGTCGTGTCTCCATAGTCCTTGTTCATGGCCTTGACACTTCTGAAGAATACTGGCCAGTTATTTCATGGAATGTTTCTTAGTTTGAATTGTCTGACACTGTTTCACGTTTAAATTGAAGTTAGGAATTTTTGGCAAGAATATCAAAAAAGTGATGTTATGTCCTTCTCAGTGCATCATACCAGGTGGTACATGATGCTATTTGTCATTACTGGGGATATTAACATTGATCACTTGATTAAGGTAGTGACTGACAGGTTTCTTCCCTTTGTTATTAATAATTATCTTGTGGGGAGATATTTTGAGAATAGGCAAATATCCTGCTTATCTTTTCACCCATGAATTTAGCATCCATTAATCATTCTTACTTGCAACAATTATTACTGTGGTTTTGGCCAAGTGGTGGTTTTCTCTTTCTTCATTTCTTCTATATTTATTAATGGTATTCTACTGTAAGGAAGAATTATTCTTTTCCTCTTGTTTATATACTTATTACATATGGAATTATGAATATTTAATTTATGCTCTGGCTTATAATCCATTACAATCATTCATTTATTTTGATGTTCAAGTTGCCCCAGATTTGCCAGTGGTCATTCCTTCAAACTGACTCTTGTGAGCTTCTGACAGTCCCCGTTTTTTGTTTTTTTTTTGGAAGACTTTCTTCCTTTTTGATGCCACATCATGTTCCAGAATCGTCTTTTATTTTCCTAGGCCCAACCCTGCATTCAACTATTTCACCAGAGATCCTGACCCTTGTGTTGGAGAGCGGTGTTAGAAATCAAGGTCTGGGTGCTAGGTGTGCTTATTGCTACTGGTGTCATTGCTTCCGGGCCTTCTTAGGAGACAGAACAAGGAAATGCGTATATGTAGATATAAATATACATATATCTATGTCTATTTCTCTATCTGTACATATGGATCACGAATTCATACTGCTAGTACCTATTCTAAACCAACACTACAAGGTTCATTCCTTATTTGTAACTAATCTCATTAATATCTGGTTTATCCTTCCTGCATTTCTTTTACGCAAATACACAGACAGATATAGGTCTCATGTTTTCCTCTTTGTCACATGAACAGTAATATTACATAGATAAACTTTTGTACTTTGCTTTTTTCACTTAAGAAATTGTCCTCCATATCAGATCAAAGAGATCTTTCTTATTCTTTTACAAAGCTGTATAGTATTCCATTGCATGGATTTATTTAATTCCCTGGGGCCAGGAAAATACAAGATGATGCTGGAACATGATGTGGCACTAAATAGAAAGTCTTCAAAAATTTTTTAAAAAAGGAGGGGGCGCTGTCAAAGGCACACAAGAGTCAATTTGAAGAAGTGCCCACTGGAGAATCTGGGGCAACTTGAACATCCAAATAAATGAATGATGGTAATGGATTATAAGCTAGAGCATAAATTAAATATTCATAATTCTATATACAATATATAAATAAGAGGAAAAGAATAATTCTTTTCCTTGGTTTATTTAACAATGCTCTACACATAAACATTCAGGTTATTACGAACACTTTGCAATAAAAAAAGCTACAATGAGTTTATGCCAGTTTTTTACTGGACAATCTGTCATTAAAAAATATATATATAAATGAATCTATTATCTTTCTATATATCCATTATATATTACTAGAAACAAGCCCTTTGTCACATGTATAAGATATATATTGTAAATATTTTCTTTAGTCTGTGACTTACTTTTGCATTTTCTTAATGGTATCTTTTGATAAAGAGTTTAACATTTTCACGAAGTTCAAATTTTTTATGAAACGATAGTAAAGCAGAAGACACCTCCAAAAGTTTGAACAACTACTGAAATTTGAATATCGATGGGAATAAAAAGTCTCAAGTTTGCAAACTGTAAATATACAGTTTTGGAAACCCTGCCTTTAACCCTATATACTAACAAAGTTTGGAGAAAAAGAAAGTATCTTTACTTTACTACTCCAAATTTTTGTATGATGCCAATGAAAGAATTGAGAGGCATAGAAGAGATGAACAATTATGGTAAAAGATCTAAGCACTAAGAGAAACATTTTTCCCAGACTCCATAGAAAAGACTACTGAGCCAAGGTATAGGCTGAGAAGCCATCTCTTAGCTTTTTGCTGCAAGTACACCAAAATAAGTGAGGTGACAGACCAGTGTAAATGGCCAATTCTAGGACTGGAAAGGGTCCCAAGATCCTGATACTAAAGAAACAAATGCCATCTGGGCTGTGGCTTTCTGGCAGAAGGGGATGAGCTACGGTTAGAGAGCATGGATACTCTCAGTTCAAAGACGCGTGTCATGGCAGGTCACAGAAGATACTGTGATCCCTAGGTCCCCCAGTTCTAAGATCTTCTACAGCGAAGACACCAAAATGAAAGTCATCAAATGACCTCTCGTCAAATATACCAATTTAAATAGTCAAAAGAAAGTTTACTTTTTTTCATAAGCTACTTGAAATTAAAGTAACCTTGTAGTGAGCATGATTGCAGTCTACCTACCATCCATTTCCTCCTCCTCTCCCAAAAGAACTCTAAATTTCCCTTTCCATCACTTCCCACACAATTTACAGCAATATAGCTAACACTAATCTCAGCCACAGACAAATGCTTAATTAATCCTACAGGTTATACCAATCCCCCTGTCGACAGTTGTTCACAGTGAGCTTGTCACTCTAAGGCCAAAGGTTTCCTGAGGACTTTGGGAAAACAAAGTTTTAAATTTTGTTTTTAAATTATAGTTGACATGCAATATTATATTAGTTTCAGGTATACAGCATAGAGATTCAACATTTATATACCTTATAAAGTGACCACCATGGTACGAATAATAACTATCTGTCCCTATACATAGTGACTATGCTGTTACTGACTATATTCCCTATGCTGTACATTACATCCCAATGACATGTCATAACTGGCAGTGTAGACTTCTTAGTCCTCTTCAACTTTTCGCCCATCCTCCACCCTCTCCCATTTGGCAACCCAGTTTGTTGTATTTATGAGTTCATTTGTTTTGTTTGTTTTGTTTTTTAGATTCCACATGTAAATGAAATCATATGGCATTTGTCTTTCTCTGACAAAACTGTGGTTTATATGCACAATGGAATGTTAGTCATAAAAAATAGAATCTTGCCATTTGTGACAACATGGATAGACCAAAAGAGTACTATACTAAGTGAAATATGCTAAGCTTTTTTTTTTTTTTATCAGAGATCTCTCTCTTTTCTCCTATACATAAATGAGAAAGCACATAGCTCCAGTTGCTACCGGAAGCCACCCTTGGATAAAACAAGCCCTTATAGGGGAAAATAAAGCTATGAAAAGAACCTGGATCTTGACACTGTTACTCTCCTGTATTAGCCAATTCTGATAACTTCACTTCCTCTGGATTTGCAATTATGTGAGCCAGTAATATGTTATACAAGTCCATTTGTATTCGATATTTGAAAATTAACAGCAGCCAAAAGCATCCTTCATGATAGAATATCCTACTTAATTTCCAATACTTATGCCTTAGCTAACTAATTTCTTCCTATGTTTCATTTAATCTTGAATGTTTAGTTCTAACCATGTGCTCGGATGAAATAAGAGCAAATAAAAGTTCAAGTTCAACATAAAAAATTAAGAGAATGTAATTATGCTTTAAGTCTTAGTCTTAAATTAAACAGACCATGCGGTTTCCTAGTATCACATTAAAATTTAGCAACAGTTAAAGAATGAAAAAGCTGTGCTCAGCAAATTTTCAAAATTTAAATATCAGTTACTGAAAATAAGCTCTTGTAATATAAACTCAAAATGAATTCTAAGATATAAAATTCATAAATGTGCATGATGGTCATATGGCCTGACAAATAAGATGAATTTTCACTCTTGGTATGATCTAAAGGATGTCTTAGATCCTATTTGTCAAGGTAATTTCCCCCCCTCGGTGAGTATTCCAATTCCTATGGCAAATTAATCATCTCGAATAGTATTCTATTAAAAGTGCACTGCTCTGAAGTGATGAATGAAAGTACCATGTTTTAAAAGACATAATTCTATACTCTAAGTAAAGGTCTGGATTCTAGGTCCAGAAAAAGATCGAATAATGATCTTGCACAACTAATTAAAACTTTTAAAATTCAGCTATTTTGCCCTAAAAGCCAAAAAGTAAACAAGACTTGCCACAATTACCAATGAATACGTGTATATTCATTGTGAGAATAAAATACAAAGCCCTTGAACTAAATGGCCCATATTTACTGAATGATTACGAGGTTGACTATCACCCACAAGCAATCCCCCAAAAGCAATCTCCACATGAAGTCTGGTTCTGTCATGCACAGTCAAGAGCCATAAAGTCTGCCTCCTGCATACATTGTACTGATGTATACAGTTTCTCCATGGTTCGATTTTACAAAGGTGACATAATAATCAATGACTTTTAAAACAAACTAGAAAGATATGTTATATATGAAATTATTTTCACAGGATATTTGGGCTAAACTACAGCTGTTTTGTGATATCTTGAAGTATTTACAAGACCTTTGGTATAGATAATAAATCACACTTAAAATTACAACTCCTAGCCTCAATATAATCCAATTATATGATATTTAGGACATTATGATTTGTGGGGCTTGCTTGGTTCCTGATTTAAACAATTATAAAAAGACATTTACGATACCATACTAATGGAATTTTCAATGATTATTCTTTTAGTAATAGTGATATTTGACATTTTAAGTGACAATTGTTTTAGTTAATACTTATAAAAGTCTTATCTCTTAAAGTTATATATTAAAGAATTTATGGATATGAGGACATGCTTTAAAATAATCCGATGAGGCAGAAGAGAGCACATACTGATAATTTTTGAACATGGGTGATGGACCCATGAGGGTTCATCTACCTTTTATGTACCTTTGTGCATTTTAAAAATTCTCCATAATAAAGTTACAAGACATTTGTTTTAAAATGTAAGGAACTAAAAGCAGAAGGACTCAGTAATTTTTTTAAAAGATACAACAAAACCACTCTGAAATTTGATTTTACATTTTTCATTTTTAACTGCTTCATTGAGACATAATTTACATCCATACAATTTACCTACTGTAAGTATACAGTTCATTGATTTTTAGTTTATATAGTTTTACAACTGTTAAAACAGTGACTTAATTTTAAACAAGGAGAATTTTTTTGGTTGGGAAGTATTTATCTTTTGTTGTGAAAAAGTTCTACTTAAACAATGGTTAGCATAACAGCTCAGTTATACTTTAGAGCTGTGACTATTTTTCTCTTCCTAAAATACCAGTAATCCTTAAAAACACAATATTTATCAGTAACTAGATTTTGAAACTAAAGTTACCTTTTTTTTTCCCCCTCCATCTTTATTGACATGTTTCTTCCTTGCCAAGTTAGGAGAAAGAAATGCACATTCCTTCCCCCCCTCCCCGCCCCTTTCCATATAACTTCTCCCTTGGCAGACTGCCACCGCCTGCAGCAGAGGGCAAACACGAGATCTGAATCGAAGCTTCTGTGTGTCTGAGGCCAGACCAGGGTGCTCTGGGGAGGGCTCCCACCTCCCATTCCAGGTCTCCTTGAGAAGAGCAGAATATAATTTACCTTTCTCTCTGCTGGGAAATGGGAAGAAACTGAATAGACTACAGTAAAAAGCCTGAACAGGGCTGTACTATCAAGTCAACCAACTTTCGTGTCGCTCCACCATCACTTCTACCAGGCTTTAGGTTAGAGTGTTGAGGTAAAGTTGTCATCCAGGTCACGATGGCTTCTAATATGTTTCTATATAGATCTTTCTCTGTTACTTCAGTGTCACTTCCAAAAAATCAGCATTTGTGCTTTAGTTTTCCAGTCTCAGCTAAAAAGAATGGTTGATATTTTTCTAATGAAATAGGCTTTCCATACAAGTGAAAAATAACTTCATATTAAAATAATTCACTTTGGTCATGTACCATTAAATGTAACTAGCAATGGATATCCCTTACATTACAAAGGGGTTCAGAAAACCATTTCTTTGAAGCTTTAGGATACCATAAATAAAAATATATATGAATTTGTCATCAGTGATAATGCTCATATTTCATTTTCTGAGCATTGAAAAAGCAAATGCTTTGGAAGAAGTGTTGCATATAACTGGACACTCGCGGTCATAACTGATAATGAATCATACGTACAGTAACCATGCAATTCACCGGTCAAACATTTTTGAGTGTGAAAGGAAGTGCTATTAAAAAATATGCCAGGAGAACTCGTGTAAGACAAAACTATCCCAGGCAAACTGGGACATGTGATCACTCCAGTTATAAGCAAGTCAATGCAAAAGCATTTAAGATTACTGGGATTTACCTACAGTTCCCAATTTTGGGGGGGGCTCCAGTGAAGTCCCTAATAGTTATCCTCAAGTTTCTACCTTTGGAAAGCTTTAACCACCAGTATGAGAGAAACTAAAAGAAATCTTTTGACTCTGATATTTCACCTTTGGACCATTTCCATCTCTTGACTCAGCCTACCTTTGTACCAGTAACATCCTTATCTTTATATTCATAATACATACCACTGAACTATAAACTTTAATGAACATTGAATATAGTAAAATAGATTATAATTTATCAAATGAGAATCATAACAATCACCCATTGTAAAATTTTGAAAACAACATCCATTTCTAGGGAAGACACTTTAATTTACCAATTGGATTATTTAAATATTTAAGAAATATTGCCGAAAACCACTAGCACTATAAAATACCAACGACGATTTTGAGAATCAGAGTGTACACTTATAATAAGCCCAAAATGGAAAAACAATGAACCTAAACGTGCCCCCCAACAACTATTTATATCATTTGTATAGTCCTAGAATTTGAATAACATTTCAATTTCTTTTAAGGTCTCCTCACACTAAAAATGCCATAATTAAAACTCTCAGCAACACTTATGTCCATGAACCTTAAAACCCAAATCAAACTAAAATATTAAAAACAGCTGGAATTTATAAAGCAAAAGGATTTTCTACTTTGATAAAGAGATGATAATGAAGTGTGGCACAATTTTATGAACCTATTAGTCCAACTAAATGAATCTAACATTCTGCAGCACTTCAATTACTTTGTAAGTTGGAGCAATGCCCAAAAATGAAATGGAAAATTTTCTTCTTGTTGCTTTTCATGCATAAGTCAAAATGATTTACATTTAAAATTAAATTACAGAATAAAACACATGGCATTAAAAATCAGGTTAAGAATACTAAGGCATGAAGTTGATACGTTTTATAGAATAGAATAGTGCTATATATTTCTTTCGTGAAGCTAAAATGGTTTTTAATAGGTGATTAACAGCAATGTGAGTTTCTCTCTCAAACAATCACATGCTAAAACTATTTCTGAATGAACTTCCAAAACTATTAGGATCACTCATTTAAATACTCTGACATTAAGGTGACAGCACCTTAAATATGGGTTCTGACAGTTTATTCCATTTATACAAGCTATTACAAGGAGAAATTTAGATACATTTTGAGGAGTCCAAATGGGAAGCCTCAATAGAACTTTTCTATTAGTATGAAGAGCAAACCGTCTAAGGACCCCATCAAATACATTTCCCTTTCTTTAACTGCTCACTACAATTAGTCATTATTATAGTTTACATATATTTATATTTTTTTAAATTTAAAATTACAAACTGCGTGCAATGGTATGTATTACCAGGCAGGCTCACTTCGTATGTACAGTATATGGGTATAGAAGAGGGAGGAGGTACTGTTTAGCTACTTAAGAAGCCCTTCATCAGAACAGACTGGGCAGTCAGATGGAAATGCCACTCAAATGTAACATTATTATCTGTTTCCCAAAGCCAAAATAATGTTTTCCCTCAGCCGAATTTTACTGTCGGATTGATCCTGTGAATAAAAAATGACTTTCGTTTTTTAATGTCACCCGTAAGAATGTGAGAAATTTGAGCAAATCACTATGACTAAAACTGGCGACTAAAAAAAGTCATTTTTCCAGGCAAAGGAGAGGTCAGAAAAACACAGAAATGACACTGAAGGAAGCTATCAAAAGTGTGAGAACAGTTTAAAAATAGTAATAGATATAAATTGCATCAAAAAAAAACCCATCATTAAATGTTGAATTACAGTGTACTGTAAAAATTCAATTCAAAAAATAATAAACTCTCATTTTTCTCCTAGAGTTAAACTTTTAAACATTGTATTTTCCCAAGCTCCGATACAAGACAGACATTCCACAACTACACATGACTTAGAGGAGACTACAGTATCTGTATTTACAATTCATTCATCCATTTACCTACAATCCACTGGGGACTGTGTTACTTGTAGGAATGAAAGACTAAACAAGGCATGGTCCCTGCACTTAGCAGTCTAGTGGGAAGACATACACAGGTCATTTTAACAGAGCATGTTAAGAGCTGTGATGGGGCAAACTCAAGTGTCACAGGACACACAGCAGTCAAAGAAGCTTCCCAGAGGCAGCCACCTCTAAACTGAGAACTGAGACTGTAGGAGGAGCTGGCTAGCACAAATCAGAGAGAGGGAGGACGAAAACGTGATCAAACAGAGGCAACTTTATATGCAAAGGCCGTGGGGGTGGGATGGACAGCCAGACGGCCATATGGGAGGGACTGACACTCTCACAAACTAAGTGCAGCTGAAGAATAGATTCTGAAGCATGAGTGAAAAGTGATGAAGATAGAGAAGTGTGCAGGTTCCAAAGTTCATATATAACGCTGAGGGATTCTGAGGAACCTTGAAAAGCAGAGCCAACTAGACGAGTGAATGCTGAGCAGGCTCATTTGCTCTGCCTATTATCTACTCCCAGTGCCATGCTCACCACACAGTGATTCAGAGTGGGGTTTCTGTAACATTATTCAATGGGATGCACTTTTAATCAAGGCCAGGCTCTTAGACTAGCAAGATGAGTTTGGTCAACATGGTTCATGACATTTGGTACCTGCAGGTCTTATGCAGAGCACAGAGTCATCAGTCGGCACTGGGTGCCACCTCTCCGTTTACCTGACTGTTTGCACACTATTTATCTACCCACCTCTGAGGCTATCTGAGTTGGCTGCTGGTTTAGACTAGTGAAGTAATGCCACAAATGAATAGGGGATGTTGAGTCTTTTGCACTCTGAGTTTCTAATATGTGAAAAGTACTATGACAATGACACAGACAGAGAGTATGGGCAACTGTTTAGTTGGTACGAAGTGCCGCTAGGCTACCAGAAAGCACAGTTCTTAAAACCTGCTAGTAAGTCTAATATGTCTGGCTGTTAGAAGCTATCTGAGGTCCATAGTTTCCAAAGATTTTTTTTTTTCAGTGTTTTTGTATATTGGGGATATAAAGAAAACATCGCATGAAAAATGAAGTGTGAGAAGAGAGATGCCACATCATTTGGGAAAATGTGGGGCCTTTCAAAGTTCTGTGGATAAATTTCCCAGTATTTTCCTCAGTGGTCAAATCTCAGAAGCCCCAGAGAAGGCTCTGTAATGGGATATGGCGTCGTCCCTTCTGCTCTCACTAGGATGGCGTTCGGTTAGTACACATAGAACATTCTGCTGGTAAAGCACTGCACCAAGTGAGTGTGTGTGTGTGTGTGTGTGTGTGTGTCGGGGTGAGTGTGTCCATGCAAGGAAGAAGGAAGCAAATAAAAGTTAAAAAGGAAGGGCGCTAGGCAAGTATTTTAAATTTCCTGGTAGCCACATTAAAAAGTAAAAATAAGCAGATGAAATTAATTTTAGCAATACCTTTTATTTAACCCAGTTTAGCCAAAAATATTATCTATTCGACATATAATCCATATAAAAATTATTAGAAATATTTTGTATTCTTTTTTTCATACTAAGTCTTCAAAATCCAGTGTGTATTGTAGTTTTACACACATCTCCAATAGGATGAGCCATATTACAAGTGTTCAAAAGCCACATGTGGCTTGTGCCCACCATGTTGGACAGTGGTTTACAGTATTTTATTGAATGTTCCATCTGCCACATACCATAAAGCCATCAGAACACACAGACGTTTTCCTCATGACAGCAGTAACTAGCCGAGGATGAGAAAAAGGCTCCCACTGTCAGGAGATGCTCATTTCACTGGTCTCATGCCAGAAACCCATGGGGCAGGGGAAGAAATGTATAGTGACAGAGGCTGGGTTAGTGGGGACTTGAATAACCTAAGATCTACAACTCCTCATTATAGCAACAGAAGTATTCTGGATGTAAAATTTGTTACACTCTGTTTCCTAAAATGCCTTTTTCACCCATTGCTATTATTTAAGACTAAAGACCTGGGAACAAAGGGATGTATCCAGCTATTTGCTGCTGCGAAATAGTGGGAAGCAAGTCATAGGCCTTACTTAGTTCCCTTGTCTATAAAATGGAAGGAAATGCTAAGATGCTAAGTCATTGCGCCTGTCAGGGTGAGTCTTGTGTAATTTTTCTTACTTCTTCCTGGATTTACTAGTAGGATGAAATAATGTACTTCTTTGAAACTATAAAGGGTAAAAACCATTTCATGGCTTGCTTCCCAGTGCCATTAGAAACAAACAAACAAAAATCTGACCTCCTTACAAGGGTCTTTGAGGCCTTGCACGATCTGGCCTCACCTACTTCTGTGCCCTACCTCTGCCACCACCTGCATTTCTGCTCCCCCTTGCCACTCTCCAGCACATGGGCGGTCACCTATTCCTCCAACACTCTAGTATCCCTCCTGCCCTGGAGACTGCACTGTCTCCTGGGCATACTTAGGGCTCCTATTTCCATCTCAGACCACACTAACATAACCATTCTCCTGTACCTCAGTTACTCTATTTTCAGGCTTTTTCCTTTTTTCCTTTTTTTATTTTACCTATTTTCCTATTTGTAAGCTGCCTGTCTTCCCCACTAGAACACAGAAGGGCTGTAGTGCCTCTCTGCCCTCAGTGCCTACAATGGTGTCAGGCACCTAGGAGATGCTCAGTAAATATTTCACGATTACAGGAATACGTGAATGCTATTCAAATATAGATTTTTATCATTAACTACTTAAGCAAATCATGTCCTGATGAGTTATCTTTCTTCCTAAAAAAGTTTTTTTTATTTTTAATTGACATTACAGTGAGTGAAATAAGCCAGTCACAAAATGACAAATCCTACAGTCGTCAGATTCCTAGAGACAGAAAGTAGAAAGATGGTTGTCTGGGGCTGGGGGCAGGGGTCGCAATGGAGAATGGATAGCTAGTGTTATGGGTACAGAGTTTCAGTTTGGAAAGATAAAAAAGTTCTAGAGATGGATGGTAGTGACAGTTGTACAACAATGTGAATGTACTTAATGCCACTCACCGTACACTTAAAATGATTAAGGTGGTAAATTTTATGTTTGACATATTTTACCACAATTTTTAAAAAGCGTAACAATAATATAGATATCTATCAAACTAGTAAAGACTGTGGTCGTACCTGCTGCTGGTGGGGATAGAAGGAAGGTACTCAAATGTACTGTTGGTAGAAATGTGAATTATTTTCATCTTTTGGAAAGCAATCTGGCAACATTTCTTAAAATTTAAATTTCTGGATTCATGTGATTCAGAAATCTTGGTCTGGAAACCTATCAAATGTAATAAATACAAGGATGTATATAGGCAAAATCTTCTTGGAAGCATTCTCTTTCTCTGTGGGAAGAGACCGTAGCACATATATTTTTGTACTCCTGTGGGCCCTGCACTTACTGGACGAATAAACAAACATCACAACACCAACTGGCTTTCCTATAATTCACTGCCATGCTCAAAGGATATTTTTACTGTCTTTTCATTCTTTCTTTTTTTTTTCTAAAATTTTACAGAAAAGATCTTATACAAGCAGGAGAAAGACTACTTACTTAAAAGCTAGTTTACCAATGCAATTTTATCATCCACTCAAGCATCCTTGAGAATTAGAAGCTTAAAAGTCTACTGCAAAGTAAAGAGAAATCATGTTTACGAGAAACAGGAATACGAGTAAATCACATTGAGCTTTAAACATTTACATTCTCTAACCATTTTGCCAAAAGAAACAACAACAACAAAAATATGTCTACTTAATGAGACTAACTTAAGGCATAAAGGAAATACTATTAAGATGATTCCAATAAAAGCCAGAAAATTAACTGGTTGCAAGAAGGTTAGCATTTTAGGTGGCATAATTTCTCCAGATTTTTTTTTCTTTTTAGTTTTAAGTAAGATAGGTAGTTGGCTATAAAGGCATTTCTTTAACTCCAGGAAGGATAGTCTCATGATAAACAGGATTTCCCCAAGTAGTACTAATAAGCTGGTTACTATTATGTGAAACAGCTCAGAGCCAAGTTAATTTTACATTATTTAACTGCCTCAATGATTAGTTTTAGAAAGGATTTCCAGTATCCACTTAGTATCTTTTCTGAGTTCTGTGTGAAACCAGTCCTGCTTACCCAGGTTTCAAAGGGCTCCACAGCACCCTTCTTACTGAGGAATAAAAGTTTAACATCGTTTTCATTTCAACAAACGCAGACTTTGACATAATGGGCGTTCTTTAAATAGGGTACACTTGACTAGCTCAAGCCTTAAATAAGTTAAAGAAAATCTACAATGACATATTCACAGATCAAAACTGTGAAGCCACTGCGATTTCTTACAATGGCATAGAACATCTGAAAGTCTTGGAAAGCAATCAGCTGTTGATTTCAACAGTGTACCAAGTGTGACCTCGGCAACAGTTTATTGAAGAAAAGCGCTGTATGGTTACCACTGTAATTTCTGCAACAGAAATGCTTCCTGTGGTTAGATCGTTTACAACTGGTGCTATATACAAAGTTATTAAGAGGGGTTGGTTTGAGGGACAGTCATTTAGGTAAGAGAATGAGTTTATATCATAGTAAATTCTGGCTAATATGTACCAACAGGTCCACCACACGTATAGGTGGAGTTGGCAGTTAACTCCTGACAAAACCACCACCTGGACAGATGGAGCCTATAGTCCTATTGTGAGACGTTTATTGACTCCCTTCATTTAAAAGGCTAGTGCCAGAACAGCTATTCTCAGTAAACAACCCTCTTAATTTAATTTAGATATTTTCTTTTAAGGGTCAGCTATAAGTTTTGGGATGAAAGGGGTGGGAATCCCAGGCATTTCCACGAAAAATCAGTAGAAGTTTATGAAAATATTTTTGGGCAATGTAAATCAACTCCAATTTAAAATTTATAATCAAGGGTCTCTCTCCCCGCTCACCCCCTCACCCCTTTCTTTCCCTCCCTGTCCTTTTCTCCAATATGCCATACCCAATGCATTAGCTACTTTGATAGGGAACTGTACAGGCTTTGGAGTCAGATTAAGGTATGAGTCTAAGCTTTGCCATTTATTAGCTATACAAGCTTGCTAAGTCACTTAACTACAAGTGTTGACTGGTATGAAGGCATATGCAAATATAAACTGTTGTTATCACAACTGTACATGAAGAAGTGGAGGTGAGCTTCGCTGTGTATTTCTTCTTTGGAGAAAACCCACAGCATCTTAACTTAGGCTGCCAGCGTATGCTGGTTTCTGTAGACCTGGTCTTAAACAGAAAGAAACTCCCAGTTTACCAATTATTATATTTCATTCTCTTTCTTCTAACAGTTTTTTAGAGAACACTTCTGCATTAGGCTTATGTGGTTGGAATTTTGGTAAAATTTTGTTTCAAATTAGAATTTAAATTACTCCTTTTAGAAAAATTACAGTTTGGGACTTCTGATCTGTGCTCACATCTAAACTCACATAATGAATCTTTCCAGTAAATAGTATCAAATAGCATTACAGCTTTAAAAGTCATCTGTCACCCTATTTGATCATGAAACAGTACTATTTTAACAAATGGAAAGTCTGCTTATCCTAGGTCTACATCCAATTTCAATGATATTTATTCTCGCCAGGATTTGAAGCAGCCCTTTATTGGTTTCAAATACATGCTTTATATTTAATGAGTGGGGTAGGGGGGCAGGGGGCGGAGGATGAACTCTGACATATAAAATTGTTCTCCTGACATTTTACATACCAGTCTATCAAGTAACCACTTAGAGAGCTTTGCATATTCCGTGGTATATGTCCAGTCTAACAAGTTAATAAGAACACTGTGGACAGCTATCATTTATTTATCGTCCACTACGTTCTAGGTAAGTAGCAGAAACTTCATCCCCAATCACCAAAACATCAAGGCAAGCTACGTAGCATCCGATCTTCATTTCACAGCTAAGAATCAGGAAGAGGCTGGTCCCTCGCCCCAGGTCCTAGGACAAGGGGTGCAACATTGGGAAATTGAACAAAAGAC
Source organism: Pteropus alecto (assembly GCF_000325575.1). Classification (NCBI taxonomy): domain Eukaryota; kingdom Metazoa; phylum Chordata; class Mammalia; order Chiroptera; family Pteropodidae; genus Pteropus; species Pteropus alecto. The sequence goes on along the minus strand of NW_006431918.1, from coordinate 9,564,658 downwards.
ACTGTGGAGTCAGAAAGACTGGCATGCGATCTCTACCCCTGTCCTTCGCTGTGTGACTATGGACAAACAGTGCAATTTTTCTAATCAACTACCTCATCAAAAAAAACTCCTATAGAAATCGTACAGAAATAAAGCCACAGAATGTCCACTTCAGTGCCTAGCTCACAGTGGCATTTAAAAAGTGTTAACTACGATGACCAGTATATACAGTGACATTAGAATTTGAACACAGGATTCCAAGGTTATGATCCCGACTCTAACATGGTACATCTACACTGAATCTGGAAAATGAGATACTATCATCTAATTTCACTTATAATTAAAATTAAGAAGAAACATATGTTAAAAAAAACAAAAAACAAAAAACATAACGACAGAAAGTATAATGGTGGTTGCCAGGGAGAAGGACAAATGGGAAGTTACTGTTTAATGGACGGAGAGTTTCAGTTTTACAAGATAAAAAGTATTATGTGGATGGATCATGGTGATAGTCACACAACAATGTAAATATACTTAATTCCACTGGATAGTATATTTAAAGATGGTTAAGATGTAAATTTTATGTGTATTTTACCACAATAAAAACAAAAACAAAACAAAAATAAACGTTAAAATTTATTAGACTGAATCTGGAAATATTATCTTTGGTGGACATTTTGTAAAAGAAAATGGAATTATGATCTATTTTATGTATAATAGCAAAGTTATTTTATTATATGATGTTAATAAAATTTTAAGCAGTGGAAAGACTATCTAGTGATTATCCTGTGTAATATAAAATAAGTCAATGCCTGTGACTGGTTTCTGAATGATTCCTTAATTAGCCATTCAATAAAAAGGAGAGAATAAATGTGTTTATTCTCATGTTTTAGAAACCTGAATGTAAGAAAATGATTGGTGTCCCCTTGTCAGATGATATGAAAGAAAACAGAAGGTCCTTTCCATAATTCTTTATGCAGCAATTTCTATTTTAAAGGAGACTGGTCTATAATAGGCAGCATGATTACATCACAGGTACAAATCTCTCTGCATAATGCCATTTATTTTAAGTAATTGTTTTGCCCAAAAGAAATTACCTATAACTTACATTAAAATGACATCATAATGCAATTACTAAAGGAAAAACTATGTGTCGAAATATTTACTAATGTCACAAGTTAAATATGTTTTAGTAACTGTAAAAATATTTAATACAGGGTTGATTTTTTAAAAATCTGTTATTGAAAGTACCACAGATATAAGTACCTGAAGTGACATTCTTCCTATAGTCCAGTTAGCAACTAAGGACCTTCAAAAAATTATAATCAAATATGCTGAGTACATTTAATTAAAAAAATTTGAACAGAAAGCTGTTCAAAGGAATTTTATATCTATAATCATTTAATATTGGTATTTGTACAATTATTTCTTCACTCTTAAAAACAGTGATTTATATTAATATCTTTTAATACTTTTTTATTATTCCTTTTTAAATTATAATGTCAGGTCATAGCAGAGAGAAAAAAAAAAAGAAAAAGCACAATTAGTAGTTATGTAGCGGTACGTTATGGTAAAGACAAAACAGAAAGCCTACTCCATTTTTTTACATAAGTGAAGAAACATACTTTTATGTTGCACTTCTGATATGCTCCCCTCAAAATAGGAAAGACAATTTGCTTGATTTTTCAAGTAATTTAAAAATTGTTCTATTTTAAAGGGTGTATTAATGGTTCAACAGAGGTCAATTTTTGCTTTTAAAATAATTTCTTTTTCATTCCCATCCCTTCCCTGTGGGTCTCCACTATAAATTACAACTATTCTAATTAAGAAAATAGCGACCGGTACTTGAGAACTTCAACTTTCTGCCTAGTAAACTGAGTTCAACAGTGAGAAACTTTGTAAAGAGAGAAATTTTTCCTGGTTCCATTTGATTTTTCTGCAATTTGTACTGCTTCACTGAAAAAGATAAAGTTAATTCCTAAGGCTCAACACAATTATTTTTGCTTAACAGGTAATTTTCAACTTACAGTAGATGATTAAAAAAAGAACAGATACTGCTTAGAATGAAGTAAAGGTGGGTCTCTGGGATCCCCACACCTTTTCATTAATGAGAACAGACTGTAGCAATACCCAGTGCCTAGTACAAAGTAAGCACTCAGCAGATGTTTGCTGAATTGAATGAATGTGCCTGGTTTATGTCTGATTCTACACTGTGGGCACTTACGGGGCATTTTCCTTCCCATTTTCAATGCCTGCTTCATTCCAAATCGGCTCTAGACCTGTCACTTCCTTGCCTCTTCATTGGAATTCTCAGCACCTGCTGGCTTGATTCTCCAAGTCCTAGACCTGTTTTTTCATGTGTCAGTGACATCTAACCATAGTCGCTATTGCAGCTCTGTTTTGTGAAATGCTGTTTAAATTAGACAAAGTTCGGCTATTTCAATATTTGCGAGATGTAACATAAACATTTTTAATTTTAAGTATCACCAATCATAGCAACTAAAGGTCTTCAAATAAATCTAAATCCTAATCAGATAGATCAGAAGTGCATTTCATTTTGAAAATGGAAAGGGAAGGTTGTTTGAAGGAATTTATCTAATGTCATTTAATAATGACATTTCTCTACCAATTTCTCCATCTATTTTCCTTTAAAAATAGTGAATTTAACTTAAGATTTCTAACTAATGACTACTAATATTCTTTATTCCTATTCTTTTTTAAAATGCAACTTCAATTCATATTAGATAGCAAAACAGAACAAAATAAAACAAAACAAAACAAAACAATTAATACTTATGTAATACTAGCAATATCAAATTGCTGAGCCTGGTTCAACTGGGAAAATGCTATGATGCAGGCCAGATGAAAAATAATCAACTTAGGCTAATTCTGCACTGGTTTTCCAATTAAGTCATTCACCTAGAGTGGGAGGGTAGGAGAATGCAGTGTCTTTTAGAAATGTTGGTACAGTTACTTAAAAAAAGAAAA
>NW_006431918.1:9551374-9561673 GCF_000325575.1 Pteropus alecto | reverse complement strand
AGAGTGTAAAAACTGTCTTTGTTCTTTGTCTGATTATGCATCCAGGTAGATTAAATTTAAATCCTGATTCCAAATACAGAGCTTTCCCCACTGTGGGCCCTTTGGTACAATACCCATGAATGATACGTAGCTACCGAAACCAGTGACAAGGAGGTCAAAATTCCAAGCCTGGCCTAAAGGAACATATGCTTTCATTCAATTTTTATTGTTTTTTCTTCTTTTCAAATCACATAGTTAACATGTATATAAGATGGCCATAGTTCTCAATATTCCACATTTTATTGAGAACAAAGGGTATTGCTTATATTACTTCCTAAAAAGGGCAAAATTCCTTAAAATATAATGTTTGCAAAGCAATCCTGTATTGTTTCTAAAGCAGCTTAAATGTATGTGTGCTCATTTTAGAGATAGGGAGGGCTGATACTTTAAAGATTTATTTTCTTTTATTGATAGAAGGGGAAACAGACATTCAATTATTTGCTCAAAGTCTCAGTGGGCGGTGTCATTCTGGACTGAAGTCCACGTTGTCTGAGCCCAAGGCCAGCTCTCTTTCTACTTACACTGTCCTACTCCACATAAACACGACTTTAGAACCTATGTTGGTGATGCTTTCTTACAGTTTCTTACTGGAATATTCTCACAGTAAGTGGATAATATCCAAGAAGCCTTTTACTAAAAAAATACTAAGTGGTCAGTATGACATCTAAGAGAGTGGTGTGAAGCACCAAACTCAAGCTCTGGTTATTCCTTCCGAATTGGAGGAGAAAATAAAATATTAGAAGAGATTAGGACGGAGGAAGAGATATTTACTTTTCTCTCCAAATTATATAGTTTTGATTCTGCTGAAACAAATACCATTTCACGAGTCTGTACTATAGTACTATATTTAAGCGCTATAATTTATATTAAACTTCCTAAATTCATTTAGTATGAATTTATATTAAACTTCCTAAAAACTTCACCCCATTGACTTCTCGGCTTATTTGTTATAAGTGACTTCAATTCTTGACAGTTATGATGCCCTTCTAGATTTATATTCTTTAATCTTTTGTTTTATTTCATGTTTTTACCATTAAAAAAGTAAACAAAATATTTTTGCAAAGATGCACCTAAGTGACTTGACAGAGCCTTTAGCCTTACACCTGGTAAAGAGAAAATACACTTCTCGCTCTTCCTTAGGGATCGCTCTTCGCTATGTGGGACATGAGAGTTCACTGTTAATTAGCAGCATAGCACACACAGGAAGGTGATGCTCCTGTAAACTCAGTGTTACAGTGGACAAAGTCCCACAGCTAGCATTGATTACAGAGCTTCGAATAGGGCCACCCCAAGGGCAAAACGGAAATAGTCTCCATCGATTGTGAGAGCTGTGAGCTTCCTTCCTTGGTGTCAGCCTGCTCTTCTCTAGCTGTGGATTTTTTGGTCTCTGATATCGGAGGGCGGTGTGTGAGTGGGAGAGAGAATGTGAGCGTGGGCAGATGGTGCCACGTTAATTTCAGGTGGTTCTGAATTCTTGCTGACTTTCAAGATTCCCCCCTCTCCTGAGCCCCAGAACAGCAATCCCTGGGTGACTGGGTGAGGTGGGGCAGAGGTCTAGAAGTGTGTATGTCTGTGTTACTGGGATCTGCTTATGTTATGTGAAAAATCATTAGCAATCTCTTTCCTGTCTAAGATGGGCAATGAACAGAGATACCAAGGAATAAGGTTAAGAGGAAAAAAAAAAATCACTATACTAGATATGTCTCTATTGAAAGAGCACAAAATTACAGGAAAAATTGGGGAGATCTGAAACTGGCATTTTTTTATTTGCTATAGAATTTTTCTGCCTTCTCAGTCACTTATAGCTTCATGTTGTGACTCCCTACAGTGTCATAAGCTGCTAAAATCATCATTAGTACCCCTAATTTGAAGAGTAACACCAGCACAAGTCCCCCTGATGATCACTACCCAGAAGGTCTGTTCCATTGGTGCTGTGGGTCCAACACCTGCACCAGATTTTCAATCTCATTGAGTAATTTCCCATATACTTTACCCAATAACCATAGCGGCCACTGACATCCACTGCCTAAAACTAAGCCCATCTGTTAAACTGCCTAACACCAATCTATGCAGTTTCTTTATTTTAAAAAATTCAAGAAACTATCTCCAGGTAAAAAGTGAACTCTTCCAGAATTTCATCTCTGGTTTTCCATTCCAATTTACCTGGACTGCTTTATCCCTTTGAAGAATCAACCTCCACAGATTCAACAGTTCTGAACCTTATTCATCGCCTCTGTCCTTAAAGTGTTTTTTGCCCAGGTCTCTGTCATAGATTTCTATCATTCTCAGAACTAGTCCATCAGGTCTTGCTAATTCTTCCTTCTCACCTGTCAAATCAGGCCTCCTATTCAATTGTACCAGTTCTGTCCCAGGTCAGGCTCTTTTTACTTTCCACCATCCACCATCCCATTCCAGTCGTCTTCTCTTCCTCTAGGGAGTACCTGCCATGAGCCACCACACAACGCCAAGGTACAAAGCTGCCTAAACCACTATGTTGATTGTTTCTACTGTAAAGAGTTTTATAAAAAGGCTATATTTAAGAGAAGGGCTGAGATTTCTCATTCCATATGAAGATCTTACTGAATCTAACTCACCAGTGTCATTTTTCAGATACCTCCTCCACATCGGGGCACAGACCTGCTCTAGCCAGGCCAGGCTTTTACTGAACTGGGCCTGCTCAAGTAAGTGAACTCAGGTCCAATTCTCCATCTTCTCAGTTTTCCACCAGCCCTCCACCTTTATGCCTAAATGCCTCCTCACCCTCTCCATCCTTCCAGGGCTCTATTTTGGTACTGGATTGCAGTCAATTTAGCAGTTTTCATTTTTGATGACAAATCATTCTCAAGAGCATCAAATCATGTAAGCTGTATGATCCTAATCACACCATGTGTACAAGTTCGGTGAGAGTAGCTTTGTGTCCTATGGCTTTCTGAGCCACCAGGCAGGTCTCAAACAGAAAGAGAGCTGAAGAGTTAGTAGCTTTCAGCTAAGTATGAGGTAGGCCGTTCTCCCAAGTTACATCTAATTTTTATCACATGCAGGAAATGAAACACAGGAAGATAAAAATTATAAGTAAAGATTTAAATTAATATCAAGATGTTAAAGGTGGTAATGGTAATTTTTGAAAAATATGGAGTCATTCCTTAAGAAAAAATAGAGACTACCCAATTTCTTTCCCATTAGGGCAACAGAAATTTAAATTACAGTTTTAACTAGGAATATCTAGGAGTTAATTATTTAGAGTACGGCGGGATAACTGTTAAATTATAATGTGCTCTTCATAAGTGTTCTAAAGCCAGAGATGTTGCCCTACTTTTTGATGGGTAAAAATAGTCGGGATCTGATATAACTCTGTGAGAAGCAGCGTAGCTTATGCGTTAAGTACATCGAGTCAGAATGCCTTGCCTTTCTGGGTTCAAATCCCAGCTCTGTCACATCCTTCAATCTGGGTGACCTTGGACTAGTTAAATACACCTTTACAAGCCTCAGATGACTGATCTCTAATATGACGATAGAAAATAATAATACCTATTTCATAGTATGATTATGAGAATTAAAATGAGAATATACAATATAAAGTTCTTGGCAAAATGAACACAAAATAAGTAATCAAATATATACTATTGCTATTAATTTTAATAGTTGAAAGATCATACAAGCCTTGTTAAAACAGTCAATTTTTTCTTGTCACAACCGCTTACAAGTTCAGATTTAAAGATATTACCTTTTAAAAACTCACAAACTTTCAGATTGAAGAAGGCTGTTATCAGGAATTAATGAGATAAAACATGGAATACTTGGCACAGTGCCTGGCATCTAGTAACTGTTCAACAAATGGGAGCTATTATTAGAGGAGCAGGTGGTTGACAGAACAAAACATCTTTTCAGCACTGCTCTTTAAGATAAACCGAACTTGACACATATTCCATTAATATCAAGGGGAGAGTTACTTTTTAAATTCCAGGTTATGTATAAAAAGAGCAGGCACATTAAAACCAAAGTAGTCAGGAAAATGTTCTTATAAACACGCGATCCCCTACTAGTTTTTAAGAACCCTGTAGGTCAGGTGACTCCTCGCTGCCTTTGGGCTGCTGCTGGAAGCCCAGGAGCCAAGTCGGAGGCCTGTCTCTACAAAGGCCTCTGGGCACATATCCTCTAGGTCATCCGCTTCCTGGCTCTGCAGCTCTTTCTCGCTCTCATCTTCCCTTTGTCTGGCTTTTTATTTCACTTATTTTAAATTTCATTTTAACGCATGGAAAGCAGTCGGCTGCTTTGGATTTATTTTCTGGCACAAGATTTGTTTGCAAATAAGCATATAAACATGAGAATAACTTTGAAAATTACTTACTGTGCTTCTAAATTATACTTTTCGAATTTTCTATGTGAACAACACCTTAATTTAAAATTGTAAGTTACAAGAAACTCTCTTTGGATACAAATGCTAATTTACTTTTGGCCCACATGTTCCTACTTCAAATCATTTTCTAATAAATTAGTTCAACATATTTCTACTTCAGATAAACAGTGACAAAAACAAGGGTGAATCCCACCCACATATTTAAATAGTTATCAAACAATCAATCAACAAATGTTGTTTGGGCACCTGCTCCAAGTTTGCCATTATCTCTGTACTGGTTAGCAAATCAAATCCCCATGATGTCATGTTTGGTTGTGGGCAATGGACTGGCTATGATTCAATAATAATTAAAGCTTAATGATGAATAAAGACCAAAAACTGGAATTGAAAATTCCACAGATATAATTATTTCTGAACATCAGCTAAACTAGGAATAACCAGACCAAGCAACTAAGACTTTTCTGTGTGCAACTTGCAGAAGGAAAGAGAGAAAAATTATACACATGTGACACATGCAAGCACATAAGATGTCTGATATTTATATTCTCAAAGGCTCTAACCTTGACCTACCCTTTGTCTCTCTAAATACTCATTTCTCATGCAAACACGTTTACCTTTATGGATGATGATTCTGAAATATTTTCAATCTTGCCTTGTTCCCCACACTTTGGAATCCCACATCCAACCTCCTTTAGACACACCGGAATGGCCTATAGACATTTCAAATGCACTGTCCTAAATCAAACCTTATTCCAATCTCCTTTATCCTGGCAATGCTCCCCCACCCCCCATGGCACCTATCCGCTTTCCATATGCTACATACATAAATAACTTCTATGTTTAACCCTCTACTACTCCCTCACTGAAATGTGAGCTCCCCCAGGGCAGTGATCTTTGCCTATTTCATTCACCTGATCTTCATGCAAGATGTTCCTAAGTCAGCCTAGAATGGTGTCTGGCATTTACTAGATCCCGAATAAACGTCTGCTGAATGAAAGAACGTTTGCTCCTGTGCCCCTAGAGCTGCTCCTGCTCCAGTACCCCTAATCTCGGCGAAGGCATCAAGCCTCGGGCATCATCCTAGATCTTTGCTTCTTCACCTTCAAAACAGAACAGCCAGTGTTACTTTTCAGAGAGCTTTGAAAACTGTGCTCTCCTCTCAATCCCTAACACTACGGGTTCAGTTCTGCCCCTGGTCATCCCTTCCCTAAAAGACTTATGACAGCCACCATAGCTGCCCCGCTTTAAATGCATATACTTCCCTATAGCCAGATATTAAATGCAAAACTGAGTTTGCTATTCTGCAGCATAAAAGCATTGAGTCTGTTTTGCCCAAGGATGAACTCAGGCCCCTCCTTAGAGTCCAGGACCTGGACCCAGTCTGCACATTGAGCCTCACCAACTATCACTTCACACCTCATATTTTCCTAGGAGTAACAGGAAATTGCTCCTGGCACCCCATGCAAACGCCTTTCCTTATCCCTCTCAGCATTTCCAATTCTAATCCCTCAAGATTCGGTTTGGGGGTCGATTCTTTAAGAAGCCTCCCCTGACCTTCCACGTTGGCCTAAATGCCATGGCTCTGCGTGTTCCCCTGGTAACCAACTGAAGGGATATCAAAAATTTAGGCAACCAGTTACAATGAACACAAAAGCCTTATGCTTATGTAAGGAGCAAAGGAGTAGACATTAAAATTATAGATATAATTTACTGGGTAGGTATTTGTTTAAGCTCTTCTAGTTAGTAATTACAAAGAATTAGGTTACCTAAAATCTGGTAGAAAACAAAAAAACAAAAAAAACAAAAAAACAACTTAATCTTTACAGCATTTCATGAGAAAACTATAAGCCAGAACTGACTTTGGTTTCCTATCTCTGACTCAGCAATTTTCCAGCAGTGACAATGGACTTTTCCTGTACTTGGCTCATGGGAATACTGAGGATTGTATCATATCATGAAGTGAAGACATCTAATAAATACACATTAAATTACCTCCTTGCTTTATCATTTCCTTAATTTTATATTGCCATACATAGAATACCATCCTGATTTAGCTTGTGTCCACTAAATTTAAGTTCTCCTGTTTGTGGCATAATTGTATTATTGTCCGTCTCTCACACCTCCCGTGTGCTCACACACTTCATTGCTTGTCCCCTCTTGATCACAAGCACATAGAGTGCTGATAGGGATATCTGGGGTAAATGACGATGGTGAGACATGCCTTCTTCTCCACCTGTTTAGTTTACTCATTTTTAAAAAGCAAAGAAAACTGTTAATCAACCATTACATTTTCTTAAAAACATCTCCTATGTTATAGGTTGAATAGGCAACCTATAATTTAAAAATTTTTTTTTTTTTTTTTTTAGCTATTTGCTATGAACTAAATGTGAAAGGAAGGAGGTACACGTTCACAGGCTGGCTGTCTTAAAAGACTGCATATTTGAGGAACCCTGAGATTAATCTACAATACCTTCTAAAGCAATTTCATTTCAGGAAATAGATTTATAGGTCTCTTACTTAAAAGGAAATGTCTGACTGTGGAAACTGACATCCTATGATTTGGCTGACCTCACCAAGCTACAGCCTCTTTAGCTAACTGGTTTGCTTAAAAAATATAAATCCAGTTGACTTTACCTAATAATGAACTCTCTTCTTTTACTTATGACTTTTCAGTGATGTGCAGTCGCTGTCTTCCAGACAATGCCTGTATACTGAGTATCCAAAAAGGAAATTAGGTTACAATATAGTGTGCTGAATGTAGTGAGCTCTGTTCATTGAGAGATCGTGAAGTAAAATACACATGAGATGGAACGAATGGCAATTTACAGTTGGAGAGAGACTGAGATAGTAAAAACTCAGAATACAATTAGAATTTGCAGATTAGAAGTTAAAGGGATTGCACGAATTCTGGGGGCAGCTTCCTTCCTAATTTGCTAATTTGGGGGGAGGTCGTTTAAGCCCTGTTGCTCTTATGCCACAGAGGTGCATTCGTGTGAACATCAAATATTTATTTGGTGGCTACTAAATATGTATGGTCTTGCTCGGTTCTAGAGCTAAGACCGTCCTGCCCTAAAAAATATCTACCAGAGGAGCTAGAAGTCCCGTCGGTGGCTCTCAGTATTTTCTCTACTGTGCAACACCCAAAGGTGGGACAGCTCATTACAGGAGTGAATCTCAACAGTCCAGTCCACATTGGAAAATGTGGAAAAGCCCCTCTAGAAAATTCTGACGGACCTTCCATTCCCCCCACTCCACACACACACTCTGAGAACTCTGAGAACAGCTAGTCTAGAAGGATCTCACAAACTCAAGGGGCAACTGTATGGACAAAATAACAGTACGAGAAAAACAAAGATCTAACAAACAAAACAATGAAGGGCTTACAGATGGAGACCTAACAGTGCAATGTTACTGTGTCACTTACAGACTCTCTCCACACAGGCACTGGCCGAGAACTTTAGCATTTGTTCTTAAAAAGTAATAAAGATCTAGTATTTTTAATTTACTTTATGATTTACATAAACATTTTGTAAACATAAAATCTGCATAAACATTTTGTTGTCATGAAACTTTTCATAGCAATATTAAGGTAGAGCAATGCTATTTTTCCCATTTATACAGAAAGAAAAAGAGGCCCAGGTAAGTTAAATGACTTGCCATAATCTCATGCCTAGTAAATGGCAGAGATGAAATTAAAACTAAGTCCTTTGACCCTATAGTCAGTCCAGTTTCCACCATGAGGGAGGACTCTATTAAAAAAATGTGTGTGTGTGTTTGTGTGTGTGTGTGTGTGTGTGTATGTTCTTTTGCAGACAGAAAGGTCTTTACAAAACCTTAAATCAAATAAGCTGTTCCAATTTTTTAATAAAATTATAAACTTTCATTTGTAAAGTATGATATGGCTCTTCTTAATTGATGCTATTGGTAAATAAGGTATTCTGATTAGACTTCTGAATATTTTTATATTAAATGTTTAAGAAGAAAAAATAAGCACACATATACATCCCATTAAACAAAAAACATAAAATACACTTTTAAAAAATGATTTGCAGTCTCCTTACACATTCACCTCTATGCTATTGCATCAAGCTTTAGCGTGCTGTGCTTTAGGGCATAAAGCCTTAAGCCAATAAACTCAGAGCTGAGGCAATGATGTTTTTGCTCTTGTCTCCTCTCTAGTGGTCACCTCAGTCCTGCTCTTGGTGAAATTAGTTGCTTTTGACTTTATGCGACTCCCTCATCTCAGTTCCCTCTACCTGCTGCTGCTTAGAATTCTCTGCTTCTGTAATCTAGGGAGGAGCTTAAGGTTTCCTAAGAAAATGAGAAAACAAACTTAGTAAATATTAAATATAAAAACATACAAAGACATATTTGTATATGTGTATGTATATACATATATGGTCATGCACACACATACACACAGAGTAAGGGTACCAATTGCATCTTCTCAATGCTTCCATCACTTCCATCATTATCATCAAGGAGGCATGAACAGAATGACAGGGTAGAATTTTCCTGAACTTTAGAATTATGGAAAACAAAACTAATAGGTTACAGGATTTGGAGCTATGAGACTTTAGGTTGGGTCTGGGTTTGGAGTCATAAGACTTGAATATGGGTCTAAGTTTGGCCTTATGATTCAAATAGATTAGTGGATTGGGTGTGATCCCAAATGTCTTCATCTGTAAACAGTGAATAAAAATTACACCCATATACCATAATTTTGTGAAATTAGTGGCTCAAACTATATAAAATATTATCAAAATAATTTCTTATTAAATCAGAAAGTTCTGATACAAAGACAGGCATATTTCTCATATATTTCTCTCTCTCACACACAGGATAAAATGGTAAACAAATACAAAAGCAAATAGGTCATTACTCTTATAAAGTTTATATTTAAAATTTACAGCCTTGATTCGTTCAGGTGAGCACTAAAATTCTAATTCCCAAATAAACAGGGAATAAACTCTATTAATAAAAATCTTAAAAGGCACTTATCAAGTTGCATTACCTATTAATTATCAGCTTTCCAGTGAAGGAACAAGATGTACATTTAGGCTTTTCCATATTTATTTGTACCTCAGTTACAAAATCAATTTTTCCCTCTGCTACTCCAATAGAAACTACTCAAAACAACAAAAAGGAAGCAAAAACTTATAGAAAACCTTTTGCTTCAGAAACAGAAAAGGATGGGTTCTGTAAACAGTAGAAACGTGGGTTCTGATGTGAAGGCTGACCCTCAGGTAGGCCACCTCAGAGGCTCCCACTGACAACCCCAAATGCCCTCCTTATATCGCTTCATGTTTACCTATCACCGTACTCTGTTCATGAGGGAGCCTAGGAGGGGAGTTCTCATACTGGAAGGCACGACTGACATTAGGAAGGCACCAGAGGCAAATTTCACCTATTTATTTTCTGTTGAAGTAATCATACAGTTAAGGAAAGAGAGAAAGGGGAGGGAGGGAGCCTTAAAAAAATAAACCAACTTCAGTCAGTCTTATAAAATATTATTTTACCCATTTTCCTGAAATCAGCTTTCTGGTAACAGACCCCACCTTTTCCTAAGAGAAACGCCCTTCCCCACTCTCCGGCTAGGTGGTCCAAGTTAGCTGACTTGTCAGCACTAGCCTTTCAGACCACTGCATTCCCCAACCAGTAGTGGCAGGCTCGGAGGGGGCGCGTGAGCCAAGTTCAGTCGAAGTTAGATTCATCTGGGGGCTTTTATAAAAACAGCTGGGAACGAAAACCTCTTTTTAATGGCGGCCCAGTGGGTCTCCTCACCATGAGAGAACTTGCATGAGAACAGAGCCAGGGCAAAGTCAAGAAATGGAGAGAATGGGACTGAGTTCTAATGACCTGGCTTGAGACCGTGGCTTGCCTGAAGCCAGCCCACTAGGACT
>NW_006431918.1:9545275-9551355 GCF_000325575.1 Pteropus alecto | reverse complement strand
TCTGAAGCCAGTTTGTGTTGAAGTTTCTTCCACCTGAAACCAAGAGCCCATATACAGAGAAAGAAATATGGCACTCCTATTACCAATTCAGTGCTAGGTTTGGGGACTGTTAAATAATTAATAGTGTACATAATGTAAAATCATGTAATATCAAATTAAATAATGCAAAATCAATCTCATAAGCAAAGACATAATTAATTGGTGAGCTTTTTCATTCCAGAACTAAGGACACCACCTGCGGTCTCCAGCAAAACAAAGATGAAACACTCAAGCCATTTATGATTAAGTCTCTGAAGTACCAACTTATCTCTCAGAAAACTGCCCTGAGGAATAAACCTGCAGGAATCTTAATGTCAAACTTCTTAATGAAAATGAGTGTCAATTATACAATAATACCTGTACTAATAGCAAAATTTCTATACTTCGACCAGTCACAGTAGTCACCATTAATAAAACCATCTGTCTTAAAGCTGATGTTAATTGCTCATAAGTAAGGGTGGAGGGAGGCAAAAATAAACTAAAAGACTATTTCTCCTTAGGAAGCAAAATTACTTGGCTGTAAGAAAGACCGAGCTTAAAAGACAATCTCAAATTTCCCACTCAATTACCCGTTTGGAAACCTTCAGTAAGAACAAAGGTAAGACTCAGTCGGAGACTGGGAATCTGAAGCGGCTGTTAACTATTAAATGAAATCACTCTTGATGGAACACAACCTAAGTTACAGACATGATCCTTATATTAATGTTTTAATTTGCTACAAACACATATATTTATACAGTTGACCCTTGAACAACACGAGTTTGAACTCCACAGGTCCACTTATATACAGATTTTTTCCAATAAATACTGTAAATGTATTTTCTCTTCCTCTTGATATTTTTAATGGCATTTTCTTTTTTCTAGCTTACTTCATCATAAGATTACAGTGTATAACACATATAACATACAAAATATGTGTTAACTGACTGCTTTATACTATCAATATAAAGGCTGCCTGTCAACAGCAGGCTATTAGTTAAGTTTTTGGGACTCAAAAGTTACACATGAATTTTCAACTGTGTGGGTATGTGGGGTGGGGACAGCGTCCCATAACCTCTGTGTTGTTCAAGAATCAACTGTAAAGATGTACAGAAATGGAAGAAATGATGCATTCTGTGTATTTTTAATAAAAATTCTCTTTCAAATCATGCAAATTAAATTTTTATGATGACAGAATTACTTTTCTAAGTCTCACTGAAAAACAGTCTGAGACAAAAACACTTTCTTGATGACTGGTTGATCTCATTTCAAAATTTCAAATTTTGCCCATCTATATTGCTCAGTGGAAGATCTCCAGGTGGTTTCTAGATAAGGCATTATTACTATATACCACTGACAGATTATATCAAAAGCATTTTTTGAATTTTTTCAATAATGCAATACTGTTAACTGTGCAAGTAGACTACACTATAGGAAAAAATGTGTAAAAGGAACACCCACATGAACATTTACCTTCCACTGCTCTTTTGAAGAACACTTTGCAGCTGCCACAGGTTACTACTCCATAATGACATCCTGAAGCCTCATCCCCACACACCAAACATATTTTGGAAGGTCTTGAGGATCCAGTAGAAACACTTCGTAAAGTAGAGCTGGGGAAAGAAGTCAAGATTTAAATAACCACACTGTAATGGTGCACTTAAATATACTACACAGCTTAGTTCAAAATTTGTCAGAAATCATGGTTCCATGAATGAATTCAGAATGTTCTGGTCAGATACCAAGGGGCTTAGAAAATGAAGATAAACTCTCTCTCGGTGAAGTAATGCTATCAAGAATCTGTAGTACAAAGCCTCTTATCAGTATGGAGAAGTAATAAATAATCAACAATACATAATAAATAATAAATAAACTATTCTTGTCCTTTTCCTATTTTTGAGAATGTTTACCAAAAGATATTATTTGCATTCTAGGTAAGCAGGGAGAAGAATCTCCAGCCGAGTCATCATGAAAGTACTTTTGGTATCAAAGAACTATTACAATACTTCTCAACTCTCTTCACCTGGACTCCGATTATATATCTCAGTTATGCCAGATTAAAAAAAATCCCCGCTTTCCAAAACAGCCCACTATTAAAATTTTAAAAATATCTCTTCTACTGCCAGCAATTTTACCCCTTCTTTCAAGCTCCTGCCTTTCTCCCATGTTTCCTTATACTGGTATGTTCATATTACTTTATTTTGCTTACTAATTTGAAGGGACACAATCAATATTTTTTTTAAAGCCACACATGGTAAACATTTCAGGTTTCTTTCCTGATAAGAAACTGAAGGGTTCTGGGCAATAATTTTTAGGGATAAATCTAACCTTTTAGGCAACAATCTATATGAACACTTTTTAAAAGGAATCTTTTCAAGATATATATTACTGTGTTAATAGCATACTCTGAACAAAATATTTTAAATTCTATTAAGGAATTATAGTTCGGTGACAGTTTAGATGTGTACTGAGCAGGCAAAGAAGCTGACTTTTTCTTTTCATTCATAGTCCATAGACATTTACTAAATATCTACCCATAAGACCAGCACAAAGTACTGAGGAAATAAAATATAAAAAAACCCAGTCTCTATCCTCAGAGTTAGTGGGGACGTGGACTATTATGGTGAGTACTTTGGTTTAGGGTAACATGGTGGCACACTGCAGATTCAGCCACCCATACCAGAAGGATGAGGACAGAGCAGTTCGAAAAGCACTTCCTGACAGGTGACAGCAGAACTGAATTTTGAAGCACAACTAGATGATGGCTAGACCAAGAAAGAGGGCAGAGGAAGCAGTAGATACAGTGGCTCAGAGAAATGGGAACTGGACATATTCAGAAACTGAGTGGATTGTTACGTCACAGCCTTCACCCTGCTGTCATGGCTTTCGTCTCCCTGTGAAACAGCTGGCGTGCGTGTGTGTGTGTGTGTGCGCGTGTGTGTGTGCACGCATGTGTGTCGGGGGGCAGTGGGAACCTCAAAGAAAACGTATCAGAAGGCCGGAATGGTTGTGTTACAATGATGATTTGTTTTTAAAATTAGCTAAAAGTGTGATACTATTGCCTTTATGATTAAAAAAATAAACAATTTAAAATGTTTTAACTCCACTCTCGCCAGAAACAGATGAAGGAACAAACTATTCAGCTGCTCAGAGCACTGTAGCATGACTGACTTTCTAGAAAACGACTTCTTAAATCAAGGACCAAAGCAATGTTCTCCGAAGTTGTTTCTCTTTCTGAGGAAAGAGCTCTTTATTATTTTTATTAGTGTCCTTTGACTTCTTTATAGCATTCAAAACATTCCATTTCAGCACCAGTAACTTCTTCAGCACGTTAGCCAGTAAGACTCAATCCATATACTGTCTGACTCTTACACTTCACAGGAAAAATGACTTTGTAAACATTTAGAATATAACTTAAAACCATCATTAAAAAGTAATTGTGTTTTCACAACTACAAGCATACGTGGGATTTGTATTTCACATTTTCGTGAGCCTTGGTTTTGGTCCCGATACATAATAGTCTCTTAATTTTAGTCTCCGGAACTCTCTTCTATCCAAACTCACTTTTTTAGTGATCTCATCTAGCCTCTTAGCTTTAAATATGAAATGTTCATCACCAGCCCAGTCCCCTTCGGTGAATTTCAAACCCATTCGTCCAACTGCCTATTCGACACGTCCGCTTGAGAGTCTGATGTGCACCTCAAACTTAACATGCCCATAGCTCTGCTGATCTTTCCCTGCCTCCAAACCTGATCCTCCACAAACTTTCTCAACTCATTTAATGGCAACTATTATGGCCTGAATTGTAGTCTCCCCAAATTACGAGGCCAAAGTCCTAGCCCCTTAGGGCCTCAGAGTATGACCTTATTTGGGAACAGGGTCATAGAAGATGTAACTGGTTAAGATGAGGGTGGACCCCTAATCCAATATGACTGGTATCCTTATTAAAAGGGGGAGACTGGGACACGCACATACGATGGGAGAATACCACGTGAAGATGAAGGCAGAGATGAAGGCGGTGATGCTTTTACAAGCCAGGGAATGCCAAAAATTGCCAGTGAACTACCAGAAGCTAGGATAGAGGCAAAGAACAGATTCTCCCTCACAGACCTCAGAAGGAACCAAATCAGCCAATGTGCTAGTTAATTTTGGACTTTTAGCATCCCCAACTGTGACACAATACCTTTCTGTTGTTTCAGTCAGCCAATTAGGTTTGTGGTACTTTGTTACGCAGCCCTGGCAAACGGATAAAGCAACTTGGACTCATCCCTGATTCTTCTTTCTCTCACGCCACACATCTCATTTGTTAAATTCTATTCACCTTACTCTCAGAATACATTCAGCTTCAGATCACTACCCAAAACCTCCTCTAGTGCCACTCTAGTCTAAGCAATCAATACCTCTACCTGGAATTTTAAAAAGTCTCTCCCTGTTTCTCCTTGCCCCATTCTTTCCCTTGTAACCAGAATAATCCTTATTTACTCCTTTGTTCAGCACTATCCAGGGACTTTCTCTCACACTCAGAGTAAGAGTCAAAGTCATCCCTATGACCACAGGGCCGCAATCTGTCCCCTGGGACATCGCTAACCGCTCTCACTTGCCTGTTTCCACTTCGGCAATATTGGCCTCCTTGCTAGCTCTCAAACACATCACCTCAGGCTTTCACACTTGCTGACCCAGCTTCCCCCTAGATATCTACATAGCCCCTCCCTCGCGTCCTTCAGGGCTTCCTCTAAATGTCACTTTTCCAGTCAGGCCTTCTCTGACCACTCTACTAAAAATATTCCTCCTGCAGAACTTCCTGTCCTTTTCTGCTTTATTTTTCTTTATGGAGCATATCACCATCTAACATGTGTATTTTACTTCTTTAGTCTGTGTATTGTTTATGTCATCCACACAAGGAAGTAAACTCAATCAGGACCAGGATTCCCATCTGTGTTACTCACCACTGTACATAGAACTATACCGGGTACATAATAGGTACCGAATTAAACTTAAATAAGTGAGTGATTTCAGATAACTCACATTTTCACAACAGTCATCGTAAAACCCACCACGTCATCAATTCTGAAGGCCTACTGCATTCCTTACATAAAGGGATGTGATTTGTTTTTAACTGTTGTGAGAGTGAAAACTACGTAGCAGAAACAAATTAAGAGAAATTAAAGAGAAAGCCTGGCATAAAAATGAGGCGGTGTGAAATCCAAATCAGAGCAATACATTCATTTAGTTTTAAAATCAAGCCAAACATAAATTACCTTTCCTCCTTGTTCTCTAACATCTTTCAATGACAAAAGAGCAAATTAGCCTCTACGCGCCTCTCAGCAGAACCTCTCCAGTTTCTGTCACACTGGACTGAGCTCATCCTCCTAACACCCTCTATTTTTCAGGCTCTTATTCTCTTGATCACCATTATAGATTTTCTTTGGAGTTCTACCTTTGACCATCTTGTTTTTTTTCTTTTTTCTACAATCTACCCCTTAATGATCTCATCTACCACCCCAGCTCAAACAGCTCTTTTGGTGATTAACTGCCCAAATCTTTATATCCAGCTCCAACCTCTCCCCCATGTCCCATGCCTTTATATAACTTCTCTGCTCTCTGTTCCATTAGCTTCTGGAAGGGTGCGGCCATCTGCTAGTCACCCAGCTTCAAACCTTGGACTTCTGGACTCTTAAATCCAGTCACCAAGTCCTGCTCAGTCTGGTCTCACACCCTTTCTCCTCATCTGGCTGCTGGTAACACTGCTGCAGGCTCTCCCCCTTCCTAAGGGCTCTTCCCTAACCACGCCCTCTCCCCCTCCTACAGTGGCTGACAAAGGAATCTTCCTGTTAAAGAGTGCGGACCCTATGACTTCTCAGCTCAGAAATCTTCAGTCATCCCCACCCAACACCACCTTAAAAGATATCTCTGTTAGGGCATTTAAGCCCCTCTTCCTAATCAACCTTTCCCTGCAGGTCTTCTCACATTGCCTGACCTTGTGCTCGCCACGCCCCACATCTCTGTCAAGGGTAGGTACCACCATGGTACAGGACCCAGCACTTCCTCTGCCCTACTTCCCT
>NW_006431918.1:9530593-9545233 GCF_000325575.1 Pteropus alecto | reverse complement strand
ACTCTCCTGTCTCCGATCCATTCTAGCATTTTACTAACGCCTCTCCTTCAGCAGTCATCACTTTCACCCTCACATTAGTGACTCATGCACTTATCTTAATCCCTTGAAGGCAAAAACTTTGTCCTGTGCATCTCTGTGCTCTCTGCAGCCATCAGTGCAGTGTTGGTACTATTTATTGAAAGAATGAAACTGCACTCCTAATCTCATTACTGTAGAACATAAATTTCCAAAAGGCGATTTTATAGAAGGTAAATTAATGAGGCCAAGGTTATAGGTTCAATTCCCATACGGTTCATTTAGCCTTGCATAGAGGACAAAAAAATCCAGGGACACAGACTATTCTCAAAAATGCAGCCAACTGTCTCACAGACATGCATTATTAACACAGAAGACAGACCACAAAGTGTGGATGGGTTAGGAAAACTCCAATCTCAACTGACACCCTATCATGTGATTATCTTTGAAACCAAAAGATGGCACATGGTTGGGAGGTTATATACTCAGTTTTAAGAAACACATTATACATTTTATAAATAGGAGGATGGGGAGACGAGGAGAGGGGGACAGACTTCGCACTCATTACTTAGACACCAAGTGTTATCAAAATACAAAGCTTACTTAGTAATTCTGCGTGTCAGAATTCACAATTATAGTATAGTCTATTTACCAAGAATCTATGTAAGATATGGGGCCCAACTGTAAGGCCGCACGGGAAAGGGGAAAAGGTGAGAACACAGGGTCAGTGAAGAGGCCTGGGATCTAGTTCCAGCTCAGCCATTATCTGGTGAAACCTTGGCAAAATCAACTCTTTGAGCTATAATTCTCACCATAAAAAGGTTCAATATATGATCTCTAAGATCCTTTTCAAGATATTTATTTAAGGTAAAGATAGATACAAAAGAGAAATGAGATAGTCTGTCATGAACAAGTTTTATACAAACTGAATTTCAAGCTCAAATTAAAGACAGTGTATTTTAAACTATAAAAAACATTATTTAATATAATCAAGCATTAAAAAAATCTACATGTAAAAACTTATTCTTTCTAGAACAGCTAATCATATGACATTTAAAATTTTTTCTTGCATCTATACGATTGTATCTCTGCTGATTTTGGTTAAAACTCTGTATAAATTTATGCATTAAAATTGTATTTTACCCTCTGAAAACCATTTCAATATTGACAAGTTGGGAAAAACTACCCAAACCAGTCATTTTTGGTTTTGGTAATCAAAGAAACATTGTTCACAGAAAGTAGTTTATAATTAACAGACAGGGGTAGTTCATAGGATTTTATATAAATGTGAAAATACTATAAAGGAGACATGCGTAACCATTATATTTCCAGTTATAAAAGTAGTGTCGCTCTTAGAGAAACACAAGGAAGATGCAGCTATTTTCAGTATCAAATATAATGGTTCTAATGACCCACTGAAGAGATTAATTGAAGGTTCATGTGGATTTTGGAGACAACTGAGAGGGAATATACTAGCCAATCATCAAAACCACTTATTGTGCTACCTTTCTCTCCACAAACAGTTGGATGGTTGGGGAAAGCAATAAGAAGCTGTGCAAGCAAAAATGATTTTTACTAATCAAAAAATGACTGGAGACACTGGTTCACTGAGAATCTATGATGCACCATGTTGCTGCAGGAATTACCACATATAAAACTATCTTTTCCCATCTTTATAACAATTACATAACAATATGGTAGCGATTGATCCACTATTCAATGACCAGAAATTCTTCATCTAAAACTTTGTCTCATTTCTTAAACTCACTTAATATTTAAACACAACTATTTTTTGTACCATCACTTAATTGGATATATGCTCCTACCATCACCACCATCTGCTATAAAGGTTTTTTCCATGTGCAATCAATCCAAGCATTCATGCAACTACCTAGGGCAGAGTGAGAATTTGGAGGAATAGAGAAACAATACTTCGGTTAAGATACTTACATACTTATCTGCTTAAACCATTCATTAACTAAGCTGCTCACTGAAATCTACTATGAGCCCCACGGTTCCAGGCGCTAGGATGAACAACGAAGAGAAAAGCCCCCACTCTCATGGAGTTTCTACTGCAGTAGGAGAGATATACAATACAGAAGTAAGCCTGTGATTTCAGATAGTGGTAAGGGCGATGAAGAAAATAACAGAGACTGAGATTGGATGAGGTGCTGGGAGACAGGATTCTTTAGGTAGGCAGCCGGAGAAGGCCTCTTTAGGAAAACTGAAATGACAAAATTGTCAGCCATGTAAAGATGTCAAACCGAAGGAAGAGCAAAGTCCCTGGATGAATAAAACACAATCCAGAGACAGAAATGAGGGCAAAGTGAACATGGCTGAAATAAAGTCAACAAGGAGGGAAGGCAGATAGGAGGCCTAAGAAAATGGGGATGGACCACATGGGTCTCAAAGGCTATGTTAATGAGTTAGAATGCTGGTCTACGTGCCAGCAGGAGTGATGTGAATTTTGAAACGTTTTCAACAGAAGGGTAACACTATCTGATTGACATTTTAAAATCTTACTTTGGCTGTTGCGTGGAGAATGGACTGTGGGAGTGGGTGATGTTGGAAGTGGGGAGGCAGCCAAAGAAGTTCCTGCAGTTATCCAGGCAGGAGATGATAATGGCTTGGATTAAGCTTAAAGTAAATACAGTGAGAAGTGGCTACATTAGGGATTTTTCTTTTCTTTTTAGGTAGATAGCACCAAGAGGACTTGCAGAAAAATTGGATGGTAGTACATTAATTAATATGTAAGATTGGAGTGAAGAACAGGTTGGGAGTTTTGGACCTGAGAGTGGTAGAAAGGTATTGGTATGGTTATGTTCCTATTTTTGCAAATAATATAATAACCATAATATTAAATGATAGTCTACTCATAGGAAAAACTGAGAGCAATATAAATCCGGTTTACTTAACCTTTCTGGGCCAGTCTCCTTATCTGTTAAGTAGTGACAGCAAAGGTCCTACCATACAGAGTTGCTAAGAGATTAATTTACTCAATATATAAGAGCACTTAGAACAGTGTCTAGCATATATTAACTATTTTTAAAATTCTGGCTCTTATTAGTATTACTGTTGGATCTAAATTCTTGACAGTGAGTACCATAATGGTGGTACTACAGATAATTCTACTTCTCCATATTATATTTTTCTGAAATGTTTTTAATTTGTATAAGCTTGTAAAACATTGGTAAGCAGCAGAAAAGGTATTTTAAAAACATACTATGAAATAGTGGTATTACAATAGCCATAAGTGTTTATTTACTGAACAGGCAGTGTTTTGTGTGCATATGGACTTGAGCACTTCTTATAAGAATTCTGGTTCCCATGGTGTCTGCAGTGTGTGGGCTGGAAACAGCAGCATTAGATCATTAGGATAAACAATTATTGAGATTCAAATACATACTCTTTTACATAAAGAACACTAAATCTAAGAACATAAGAATTTGGAGAACACTCAGTATAAAAGATTTCACAAACATAAATCAACCTTTAACAACTGGTTTACTAAAATTCTAATTTTTATCCACACATAATTTTTTTTTTTTTTGAAAAACACCTTTTGCTGACTATTTCCTTTTGTTTTGATAAGTATGTATTTTAAGTCATAAATTTTATCTGATGTATATTAGTCTAGTTTTCCCATTACTTAGGGGGAATATTTGGAAGTGATTCTCGTAGTATATTTTCTTTCATGGTGTTACCTTTGATAAGTGATTCTTTAATGTTTTGAGGGATATTGAATGAGGATTCAATAAGGTTCGTACTCTTAAGCCATACTTCACAATGCATCACAGATAGGAATTAAAGAACTGGTACAAATTTTACAATCTCAGATGTCTGAATAAAGTTTTAGCTAAAGTTACCCCAACACGGAAAACTCAAGGACAAAACTAGCTTGGAAAATAGAATTTAAAGCACAGCGATGGCTGATTAGTCTTTTCCAATTTACTTTTTGTTTGCTTTCACAACAGTTTATACCATTAATAATATTTATTAAATTGGCTCTGATTAACGAAATATGTGTTTTATATACTCTAAATTTCATTTAAATGAATGTAATTTGCCCATTAAAGACTTAAAATTATAATTGAGAAAGCACAGCTTAAGCTCAGCAGAAAAGTAGCCTGACCCGGATCTAAAAGCAAAAACAAAAAGTAGGAATACTTTGGATCACAAAAAATTGAAGCCCACACTAGTGTGTGTAAAATTTCATTTTAAAAATAAATATCTATACTAGAAAGGCATTTGAGTATCTCTTTCTCCTTAAATATAAGCTGTGGCTAGACAAATCAGTGTTTGATCAAAATATGAAAAATCAAATTTTTTGGAAAACATACAACAACATTTAAATCTAGAATAAAATGTATTTTCTAACAACAAAAAAAGGAAAACTAGTCAGATTTAACTATCAGCCACTATATTGTTAATGAATTATTTAATCAAACTATTTTTACTAAACACAAGCTATGTAACAATACAAAGATAACAGATGGCCTCTACTCTCAATAATCGAGGAGCGAAGCTAAGACCTGGAGACTGGTAAATATTAAAGTCACTACATTATAAGAGTCACCCGTGGCTTAAAAACAAATCAGAATTCAAAAAGAGTCCAATAACTTGCAACTGAGCTGAAGGAAAGCTTCATGGAGGAATGGGATGATGTGAAAATGAGCAGGGCCAAGAAAAAAGCCCAGACAATGGCAAATGCACTGGGATCTACCACTCAAAGAACTTCCTGACAAGCAGGGAAAATGGTCCAAATCACAAAGTAGTTTGAGATGATTCTAGGACAATGAATTGAAACATCTGATAGACAACTGAAAACGTGGCAAGAAAAATAAAAAGAGAGGGATACAAAAATCTACCATGTTAAAGGACATAATTGAAACAACTGATCGCAACTTTTAATATATACAAGACAGACAATGAAAGCAAAAAATTCTGATGAACTGGAAGAAAACTAAGGACCACTGAATAGGGCAAGCATGAAAAACATGTTCAACAAAGTGAAAGGCTGGAACATACCTTGTAAGATAGATTGTTCTTAGAATGCAAGGCCTCTAGATTTTATTCATGGAACAATGAATGAGCTCAGTCAGTGAAAAGTTGAAATAAAGAGAAAAGAAGGTCACAGATGGAAATCTACAGAAAACTAACATTTCCGGTTAGGCAGCAAAAGAAGAAGTCACCAACAAACCTGAAGATGGAAAACCGAAGAAGCAGGCAGACAAGATAATGAAGAATCTTGGAATCAAAGAGCAGACAGCATTGGTGGGAGGTCAACGGTGTCAAATGTCACCAAGACAAGACTTAAGGTTGACCACTGGGATGTAGTCATTATTGTCACCACTGACCTTGGCAATGGCCATTTTTATGCACATGTAAGGCATACTAAAGTGCAAAGTACTCACCATCTTTTTTATTAAGAAGTTTCCATTTTCAGGGAAGCTGTCGGTCCTAACACTGTATCTGGTAGAATAACATGAGCATATGCAGAGTCTCTAAAAAGATCTAACATCATATTATCTCCGGAAACGTTTATTGAGCATGATATGCCAATCAGTGATTGCTAAGAAAATGGCCAAATATATGTACTAAAAAAATGCCTCCATTTTCTATTTTGCCTCTGTAATCATTGACATGTGAATGTATGTATTTATACATGTTAGAAGTTAGTTATTTAGAATCCCCTGAGAAGGAATTATGAACTTATCATATCGTCTGTGGGTCAGTACTTTATAAAGTATGTTTTAAGGAGATTACTTCTAAATGTTTGCTTGAGTGCATAAAGTATGTTTTAAGATTATTAAAAAATGCTTGCTGAGTGTTTTTAATTACAGTGATTTCACTTTTGAAATGTACTATATAAAATAAACATGACTTAACTTTTTCCCCTGAACATTTACTATCATTATGTTAAGATGCAAACATACATGCTAATACAGATGGCAGGAGACACGGAGTACTAATGGGTTCTAGACTTAGCTGTGGACCTTGAATCTGAGTTATTTAGAATTACTGATTTCAGTGTGTTTTTTGCTTACTGCATTTTCAAAAAGTTGATGTAAAACATGATTCATCATGCAGGGCCTTTCTGGGCAACAGAATATGGCATCTTTCTACCAGTTTCATTAATGAGTCAAAGCTCCAAACAGTTTCTATTCCGTGAGTGGTTTTTCCTGCATTCCAAAAATAATGAGTCCATTGCCACAGGTACTGCCCTCTGATTCACATGCCCAACTCAACTATTACTGCCGCTGTGTGTGACCTGTACATAAGAGCACAGGGACTTTTGCACCGACTTGTATCCGCTACTCTTCCTGCCTTAAACTGAGTTTATTCATGTAGGATATAGGAATATTCTTCATTATTTCAAGGATTTACATGTGATAGGTTTAGAGAAGCTCACTCCAAAATCTATAAATTAATGACATCAATGACAATGTCACAGTGCTTTTTTCGATATGACAACTGCCATATTTACTTCAAATGTACCCCATATCTGACTTTGAACAGGGTTACCACCTCTCAAAACAATAAAAATAGCATCTTAATATGATAAAATCGTAAAGAATGCTTAAAGGAATTTTAAAAATTCATTCTTTAACATTGCAGTTTCTGAATAATCAATGACATGTCACTTGAGAGTTAGAAAAAATTCCCAAGTAATAAACTTATTTTCTTAGGGTTAACTCTGTAATTGTGAAAAACATAACTGCTTCCAGGTCAGCTAAATACTCTGAAATTATCTTCCAGTAAAAGTATAAAGAACTTATCCAAAAAAAAATCATTCTCATTCACACATTAGCTTATAACAGGTAAAAAAAAAAAAAATCCATTTTCAAAACATTAATGTATTTTTCAAGTAACCAAGGCTTTTCTTTATGTATACTACTGTATAACCACACACAAACAGGAATGGAGTCCTTGGCTCCTGTTGGCTGGCATCACCAAACACAATGATTTTATCAGCACTACAAAATGCTATTCAGGGGATAGACCAGTCTCACTGGGAATCTCAGAAAATAAGGTGTGTGCACACACACACCCTGAAGAGGAAACACATGTATTCCCGAGCATGCAAAAATCTGCAGTGTTAAGATTTCCTGCTCTTCAGGTATTTTTCATTAAGAATTTCCTCAGAAGAAAACGGCAGCAGCATTCAGTAGGAGCAATCACAGGGCACTCGAGTGCATAGATTCGGATGGCTATGTCTGCAAAGAAATTCAGAGGTGCTTTTTCTACTTTCACCTCTGGTACTCTTCAGGGTTGGTGAATCAGTGCTGTACTGGCGCATCGACAGTTGCCTATGCTTATCTTTAAGTTCTCTACAGCGCTCCCTTTCTAAAATTCCTCCGAGGAGTAAGCCATTTGTGAAATTGCTGTTTTCTACCTGGTTTTGACCTGCGAAATCAGGAATTTCTTATTGTTCTATTTAATACATTTAATATAATATGGCTTGAATGACGAAACCAGGATTTGCCATAGGATGGCATTTCTAACTCAATAATATGATCATTTATTTACTCTTCTGTGGGCAAAGGACTCTACCAAGTATGATGACCTCAGGCCTTCAAAGCAACACATGAGCGTATTGAGGGGTTATCCCCACCCCCAGACAGCTAAGTACCCTTCCATTACCACATTCTCCACCAAACATGCTATTATTTTTTAAAATAGTTGTTGTTATATACTTAGTTCACTTTTTTCTAATCAATTGCATTATTTCCATTTTAAAGTAAAAATGTTGGTTTTTTTTAAAAAAATAATTTTAATAAACCAAACTGTATGATCGTTTCCTGACCTGACACAAACAGAACAATTAGAGAATCCTGAGTACTTTCTTTGGGTCTTTATTTTCCTTAGGATTTGAAGTTTGAGGCTGTTTCTTTGATTTCCTCTCTCTAAAAATATCTGAAACCTAAGGTTTAAGAAAGGCTGTTCTTTGGCTAGCTAAGATTGTATACACACATCACACACATCATGCTAACAAACGACCTGTGACTCAGTGCTGCTCCCTGTGGCCAACCCAAAGGCACATAAAAATGCAGTATTTCTTTATTACTTACTATCTTACTCTTAAGAAAAAAATCAAGGGAAAAAAATCTACTAAATACTCTGTTCCTCCCTCCTTTCTACCTTTCTCTTCTCATCTCTGTCCACCTATCTCCTGCCCCATCCCCTCACCCATACATATTTTGGCTTTGAGAAAAAAGCTACCACTAATATTAGAGGTGTGGCTATTACTTACCAGAGTGAACGAAATATTTAATTTAAATTAAAAGGACTATTTAGATATTTGCCAGTAGACAGAGTGGAATAACAAAGAACTAATCAGGATCCACATTTTTTCTAACTAGTTCACTTGAACCTCCTTCCTCACTTTATCTTTGTTGCTTTTCTGATACTAAGGGATTGGTCCAATTACCTCCCAACCTCTCTCCAAGCCTACAGGTTGTGTGCTATGAACAATGAGCAAGTACTGAAACAATTTTGTCCTTCTTTTCATTTACTCGGCACCATTGTTGAGTACTTAGCATAGGCCAGGCATTGTTCTAAGTCTCTGACATATATCAGCTAACAAAATACAACAGAATCCCCTATAATTGGAGGCCATAATCTAGTGCCAGGATGGGGATGGGGCTAGGGGTGCAGATAAATCCCTACTGGAAAGTAAAGGAACACACACACACACACACACACACACACACACACACGTGCTAGGCTTTGCCTTCTGGGGGCACAAACCCTACAGAGAGAAAGAAGGTACAGGGACCTACATCACTCTCGGAAAGTAAAGGAACACACACACACACACACACACACACACACACACACACACACTCTTCTGAAACAAATGTATATTATTTTCCTCATTCTTATAAAAAGATATCAAATTTGCTTAAAATAGTCCTTCCTCAAAGCAAGAAAAACCAAAATGAAGTTCTAAATTCAGCTAACTCAACATGACTTCTACTTCTCACAAATGAGATGAGGATCGTGGAGATTAAGAAAGAGCTCCCAATAGTATTAAATCAGTATTCAGATCCATACTTTTTACTGCTTGGTCCTATTTTGAGTGTGTGTGTACATGGGTGTGAAAATAAATCCCTTATGATTTAAGTAAGTATGCAAGTAAATATTTCCTGCTTTTGGTGAGATATGGTAAGCCTTCAAATAAAAAAAGGTACTCATATCTTTACTACTGGCTGTAATGCTTAATTTAATTATCCCCCAAGGTTATGAAAACCTGTACTTAGCCATATTTATAAAAGACAACTATTGACTTACATCAAAATAATTTTTCTCATTTCCCTGAAATTCTTAAAAGCAATTACAGAAATATTTCTCAAAAGTTTTAAAAATTAAGTTAGGTTTTGCCTTGGAATAGATCTGAGAAAAGATGAAAAACGTTTTTAAAACAAGGAAAATGGCACAGATATCAAAGCAAATATGACATTGTTTAGTGGTCAGAAGTACTTCCACTGAAGTTTGTAAAAAAAAAAAAAAAAAAAGGGAAAGATTTCAGTGTACTTATAAATAGTGGTGAAAGATGGTGAAGTTGAGGAAGGGCGTTCCTTGGTTTTAACTGCAACAAGGCAAGAAGCAGTGTAGAAGTCACTTAGATCTATTTTGCTTCTTGCCACACACTGCTGCCAGATGAGAAACAGAAGGAAGGTCATCTGATACCATCCTAACACCACCATCAAAGATTCGAGAGCTTGGCATTTCTCTTCCTATTTTATTATTTAGAAATATCTTAAATAAGATGTACTAAACCTTCTAGGTTTCAAATTCTGGTGTCATAAGCCTAGGACTGCTAGATGTCCTGACTTGTTTTCGAAGACACTGCATATGTCCTCAATAAAACTGTACCATCGACTTCTATTTGCAATAAAAAATTTGAAATTTATATCAAAATTCTTTTTCTAGTGCTTGAAATCCTTTGGTAGAGAGAAACTAATATATTTTCCAATATAAAAATATAAGACACACAAATACGCCAATTTTACCATGCTTTAAAGAATATGGTCAACAATATAATTTTTTTAATATAGTAAAATATGTTCAGGAATCAGGATGGCATCTTGGCTCTCCCCCGGCCAACCACGATCTTAATTTACTAAAACTTATCCAAACTGATAATATTTTTGAAGAGCCAGAAAAGGAGTTGGCCCCAGAAGCGCTATGTGGTGATCCCAGCACAGTAGGTCACACCAACAGGAGGCAACTTACAAGAGCCTAGCAGGGACCTGAGAAGGGACACAGAAGGTGGTCAGGAAGCTGAAGAAGGAAAGGCAGAGAAGGCACAGCAAGAAAAGGCTGGCCAGCCAGGTCCCGGGACTGAGTAGAGATAGGGCCAGTTACGAAGAGGGAAAGCGTGAGTCAGCAAGACCCTGAGAAACCAGGCAGCGGAATCACAGCCACCTGTGCAGTGGCACAGGGTCAGCTCCAGAACAAGAGACAAGGCATCTGGCCTGGGTTGGGGTGGGTTGGGAGACATAGACAACAGTGTTGGGGCAGATAAACTTGGGGCGCAGAAGCTCACCTCACCCCAGGAGCCTCCTCAGCTTACTCAAGGGTAGTAGAGCCCCATCCTGGCTGATGGAGTGTGCTCAGCCCAGACTATGTCACACATAGCAAAAGACAGGCCAGCATGTTCAATAGGTAAAAGAGAGTCAGTTCATGAGAAAAGAGGAAAGTTAATATAGGTGAGAAAGGAAAAGGAGGAAAACCTTTTAAAAAAACAGATAGCCAGAAGCAGCATAAACTTTCTGAATATACTGTTTTAAGAAATCTGCTGTTAAGAACAGATGGCGTTAAAAGAGACAAATGACAAACAATTTGTTGGAGTCCTAGAAAGGTGGATATATACAAGTTTAGTCAGAAAAGTAAGCTAAAAATGGCATGTATTTCCAAGGAAGAAACAAGAAAATAACAGAAATAAATGTGAGACAGAGGGAAAATAATTCTGAAGTGTGCATCTAAGTTTATTGTTTGATTTCTAGGCAGAGAAGACTACTTATTAATTGAAATAATTACAGCCACACTAAATAGAAAGATCATTTGAAAGTGACAAGTGTAGAAATTAATGATAGGAAAAAGAATATGTTACAATGGAAGAAAGAATATGCTACTGTACATCTGTAGGGTAAAAATAATTTGAGATAAAAAAATTAAGCTAAAAAGTTTAGTTTACATTTATTTCTAAAATTTAAATTATAAAAGCAAAGAGGACTTTATGAGGAATTAAATTTGCTATGAAGAAAGTAGATAAAGCTAGCCTTACATTATAAACCAGATGAGAAATATAAAATAAAAATAATTAATATTACCATATGCCATTCATAAAACTAAAAGGAAGAAAATCTGGAATTTCCAAGAGTCAACAGATACCAAGTAACTCTGAACAAATTTCTAATCCAATTTACAATCCCTGAAATAGAAAAAACATATTTTGACACAGGCTTATTTAAATAAACACATTATGTATGAGTAGTTAAATTATGATCGTAATAAAAAGGGGATGATTTGGTTGATGAAATTTCATAGTACTACTTGATTATTCATTAACCTCTCTTTCTTAAAACTAGTGTTAAAATCATTCTAAAATATACAGAGCACGGGAAACCCAATGGAAGAGTGTCACCTTAGAACCCTTACTATGACATTCTCTGAGAGCTTTGATGTGTCTGACTGGAGAATATTTCCTGGAGAGGAGTAAGGGAGCATGTGCAGGGCGGCCACCATTGTACTGAGGTGCTATTTTGTTGATTATTTCCTATTAACTACTGGAATTCTACAGACAAATAGTAATTGCAGGCTCTGATTAACTTGGATATATTTAACTTTGGGTTTTTAGAGTGCTTTTTACACTCTCACAATGCTGATATGATGGTTCTTATGATGTGCATTTTATAGATCTTGAAGTCAACCCACAATAGTACTGAAAGACCAAAGATAGAGTTTACTCTTATTATTCACAGCTGCATAAAGTTAAAAGACCCAGTATAAGAATTAAACAAATAATGGCAGTACATTAATATAAGGACAGGGCTTTCCTCTTTCTAATGACAGGTACAGTCTCAGCCAACCTTACCCAAAACTGAATAAAAGACTATGGTCTGGCAACAACAGTTGCATAATGGTATTTGCTTGCAAGTGAGACTGGATGAAGGCTGATGAGTATGGGCACTTTGCTTTTCTCACGACTGTTAATAGGCTGTTCCTAAGAAGCAAATATCACTCATTCAGAAGTGTACCGCAACTTTCTATTAATTGTTCAAAAGAAACTACTAATGCGTCATAGAGGTATCAGAGAAGGCAATAGTTTTACTAATATTTTTTATATTAAGACATGATTTACTCCTAAGCTGTAACCTTAATACCATAACCTAGTGATAATTTCCCCTTTATAAACAGTTTCAAGAATATCGACAGCTCTTTTACTCTAGTTAAAATAACTGATTACTTTTGTTTGTGTATTATTTCAAGCAAGATAAAGACTGAACATAATTTATTGCGTGTTTAGTGACTTGAAAATACCACTTAATAGCATTTGTTTCAATTGATTTTTAGAAGCAAATTTTCAATTTATAAAATGAATCAAAATATTCATAAATAATGTCTTCTATACCGCCTTTTAAAAATGAAACATTTTAGGGGAACCAGGTATACAGTAGCATCTTAAAGATCAACACCACCGTATTTTTTCATAAATAATCACACAAAATCTTAACAAAATGGGATATCGTCATGGGTAAAAACTTAAATTTCAGCTCTAAAAAACTCAAATCTGTTATTTCATAATACTACATAAGATAATGAGTACCCAAGGAGGACATTTTAAGACTATTAAAATGCTATAAATCCTCACTGTACACCCTGGAATCCTCATGGCAATGCGTCATCCTCATAGGCATATAAAGTACCACATGATGTTAAGTAGTATAATAAACCATCCGAATCGCTAAAAAATTAACCTAAATCAAAATTATATGTGTTCTTTTACTTGTGCTGTAAAGTTTAAGTGAATAACAAGAAGTAAAAGTTTTACAAGTGGTGCCCGAATTTAAAATAATCCACACCTCAGGAAGAAGCTCCGTACCCCCACCCCACCCCAGCTCTCATGCCAGAAATTCTGGTAGCTTTGTGGCAGCCATGACACTAGTCATCAGCATCCAAAGCCAAGTGCAAAGGCCAAGGCGAGGGAAGATAGGAGACAGCTCTACACATACAGGATCTCATGAAAGGAAAGCCCCAACTTCAGTCATAGTATGAAATGCTTTCCTTGGAGCCAAAGTGTATTCTCTAAGAGGAGATGAAAACAGATTCCTAGCATCGCAAGATAAAACTCTGTGCTATGGATAATACAGTCAATGAACTATTTTTAAGGATACGTTCTAAAGGACTTTCAGAATTAAGTTCTGAAATACAACTTATTTTCTAAGTTGAACACAGCTTGTATTCAGATTTGCTAAATAATGTGTTGAACTTTCAGAGGATCCTGGTCTGGTCACAAAAGATAACTTGGGAAGACTAAAAATGAACCCATGTCCATAAATATAACAACATATTCTGGATAACACCTTGTTCTCCCCTACCACACCCCAAGCCTTTACCCTTCAAGAAAGCTCAATTTTTCTTTTGTCTTTGTAAAGAAATACCCCCTAATAAATTTTATCTGGTGAGAAATGCACTAAATTTTTAAACTTAAAATACATGTATACACACACATACATAACATATGCAGACTTCTATAGCTCATACTACTATGTAAAGTTCATTCTACTATGTAAAGAGACGAAGTATGTACTCTTTAAAGAACTAGTTTATGTGTGTGTGTGTGTGTGTGTGTGTGTGTTGTGTGTGTGTGTGTGTGTGTGTATATATATATTTACACTATGGCTCTGAAATCAATCTTGAATTTTGAACCTAAGTACTGTCAAAGGGGAAAAAAAAATCAAGACTCATTTGTTGGCTTATGAAAAGCTAAATTTCACCCTAACATGATGGCAAAAAATTTCAGAAACAGTTACTCTAAAGAAAAATAATGTGACTAAATCAGACCAAAACTTGGTGGAGAACAGTTTTGGATGACCACAATCTTTAATTCTTTTTCTGCCTGTTATTGGAAGTGTTGTAACCACCAAGATTATGCATTTTATGCCAGGCTTAAGGAAAGAGGAAACGACAGTTTTCATGACTAATAATTCAAAAATAAAATATGAACAAAGCCAAAAACTAAGTCTTCCAGCTCAAGTATGAACCAGAAGGGTCTTTACAAAATAGTAATGTATATGTTGACAAATTTACATACAAACATTAAAAGCACCTGTTATCCTTCATGTAGGACAAACTAAGAATTTAATTGAATCAAATGAAACATTACATTCATTCCTTAACACGCTTGTAAAATAGTAATTTTAGCTGGCTTTGAACTGACAAAAATCTCTTATTTTTACCTTAAAATAATCTGTTTACATCAGGAAAAATGAAAACTTAATAACAATAGATAAAACTTATCCTTTAACTGAATTCACTGACGTCCTCTGGGAGAAAAAAATCTAGTTTTCAACAACTGTTCAACGAAATTATAAAGCATAATGTATCCTCACGATT
>NW_006431918.1:9529521-9530529 GCF_000325575.1 Pteropus alecto | reverse complement strand
TTCCCTACAGAAAATAAAATGACTTGTTCTGAAATTTTTCTGTTTATAAGTACAGTTATCTGTTCACCTAGAAGGTTAACTAGAAAGAAAGGTGTGAACAACAGCAAAAAGAATGTCAATTACAGCAAAGAAAAATCCAGTGCACTTCGAAATAACAAAAGGACAGGGCTTTTATCTTGTCTAGTAGATCAAATAATAGAATTAATTGTATTTCAGAGTATATATAAGTACATGATATCTTCTCTGGTAAACCCATATTAATGTTAGAGAAACAGATTCATGTGTGCATTAATTTATCTTTTATGCTAATTTTTATTACTAAAATCCATTTGAAGGAAAGACTAGAGAAGAGTTGGGAAAAGCAAGGACCAGAAAGAAAAACAACCTGAGTCCCAGGCCACCTGGGCTCTTTGGGCCAGAGCTGTGGGCACTTGCCAGAGACATTTTCTTGAGGACTCCACTCAGAGTCTGTCACTATCTTCATCTTCCACTGACACTTCATTATTTCTTGCTCCCCAGATCTGTAAGTTCAAGTTGTCATGGCTTTGACCTCCCTTGTTTTTAGTTTTATTCATTTATTTAATTACAATCCCACCAAAAGAAAAGACAGAATGTGACACTAGCTAGTTAGCGCCATGAAGAAAAAGTGAGTGAAAGAGAAGAGAAAGCATTTTTTAAATTTTCCTCCATCAAACTTGTGCCTGTGGTCATATGTAAATACAGAGATAACTATTTGAACTGTAGTTAATTATTTTTAATTGAAACAAAAGTTTCAATTCATTCAAACATTGAGCACATTCTATATTTCTATATTATAATAACTTTTGTGTCCTTTCCTAATTAAAGCAAAAAAGAAGCATTTTATGTACATTTGCATACTTTTGGTCATTACCAAATATTTTTATTTATATTTTTCCTTCACAATTAAGAAAACCCAATTGCAAAACATTCAAATACTCATTACGTATTTTAAAGCTTCAAAAATGAGTGTTTTCTGAGATACGTCCT
>NW_006431918.1:9516315-9529453 GCF_000325575.1 Pteropus alecto | reverse complement strand
TTGAAAGATCTGGTTCAATATTAACATTCTCTGAATTTTCATTTTCTATACTCTTTACATCTTTCAATTCAGTTTAACAAATATTCACTAAGTATCTATGCTATGTAGAGTATCATTATGCTAAATTCTCCAGGAGATTCAAAAATGATTCAAGGAATAGAGAAGCACAAATATATGTAACATTAACATATAATGCAATAAAATGCATAACATTAATGCAATAAAATATATATGCAATAAAATATATAATAAAATAAAAAAATATATATTTATTAATACAATAAAATAAAATATATAGAAATTTTATCATGGAAACAAAATAAGAGATTAATTCATTTTAGAGGCAGTAATACTTGAGGTGGGTCTTGAAGTACAGTAAAGATTTTAACATCTAAAAGTTTTCATTAACTATCCTGATTATCTCATTTAGATCATATGTTTACTACATGGTAGGCTTGAACAACAATTAAAAATATACAGAACCATTTTATATAATAGGAAAATCAAAAGGAAATAAGTTCAGAATAAATACTGGACACAAGTCTAACATATTTTACAGTGTAAGATTATGTGCTGTAGGGATAAAAGTAGAAAAGTCATACAGGCTATTCCATCAATAAACATTCACTGAGCAAGTAAGTAAGATGCAGAGATGATAGTGACAAAACTTCTGCTGGAAAGGAGCAAGAAAATAAAGAAGAAAAGTCCCAAATTAGGGTAGAGGGGTGATGTGTGTGTGTGTGTGTGTGTGTGTGTGTGTGTGTGTGTGTGTGCGCGCGCGCACGCGCACGCGCACGCGCACCCAAAAAGAGAGAAATACCAGGAAATTGCCTAAAACTCATTTGGCAAGAGTATTCTAAAGAATTATTGAAGACTAACTCTAAGAAATTTATGATGTGATGGCATCATACAAATAACATCAGTTTTTCATTCTCTGTGGACTAAAGTTTTTTAAAAATATCGTATTTAACACCTACCCTTGTCTTCTAAGAAGGTGTAAAGACATGCAGAGATGAAAAGACAGCAAGGAAAAGATGTAAGGTAAACATAAGTGACGCCATTAATAGGAAGAGGCAGATTTACGAGGGTGAGAAGAGAAATGGGTCCAGAACGAGAATGAACTGCAAGAATCAGAAAAATGTCATTTCCATAGAAATTACAACATAACAAAATTGATGAGATTTTCCAAAATAATATTAAACTTTCAAATAATCGATAGTAGCTTTGTAACTCTTAAAATTTATAAATAGTGTTTTCTTCATGCCAAGGGATATATATTTTTTTAAATATTCATTTATAAGAGAAACACAAGAGTGACACTGACCCCAAAGAACTCTCAGTGGTTTTCCCAGTGTGACTGCAGAATAGGAGTAGAGAGCAATGAAATGAGGGATTTAGAAGGAAAAGGTAGGAAACATAGAGCTGAGAAAAAAATCATACCTAGCAAGCTATAAGAAAAAATTATTTTAGATATTCTATGTGCTTAAAGTACAAACACATAGTACTTGAAAGAAGGAAACAATCAGAATAATTGAGTCATTTGAAAGATAAGAAGAAACATGTGAAGAAAGAAGATAACTTTAAGTAAATACAAATTAAAATAACCTTGCTTAAGTATATGGTCTAGTAAATCAATTTTAGGCATTACACCTAACCGCAAGAATCAAAGATGTAATTTCCATAGAAATTACAACATGCAAAGTTGATGAGGTTTTTCAAAATAATATTAAACTTTTAAATAATCGATAGCAGCTTTATAACTCAAAATTTATAAATAGAGTTTTCTTCATGCCAAAGGATATTTTGTTTTTTAAAAAAAAAAAAAAATACCCATTTATAAAATAAACACAAGAGTGACACCGACCCCAAAGAATTTTCAGTGCTTTCCCATTGTGATTGCAGCTGACGTTTTAAGAATCTCGAAAGACTATTTAGAAATTTTAAAGGTATTAACAACCTCAAATTTAGATAATTGCTGTTTTCGGTTGAATTGAATTTATGGTCACACATTCCGTTCCTCATCCACCACTTTTTGTAACTCAACTGGCAAAAGGTTCTTAAAATTTTTCTCCGTTTTTAGAATATAACAAGAAAAATGCTAAAAATTATGCAATCTATACAATAGAAAAACAGCAACTTATTATTCAATTCTTGGTTAATTCCTAACTGCTGCCTAGACAACAAATAACTTAGTTCATTAATTCATATTTGATAACATCAATTTCTGGTAAATCATTATTCAATTTTTAACAGCAGTAACCATAGACATTCAAAAGGACATGAACCCCTTCATGTCACATATAAGACAACCAAGGCCAAAGACGGTGACCAGCCTATCTCTACTCCTATCAGTAATGACTACTTTCAAGGTGTTTCCATACTAATTAAATTCGCTGAGGAAATATTTTATTGACCTGCTACCGTGTAACTTATACCCTGTGAGAGATAAGGCTGCAAGTAAAAATGGGACAATGTAATGGTGGAGGGATGGGGCACTAAAGGAACACTGAGGAGGGCTCAGTGTGGACACACCTCTACTAGTATTTATTCTTCTGGGTTATTCTATGCATACATTAGTATCCCTCCACAAGCCTACCAACTCCTTGAGAGTGCAGGGCTGACCTAATCTTTGGGCCTTCAGCAAAAGGTCTGACAAATATTAATACTCAATATATGTTTGAAGACAACACATAGATGAGTGGACGAAAAGATAAATGAATGTGTCTTGAGTTCTCATACATAGCTCATGGAAGAATCAAGACTGGACACTGACCAGCGATCTTTAAATTTATCTAGAAGAATAAAAATGTGTTTCTTTTTTGTAACAAATGAGGTTAGTAAATAAATACATTCAGGTTATTTACTATAAGGATTCCTGCTAGTCCATCTGCTGTTAAGAATCTCACTGTTACAGACATCTGACCAGCAAGGAAGGTGAAAAGGATCCATGACTTTCTATCTTGTGAACCAAGTTTATTTTACACTAAAATAAGCAGAGCTCCAATTAGTGCTGTTTGCCTTCAGATGGCACACTGGCCCACAGCACAGTAATCCCAGGCCATCAGGCCATTGTCCAAACCCTCTGACCTTCAAGGGGAAGAGGAAGGAAATTAATTTGCGCTGAACCTAATAGCACTGAGGGCTTCACATGCATTTTTTAATTTAATTCTGCAAGCAAGTCTTCTTGCTATAGGTTTTTTGTTCTTACTTTATAGATGAGAAACTCAGGCCCAGAAAAAGCGAAATGTAACTAAACTCTGGGTACAGAAAGGGTACCTGGCAGAAGCAGACTTAAAGCCTGGTTAGTCAGACTCAGAGGCCAATCATCAACTTGTCTCTCTGGGTTATACAACATCTGGTTCATTTCCACAGCCCAGATCTCTGATGTAAGGTATGAGTGCTCTCAAAGTCCTACTCTACAGTTGTCATGAGTACATATCATGTGGAAAAAGTGAACGTAGGATGTCAGAAGAGACCAGGGCCCAGAATGTTTTCTGTCCCCAGAACAAAGCAATTTTCTGCCTCCTGCAGCCTTTATCATAAAATGAATGCATTAAAAAAAAAAGCTCAGGTCTTTCTAATCCATAACTTGTGCCATGGAAGAAAAATTTAAAAATGACTGTCTGAAGTTGATGTTGAAGTTGAAGTTGTGCAGTTTCTAGTCATGCCAAAAAGAGATGCAACAAGCCTGGTTAATAGAAAAGGCAAGAGAGGATGCATACTTCATCTTTTGAAATTAAAAACTCCCTCTGTGACCACATATTTCAGCTGCCTTACTGTCCCTTACATGTGGGGATACGACACAGTAGCCTCCATTACAGTCAAATATACTGTTACCTTAAAGAGTTGGATGCTTCCTTGTATCATTTCTATGAATCTATTTCACACTTGTGACATTTTATAAATTCATTTATCTTTTACAGAATGTATTCTAGAGGAAAAATATTAACATGTTAGTTGTAGTCAAAGAATGATTTTACAATGTATGTTTAAAATGATGATTAAAAACAAATATTATTCTATATATCACGTGTTTTATAATTAACATATGACTAGGAGAGCTGAGAAGCAATATATTAAATAGAAATAACTGGAACATTTTTGCTTTATCTAAAGTAATATTGCAGGACAAGCCTGGGCGTGTGGCACAAATAATTTCATTTAAATTTCTGCAACCAGTTCAAACTCTGTAAAAGAGCACGATGAACAGAAATACAATTTTCTTAGGATATGCTGAACTGCTAAGATATTATAACATTATAAAGCCAGTTGATAATAGTAATGGAGTGAACCAGGAATCACTTTGAAAACCTAGCTACTATGATGGCTTTTAAGTCTGTTTCTGCTGTCTTCTGGGGTACTGGCATCTAACTGCTCATGAATACATGTACAAAACTGAAGAAACTAATCTCATTATACAAATCAACTGTTTAGATTCTTCACAATGACCATATGGTTACTGAAAGAAAGTTTAGTCAAATCTATTATTTCATTAAACAGCCTGAACAATCATTCTTGGCTCATCCAATGGAATATGGATGAAGGAGAGATGTACCCCTTTCCTGGATAAACCCAAGAGGCGACCACAGATCATTCAACCAAGATAAAGAAATCATGCCACGGTCAAGTACTCAGATGTTTTCCTAAGCATGAGAAGAAACAGAAGGTTAAAGAAATCAACATCTAATCATAAAAGCATTTTAATAAGTTCAGTTTCTTATTTTATAGAAATCAACATAAATCCACCAATTGAACTCAGTTACAGCAAAAAAGCTCACAACATAATTCCTGTCCATTATTATCTTACAATCACGTACAAAGGGGTCATAATTCTTTTCTGAATGTGAAAGTCCTTAGAGAAGAGTCAAGTGCTCTAAACTCTCCTGCCTGCACTACATTCTTATTCTGCATCTGTATTTCCTGTTTGCTTGTGGCAGAATGCTAATTTCAACTAATTTAAATGAAAGTCCCACATAATATGGAACTCTCATTTTATTTAAACAAAAATTAGAGATAAGGAGCAAGTAAGGGATGGCCACGAGGCTGCTCAACCCAGCCTTCCATTATTTAATAATTATCAGCTATGCATGGTAACCATTTTTTTTTTCCTCTTGTGTTTTTATATTCCAATCAGAGACATTACTACCGTTTCTAACTTTGTACCCTCTTTTGCAAGCTTTCACAAGCCCCTTATTAAAGCACTGGGAAGGCTTCCTATCTGATGCTCTGCCAGGCACTGTCCTTTCGGACATAATACATTCAGGTTATTAGCTTGATGTGCATAATTCAGCAAGCTGTCTTACAATTTCACTGATCATCATCTAGTAAAACTGAATTGCTGCCTTGCCCATGGCTTTTACATTTATATAATTAACCAAAATTAGCTTGATGTTTAAAACACAATGCCAGCCTACTCATTTATTTTTGGAAGAACACTTTAGTGAACACAATGAGTAGGCTGATTTGGAATTGCCAACCTAAACTGTCAAAGTTTTCCTATAAAATTACTACACTTAAAAAATTCAACTTCTATTAAAGCAAATACCATTAAAAGAAAACTATGTGACAAAATAACCTGGTACCATATTATTTTCACTTTAGTTCACTATTATATTCAACTAAGTTATAGTATAAAGTATTTTACACAGTTCCTTGAGTGTGTATTATAAATATTATTTAGACATAGCAACTCCTGGAAAAGTATATAATGGTTTTGGTTACACAGCCCTACAAAAACACAGCATGCACAAAATGACATGTGTAAATTCTATCAGTCAAATGTTAATAATGTCAGACAAGAAGCTAAAAAGTGCCAACGATATGCTAAACATTATAGTGGATAATACTTTCAGGACAGAGCTCGAGTTTTTTCTATAACACTTTTGCTTACTTATATCAAATTTACCTTTATAATCGATCCATGAAAACATACTTAACTATATTTTTGATAAAGAAACTGAAGAACAGAGACCAAAATGATTTCCATAAAATGAAAGTCTGTTAGTATGCAGAAAAGCTAAAGTTAAAATCTGGCTGTCCTGGCTATTTTCTAGTTCCACTATAGCCAGTAAGATGAATTTTAGAGTTTGTCAGACCATAATTTGAGTAATTTTATACAAAAATCTCTGTAGCTCAATTTCTTCACCTATAAAGTGGTGACAATAATATCTACCTCATAAAGACCTAGTAATGCATTAATATCTTATTATGTGAAAAGCACAAAGCCTAACAAAATATTTGCACTGTAATTGTTAGTTCACTCATACTTCATTCATATATTAATTTATCCAACCAATATTAACTGAGCATGCTTAAGTGCCAGGCGTTGTTCTGCCCATGTGGAGTGGTCATTCTAATAGGAATAATCAGGAAGAGGCTGGCTTGTGGCAAAAAGGTCAACGAGTGGCCCCTCAGTCAACTTGTCCTCACCCCTCCATTCAGCACATGGTTCCTGGGCACTAGCCAGTTGCTCCAGAGCACACGAAAAGCTGTAAGATCTGAATCCTGCCCAGCTGCTTCACCGATTCTCTCTTGTTCACTCTGTCTGCTCTTTTCTTTTCTTCCTATTCAGGCTTTCAGTCTAAACGATCTAAAGTTTAAAAGACTGTGCTTCAGATTGTGCCAAACACAGGGGTTCACCCGGAAGGTGGCTGGGAGTAGGGATGGGGGTAGCTTGGAGAGACAGGTCTCTCAGCCTTGCCTAAATCAGAGCAGATCTCTCTACTTTATCTGATTCATGCCTTCTGCTTAGTATACTAGTCTTTCATATCAAGATTCTGGTGTGAATAACTTCAGTGCCACAGAAATGTTTGGGAGAAAGAAAAAAAAAATTAATCACCGATTTAAAATATGCCCCATTATTTAACAAGTCAATGTACTGAAAAAGATAAAGGTGAACAAGTATACTAAAAGAAACTTACAAGACATAAAAACTAAATGGAATATATGCTTCTCGACTGGATCCTGGTTTGAACAAGTCTGCTATAGAAAGTCATTTCTGAGATAACCAAGGAGAAATTTCAATATGAACTAGGTATGCAATAATTGTTAATTTCATTATGTATTACCATGATAGTATGTTGTGTGGTAAACATGCCTTTTAAGAGATGAATACTGAAATATTTGGAGATAAAAATCCATGATGTCTGTAACGACACTTTTAGTACTTATAGCCAGGAAAAAAAGTGATATACATATGACAATAAACAATTGTTAAACTTCAGTGATGAGTGTATATTATATGCTTCTGTTGATTTTCTGTACGTTTGATATATTTCATTAAAATTTAAAATATATATATATTATATGTGTGTGTGTGTGTGTGTGTGTGTGTGTGTGTGTGTGTGTATGTGGTATGCTCAATGCCAACTGGCATTTATTGGCCCTAATATGCCTTAAACTTCCTTCAGCTACACAAGCTAAAATTGCATACAGGTTGTTAGTTTTGTATTAACAGTTATATAATCATTAAAAAAAGAAAACATATCAAAACGACTCACTAACCACCATAAAGAAACAAAATGGTTTATAAATTACATATAATCATTACGACATGAGACTCGACCAATGCTCTGATATTCTTTTTATTATATGGATAAACATAAAGGAAAATATATACTTCTGAAGACTCTCACACCCTCCGAGAGCTAATGGGTGCCATCTTCCGTTATTTGACCCTTGTATAATCCCCTCCCCTTGAGACTCACTTCTGGAATACAGCAAGTGTGATAAGATATCACTTTGGAGAATGGATTATAAAAGACTGGGACTTCTGGAGTCCCTCCCTCCTCTCCAAGTCTTTCCTGCTGGCTCTGAAAAAGCGAGCTGCCACGTTGCAAACAAGCTGCCCATAAGAGATTCCCCCATGGGCTCAGAACAACGGCTTGTGGGAAACCGAGGCCCCCAGTTCGAGACGCTGCAAAGAAGTGAATACTGCCAACTGCCACACGAGAGTGCTTAGACACCGACCTTCCCTATCTGAGCCTTGAGAGGGTTGCAGCCTGTGAGACCCTGTGTTAGTCTGCATAGCTGCCATCACAAAGTACCACCAACTAGCTGGCTTACACAGCAGAAATTACTTTCTCACATTTATGGAGGCTAGAAATACGAGATCAAGGTGTGGACAGGTTTGGTTTCTTCTAAGGCCTCTCTCTTTGGCTTGCAGATGGCAGACTTCTCTCTGTATCCTCACATGGTCTTTCCTCTGTCCACACACGTTTGTGTCAAATGTCTTCTTTTTATAAGGACACCAGTTATATTGGATTAGGACCCACTCTAACTGCTTCATTTTAACTCAATTACCTACGTAAAGACTTATTTTCAAATACAGTCACATTATGGGGTACTAAGGGTTAAGGCTTCAACATATGAACATGGGGTGGGATAGAATTCAGCCCATTACAGACTCTAAAGTAAGGGGCTTAAGTTACTATTGGATTTCTGATTTACAGAAAATGTGAGATAATGTTGTTCCAAGCCACTAAATTTGGGGTAACTTGTTATGCAGCAACAGATAATATACCAGGTAAAATCATTATCACCATTCACCATTTGAGCATAGTATAAAACAAGATTATTAAAACTTTTTATATCAACTTAAACACAATGAACTTAAATTTTCATTCCATATTTTCCTGGTTTTGAAATTATATGTTCCTGAAATGGTCAATGTGCTCTTAATGCAAACAATTGCTTAGTTACTGTCTATACATGAGCCTAGAACATATCCATCTTTTAAACACCAATTCCAGATTTCAAATATCTAAGAGATTCTAGTTTATCATTACTTTTGGTACTTTTTCTTGCACTTACATTGTCAAAATGTAATTTTCTGAAAACTGAGATTCGTCAGTTTTAAGAGAGGGCGGTCATCTTCTCTGATCTAAAT
The DNA here is from genome assembly GCF_000325575.1 of Pteropus alecto. Classification (NCBI taxonomy): domain Eukaryota; kingdom Metazoa; phylum Chordata; class Mammalia; order Chiroptera; family Pteropodidae; genus Pteropus; species Pteropus alecto. Next base: position 9,520,566 of record NW_006431918.1, on the reverse strand, counting down.
TTACAAAATATTTTCATTTTTTGATTTACAATAACCCATTAGAATGAGCAAAATAATTTTTTATCTGTTATTTATTTCCTTTCATTCAACTTTGTATACAAACCTGTCTTTAGCATTTGTCTACTTCCAAACCATGTCAAGTAAATTAGCATTTTTATTGAAAGATGGGATGAATAACAAATCAGCTTTCTAGACTGACATCTACTCTTATACCATTTGTTAATTAAAATGAATAATCCGCATTAACTAAAAGCAAAAAAAAATGCTCTCTTTGATTTTGGTTTTATTTCTAAAACTTTATTTCCCCTGATAATTATAAATCTGTAGTTAGATATGACAGACTTTTTTTTCTAATAATTCTAAGGTTTTTTACCACATAGTCTTTATGTCAAGAATTTTAAGATTGCCACACAATAAAATATGGACAGTATCCCCAAGTTAGCCTTTTGACATACTATTTTCCGAAAATGTATCTGCGCTTATATTTTAGGAGATGAAATCTTAAGAGAACTGCTTTTTACACTATCATTATATGCATTATTTTTATTGATCTTACTTTTGGGGTTTGACAAAGCATTTATATCTTTTTCTGTTACTATCAATATTTCAGTATGCAACTGAACACTAGTCAATGAAAACCAATTCTTGTTTGCGAACATCTTTTATTCAGTTCTCGCTCACACTTACATACAGTGAAGTGATTCCGCTGGCCTTCATTTTTCCATGTAGTGACCTTTTCACTACATAGGAAGTGATGCTTAGTTATTTTACTAAAATTTTTCAAAACATTGACTTTCACAGTGAACAAACCCTACATACAGTAGCATTGCCCTTCTCAACTTTACTTTGTAGTAAATAGTATAAACTATTACTACATTCCTAGTAATATATTTCTTTTCTTTGGAGTAACCTTAATTTTCTTGAATATACTTTCCTATTTTTCCTAGTTTTCATCTTTTGGTCTTTATTATACTCTATTACCCCTACCTCTGGATGTCATTTATAGCATAGGAAGGATACAGTACTTTATTCATATAAATCAGCTGTCATTCTGATATTCTCTGTAAGAAATTGTTATTCTGGTTCTAAATTTACCTCTCATGATTTCATAACTGAAATTCTGTATGGCATGCATTAATGCCCACTAAACATTAGTTGCTTTATATAATTATATTTTAAGAAGACATATAAAATGCCATGTTAATATTGCTAAAACCCTTATCATGATACACAGCACTTTTTAAAAGGGATCTAACGAGAAAATTCTAGTATTTTCAACAACACTTGCTATACTAATTTATAAAGTTGGAAAGTACACCTACTAGTTCCCCCAGTCCCTGTCCAACAACTGTTACAGTCCAAAGTAATCCATTCCAGGTTGGTGGCCAGGCTATGAGGTTTCTTCCAGATTATAGTTTGAATGAGCATGAGGGATCATAATATAGAGAATTTTAATAAGGTCTTTCAAAAAAGTCAAATGGCTGAGTTCCTGACCGTATCCCAGTTCTCAAAGATCTCTGGACTACTCAGGGCTGTTAACAGACACTGGGCAATGGAATCAGCCATAATTTTGATATGATAGGTTAAAGTCTATAGAAAAATAAGATTTGATAACCTTTTAGAATGTGTCTATTTTAAAATACTCTGTTAAACAAGCAAGTCAAAGTATACTCACTGACTTCTAGATACCAGGGCTATAACAGGTAAAAGGGATATAGAGATGATATCAAGTCATAGCTATATTGTCGAGCTTTTGAAAAACTGCAGAATGTAAACAAAGTTAACAATTAACTTCAGAGTTAGAAGACCTTAAAAAATCTCAAAATAAGAACATCTGCACTTAAGACAAGAATTTTCTGTTTTTCATTTAATGAGAAAATTTTATACCCTTCTCTGGCAAATACAAAAATATATACGTGTGTGTGTGTGTGTGTGTGTGTGTGTGTGTGTGTGTCCACCCATAATATATTTTACATGTGTAATACATAGATAATATATTATCCATAATCTATATTATCCATACAATATAGATAATATCAATACACTAACTGTAGGGAAGATCAAACCAGATATAAACATTTCTCCTAAAAAAAAATTTTAAAAAACCTGAATCAATTTATAACCATTCATTCAGAAGACTAAGTTCCTCGCTTGGGCAAATGCAGGGAAATGAATTGGGGATGACAGTCCTCAGACCAAACTCAGCATCAGAATCCATCAGATCAAAGGGTATCTCATCAGATCGTGCTGTGAACATTTTGGAATCTAGAGATGGAACGTCCAGTAACTCCCAGACACTGATTCTGCCATCGCATAGGTGGGGCTGACCAATGCTAAGACTGGTTCAGTGTGGATGTGTTTTCCCTCCTCCAATCTGTTACTGTCCAGAAATGCCTTGACAACATATATTTACCTAAAATGCTCACATTTTAAGTTATTTTCTTTCATACACAACTGTTAACTGCTCTTTATTTAGAGAAATTTGCATTCCATTTGATGGCTTCCTGCGTCAGTCATAAACCGTTTGGAGTCTGGCCTATACACTCAATACATCTCAGAGGCAAGGAAGAGAAAGAGTCACATCTCTGACATCGGATTTGCTCAATGCTTCTAATGAGGGGAGAGGTCAGTCTGGTGATCTGCTTGTTAGATCATGGGTCCCCAAACCCCAGGCCACAGACTGATATCGGTCTGTGGCTTGTTAAGAACCCAGCCGCACAGCAGGAGGTGAGTGGCCAGCAAGCAATTGAGGCTTCATCTGTATTTGCAGCTGCTTCCCAACACTAGCATCACCACCTCGGCACTACCTCAGATCATCAGGCATTAGATTTTCATAGGAGCATCGGTCCTATCATTATTTTAGATTTAATGGTAATGGTAACAAAAGTCCTACCAACACGTGACCCTAGCTTGTTGGTTGCCCCCATTCTGGTATCTATCTGCATCAGAGCAAAATCCTCTCCATGGGAACTGGGCCACCATCTTCCATGCTGGTCAGTAAGGCTGTCTTTGGTACTCAAAGCACCTCTTTTCCATGTGCCTTCCCCCAGGTGAGGGGTTTGGCCCTACTGGGTGTCCTCCTAGGTACCTGCATACTGATCTGGTATAATTACTGACAGTTACAAGTACCAGCTCTACAGGCAAACAGACTAGGTTCAAATGAAAGTGTCCCAGTTAGCAATGTGTGATCTTGAATTAAATATGAACTGACTCAAGCCACAGTTCTCTTACCTGTAAAAGGGGGACAGTACCTGCTTTATAGTTTTGAGGATTCACTGAGACAAATAGTGGCACACTACTGTAAACATGATCAGCACTCTGCATTAATCTCCAATTACATGTCATAAATTTGAATAAGTCCTACATGATAGTTCTATCCTATATTTTGAATGACTTCCAGATAATTTTAGCTATATTATACATACACCTATTTTGTTTTTTTCCGTATATAGACAACCAGTGCATCACTATTTTTGACAGTACAGTATTTAAATTGTATGAAAATACTTTAACCCTATCATTACCGTCTACTCATAAAATAGTTCTTTATCCTGTGTTCTATTATAACGTAATGCAAGCACTTCAATTCTGGACAATCTAAATTTCAATCTATATTTTAGCACCTGTACCTTCATTCTAGTTCAAGAATTTCTTTTAGAGTTCCTCATTGTTATAAGAAAATGTTGCTTTTAACGTCATTAATCAAATGACAATGAAATAAGCAGTCTTATATTAGTGACAAACTATAAAATATTTAAAAATCTATTTAAATACATCCATAAAAATGAAAACCACAAAAGATCAAAGAGGGAGAAAGGATCACTAAATTCCACCTGATTTTAGACCTTCCACAAAATGAAAACTTCTCTTTAAAATAAGATACATTGTAAGGTCATCTTTTCTGGAACCTAATTAATATTTAAGATATGCAGACAGAAAACTAAAAAAAACTGAATGAATTGAGAAGTACATTTAAGTATAATAATAAGCATTGTCCCCCAAAATGTGCAAAAGTCGCAGCCCTGACTGAGAGCTGTCACAATCAGGCTCCAACTCCTCGTTGTCTCTATCCCCATTCTATCACTCTGCATGACCTTCTCCTCCAGAAACTAAGTACACAGACATTTCTAGTATTTTCTGGTCACTGGGTCATTATCCCCATCAGCATCTCTATCTAGAATGCCTACTCCTGCCATCTTTGGCCACCAAAAATCCTGCCCATCCTGTAAGGCCATGTGCACATGACAGCAC
>NW_006431918.1:9442923-9516291 GCF_000325575.1 Pteropus alecto | reverse complement strand
ACACGCTCACTGACCACACCACCTTGAATTTCGTCTAACATATGTCCACCCTCTTCTGCTAGAACCTAAGCTCAGTGAGGACAAGAAATAGTCCCTAGTGACTACTTCACCTTCACTTCGCCACATCCCCCCTTGCACGGAACTAAGGGGGATGCGTCCTGACTCTGTCCTGTCTTCCCACACCACTTCTCATCTCCACTGGAGACAACAGTCTGATAGGAGCTAGAAAAGGTATATTTTTTATTCCAGAAACAACCTATTTCATCACGAAATACAGCAAGCATAGAAAACATAGGTCAATTTTGTTCAAGTTAATACTTTGCATAAAGTGAAGAGATTCTTAACATGAGCTGATTAAAAATTAAGGATGGAGCTAGGTCATTGAGACAGGGTTGAGCAGATCTAGGATGAGCTTAGGAAGGTCACAAAACATCTTATTGACTGACAAGCTCCTTGAATCATTTATCAAAATAAACATCTTTTATTTTAAAAGATTATTTTAAAGGACAAAAGTAATATTTTTACTGTCAACTCCCTTATCTGTGCTCTAGCATCACTTAAGATGTTAATACATTTCTGGGAATTAATCCAAAAAGCAGTATTCACAGTTATTCTTTATAATCTATAAGATTCTAGATTGAAAAAATCAGAAATGAGTTATATTTTGTCCCATTATAATCAAAAGAGAACGCTGTCTAATTAAGATCTTTTATTTGTTTTCTTTCTTCACAGTGAGAACATTATATCTTTCATTATCACATAATCATTGGAACTAAATGACTTCATTCTTAAGAAAACTGGATTGTTTGTAATGATTCCCTGTCTTTATGACTTCAATCTGCTGGGTAATGATCTGAGCAATTAAAAAGCACACGTGTCTGTGACATAAATGAAACATATGAGTTTCTAACATCATAAATAGAAGGAGGTCTGAATCAGCTGCCCATTTCATGTTATGCATAGAAACAAATGCCCAGTAGGGTGGATATTTTTTTAAGTGGCTATTATTCTAAACAATCTAAGCATCAGATATATAACTTTACAATACTGAGAATTCTGGGTTTCATTGTACTTACATTGATGTTCTTGTTGTGATACTGTACTATGGTTTGTAAAATATTACAATTGGAGGAAAGTGAATAAAGGGCATTCGGGATCTTTATTTAGTAATTATTTAGTAATTCTTAACAACAGCATGTGAATCGATTATCTCAATATAAAACTTCAATTAAAAATAATTTTTAAAATAAAATTCCTAATGTAAAAAGTGTAAGTGACATTAAAGCAAGGATTACAGTCAGGTTTGTAATTCCTAGTATATAAGTATGAAGGAAATTTTCTTTATTTTATAATGTAATGCAAGACCAGACAACTTCTGGATGTATTTATTTAGACAGGCACTATCCAATGTGGCAGCCCCTAGCCATAATTAAAACAGAATTTTAAAGTCTTGTTCAGCAGCACTAGCCACATTTTAAGTGCTCAGCAGCCTCATTTGCTAGCGGTTACTATAGTGAATAGCACAGAATGACCATGTCGATCAAAGCGAAATTCTATTGGACAGCATTGATAGACATTCACAAAGAAAATATTTATGACTTAATGAATGATTTAGCTAATGAACAAACCAATTAAAAATATGTTTCCACACTAAATGTGAAGACTTAAAATTGACTAGTTATCTTTCATTACTTTTTAGCCTAATCATTATTATATTTAATTGTGAAATTTCTCAACTCGAACCAATGAACAAAAATATCTGTGTAAGTTGGGAGAAAACCCACATTTTCTAATTTAAAAAAATACCAAAATATGTAGGTGTAACAGATAATTCATAGCATGCAAATTAACCTTAGAGTTCTTGAAAATATACCTATTTATTAAAAAAGTCGCATACTATATATCCACCAGAATGGCTAAAATTAAAAAGACATATAAAATGTTGGTGAGGATATAAAGAAAAAGGAACTCTCAGACATTGTTAGTGGAAACGTAAAATGCTGTAATTATTGTAGAAAAATAACTGCAGTTTCTTCTAAGACAACACACACCTGCCCAATGAAACAATTCCCTTCCTAGATATTTGCCCAAGAAAATGAAAACATATCCTCAGAAAGACATGTAGTAGAACATTCACAGAAGCTTTATTTTTAACAGCCCCAAACTGAAACAGCCTAGGTAAGTACCAATAGAAGAGATAAACTGTGGTATATTCAGATAATGATATATTACATAGCAATAAAAAGAACAATTTTATAGTAGCAAAAATAAATCTAAAAAACATTATAATAAATGGATGAAGATCATACTACATGATTCCATTCATATGAAGTTCTAAAACATGCAAAACTAACCTAAGGTAAAACAAAACAAAGCAACACAAACCCAGAAGAGTGATTGCTTCTGGAAGAGGATAAGGGAAGAGAATGGCTCAGATGAAAATGTATTGTATTTGCCTCCTATTTTCAGAATTTATAGGTTTGCTTTTTACCCAAATTAAGAAACTAGAATAAAAGAACTAGAAATTAACTGTTAACTTAGTTTCTTCTTTACCAGAAAAGACACAGCTAATTTAAATCAATAATGGTGAATTGAGATTGAGATATGACAAAATGATCAAATGATTTATGTGGACATCCTAGAACAGATGGCAGAGCAAACATCAAGAGCACCTTCTGCAGATCTACTACTCTGGGTCAGTCTCTGGTCATCCGCTGTCAATCAGCATTTAGGCGGATCAGAGGTCATCAGGGCACAAAAATTCTAGTTATTCTGCTGTACAGAAATTACAAATGCTATTGCAAATATGCTATGCCTTCATTAACATAAGGCTTTAGAATTTAACCTTAATAAATAATCTGTATCTAGTTGTCTATGTAATTTATCGTTTCTTGCAGTTCCTGAGTGGTCAATGAAATGATAAAATAAAAATGTCCTCATTTGTGAAATAATGAGAAAAGTTCAAAGCATTTTTGGTGTCATTGGAATAATTTAAAATTCTGGTCCATATACAATGAAAAGGGAAGTATAAAGTCATTCTAATTAATTTGGACTCTAACTTTTTCTAAGATTTGTTCTAGACCAAATATCTTTGGGATCCAGAAAGAAATAAAAAACAAAAACATTTTCTCTCCCATTCTCCTCGATAACACAATATAATCTTCTTTTATAGCCGGTGAGGAGAGGCAGCGGCTACAGTCAGAACTGGCTGGCAGAATCCGAGGGAGAGGATGGAGTCCCTCCAGCTGTGCCTGCTCCCAGGCCTGCTGCACACACAGCTGTGGTGGGGAGCACAGAACCGGGCTGCAGGACATGCAGAGTCTGCATTATCCTGCTGCAAAGCATCCCGTTCTTCTTTTATTATTACTTTTTAAAATTACAACTTCCAAAACTCCTCTGAAAATCTCCAAAATGAAGAAGAGTTCATGATGTGGGAAAGCTTTATTTAGGACAATCTTCATTGACAGTTGGGCACATAAAAGCTCCTTGCGATTGACTGAGCTGAACAGCAGCTGGTGCATGAACACGTTATGACTGAGAGCTGGGAAAAGGGGGGACTTGTGGCAGTTAACTCAATTTGGGGATGTGGAAGTAATAAATGCTTCTACTATTTAGACAAGTGCATATTTTCTCAGGAATATGAATATTTTATAAAAATTCATAGATGTAGTCTATGGTCATGTCACCCTGAACAAGACCAATCCCGTCTGATCTCGGAAGCTAAGCAGGGTCAGGCCTGGTTGGTACTTGGATGGGAGATCACCTAGGAAGACCAGGTGCTGTAGGCGTAAAAAATAAAAAATAAGGGATTGTAAGCTGACAAGGACCTTGCAATCTGTGAGGTCAACCAAGAGTTGCCTCATCTTAAAAAAAAAAAAAAAAAAAGAAATTCATAGATGTTATAGGTTCAACATGTGTCCTGGATATTTCAGCTGCTTTTATTTTACATGCCAAATAAACAAATGCTCCCGGAGATCTCAGAAAAACTTGCAGGAGCTAGAATACTATGGAAAGGATTCTGAGGATAGGCTAATAAAAGACAAAAGTTGATTCTATTTTAAAATAAAATAGCCCATGACAGCCATCTGGGCCAACAGTGTGCACCATACCATCACCTCGTATTTGTCCACATAGTACTCTACAGTCCGTGTTTTCACAAACTGAATTCTCTTTCTGTTGTATATAATGTACTCTTCTAGGCAATTTTACCTACAGTTTCTAAAAAAGAAAAAGGTAAGTAAATCAGGTAACTAACTGTCCAAGGAAGTAAAAGGTAGAATATGGGCTTAGACGTGCAGGCTTTCTCTGGATTGAAATAGAATGCTCTTTGTTCTGTCACACACTTCTTAAGACACTCTTGGTGGTATGTTGGGACCTAGAGAAGGAAGACAACTTCTTCTGTTGATATTTAAGATAGATGCCTAGGGCACTTTAACTTTTACTTGACAGCCCCATAACTACACGAGCCAAATGCTTATTTTCCCTCTGCCTCCCCCTCCTGATAGGGAGATAGGAAGGTAGGTGGGTGGATGGAGGGACAGGCAAATGATAGATGATAGACAGGTAGACAGACAGACAGATACACACACACACACACACATTCTATTGGTGCTGTTTCTCTAGAGAACACTGCCAAATACAGCTTTTTTTTTCTTTCTGCTGCAACATGTGAAAATACATGTAAACATCCTAAGATCTTACTACAGAAACATCAATGTGCATCACCTCAGACTTATTTATACAAATAATTGCTGGAACAGAACCAAAACATGATTTAAGTCTGTCAACCTCCTACTCACTCTACGAAGATCAGATCTCAGTCACTTCCTTTCTTTAGTTTTCTGTAACTCTTTTATGGATGCACAATCCTCACTTCCTGCTTCTGTATTTTTGTTTTTAAAGAAAGAAAAGCTAAAGAATAAGTTTCTATTTCCAAATCCCTGTGGAAACAAAATTCTCAGATAAACCCACTGAAAAAGAGAATTCTTTCAAGTCTAGAGTGCATACTAAAACCCAAACATCTTTTTCTGAAGATGTTAATTTTTTTTTTTTTTTAAATAACAACTTGACTGTGTTATACTATGGTGCAAGTAAATTTCTCTATTTCACCCTACCTTTATACCAAAAAAAAAAAAAATCATACTTTTATATTCAGAAGATACAGGAAGAATACTAACGAAAAAAGAAAACTGAGTGACTGTTACATGAAAACTTCTGGAACATAAGATTCTTGATTTTAGGGAACTCGAGAAAATATAATTTTACTTCAAGATGTGTATTGAGGATCCACTGACCCAGTGTATCTTGTCATCACTTTCTATGTGACATCTCTACAGATGTATTTCACTTATATAAATTTAAATATCAGTTGGAAACAGGTGCCAACATGGATTTTGAACCAGTGGCATTCTTTACGTCTGCCTGTCCTTTTGCTGGAGGTTTTACAGCGATGGTGGAGGCAGCACCTTGGAGTTCTCTTACCAGAAGGACCTCTCTACCTATTGCTCATAATCTTTTACAGTGAGTTAAGGAAAATAGTTGCACTTGCATTTCTTGAGGGAGTATATTTTAATACTGAAAGTCATCTATAAATGTTTCCACGATTGAGGGGAGGGCATTTAATACGCTTTTTTATAAAAGGTAACTTTTCCTGGATAATTAGAAAGAAAAATTCAAAGGAGAGAGAACAAATCTGATAATACTGTTTCAGTTTTAAAAGAATAAAAGTCAGGGAGAATAAGTAGAATAATTTTCTTAGAGCAATTACCTATAAATTGACTGATTACACTGAAACAAATGATCAGTTTATACAAAATTCTGTACCCCTTTTTTGAGACTCATCAGATCCCTTGTTTGTGAATTACTATGCATATTTTACAGCTCTATTGACCTTCCTTGAAATCAGGGAGTCTATTGTATTCATTTTTGAATCCACCTCTTATTTCACCTTCTCCAACTGGCTAAGTGATTCTTTTCAAATAAATAGATTTATTATTCTTACAACTGAGGATGTCTATCATAAATATTCCTCCAACATATCCTCAAATTTAAAAACTAAATTAACTGGACACAATTTTCTACTGCCTTAGTAAATCAAAATGTTTATTTTTATAACACAACAATTCTGAAATAGGATAGAATGAAAGCAGTAAAGTTTAAATCCCCCTTTGGGAACACAGTAGAACTCATTTTCAATGTTTCTCATCCTTCAAGTTATAGAGTAGGAAAGATGATATTAAATGTTTAAGTCCCCAAATAAGGAAACACATTAATGAAGGAAGTTTCTATTTTCCAGTAAGTTCTAACAGATGGTTTCTAAACACATACCATAGATTTAAATGTATAATTTCACCCTATAAATATGCTGCAAAACATTAAAAATAGATTATAGCACATATGTCTTATGGGGCAAATGAAAAGATAAAAGGAATTTTGCTGTAGATAAGCTCCTAGTTAAGAGATAATACTTGTTTATGACAATGTGTCCCTTTTAATACAATTAATGGATTAAATGCAATAGCTTTATAAATAACACTTAAGATTATTTCCTTAATTTACAACTTAATATCCTAACATAGTATAAGAGGAAAGGTTTATCCCTTAACATAAATATTTTAGGACAGTTTGTAGTTTTTAAATTTAATTTTTTTGGTCTCTCTCATTAATAAGAAACCAAGTCATAGTCAAACACTAGGAGAGTTAGTTACTATAGTATTAGTATAGTATTATATCAGGTAAATGCAAAAAGATGAAATTAGGCAAAGAGAAATAGCAACTATCTTTGAAGGAATTGTCCTATGCAAGATAGTTTGTTGAATTCTTTCTCTCTTGGAGCAGTCATTTTTGATGATTTCAGATCTAATTTATGATTGCAGTTAAAAATGTGTTATCTACTAGAAAATGGTAACAAAATGGTGAGTTAAGGAACCAATCAGGTATTCTGTATAATATTTCTACTCTACTTTATAATTTTAAACATAATTGCTTAAAGCATTAACTTACAGATAGATTCACATGAGGAGGAAATTAGATAGGCAGGCAACATTTGACAAATGAAGAGACTCAGAGAATGTGAGAGATGTGTGTATGACTCAAAGCAACCACTAAAATATCTTTCATACCAAAATCACTAAGATATTGTCCTTTATGAATGCCCTTATCCACAAAGCATGAAGCTGAACGTGAATGGACCTTTGCTTCAGAAGCTCATTTATATAATACGCATAACGATCTAGGGATGGTGGTAGTACTACGTTGGGGGGTTAAGGCCCAACCTAACTGGGAAACAACTGGAACAAGCTTCTTCCCCAAAGAGGACAAGAAAATAACAAAAGATGACAACAAATATGTTCCTAAGGATAGTAGGTCCTACTGAAAGAAGCTGTTTCTTTTAAATAAGTTCAGGTATGAGAGAAAAGCTAGTTAGTATCAGCTAACTTCTGCATCATGGGAAAAGGGGATTGGAAGACACTTTGAAAGAAAAAAATCTAGGATGGTGCGCAGAGGAAGAAGAGAGGCCGAGGCCAGCATGGTGGAGGATCAGAGGAAAAACAAACGTAAGGCAGAGGACCAAGTGCTGTGGAGAAGGGAATTATCTAACAGTAGAGTTTTTTAACTAGGTACCTAGGAGGTTTTTGAGATACATCACTCTTCATCTTCACTACAGAACATGTAAGAAAATTTAGATTGTATGGGTTATTTAGAAGAACTCAAAGACTTGCTAAGTTCCATGACCAGGTGAGCTTGAGAGTGGCACCTGCTGATGCACGGAAGCAAGAGACCAGTCCATTTTTTTCCAGACCATCAGAAATATAAATGTATATAAACAAATTAGAAAAATCCATATTGAAATCTGCCCTTTTATGCATTATGGAGGAAATTTTTCTAAATAATAATATACCCTCAAACACCCTGAATGCTAAAAATATGGTAGCAAAATTTGTTACATATGTGAATCCCAAATATCCTAATCAACCTGTATTCTGACTTGGAATCAACCAGCATAATAAGTAGATATATATGCTCTAAACAAGTACATGATGAGTACCAATTTATCACATACTCGTCATCAGAAAAGCAGAAGGACACCACAATTTATAACTATTATGTGTCCTGACTCATTATGGATATTTAACCAATACAAGTTTAATGAGTGATAAATGAGCAAACAAAAATATAAACATTTTTCATGGGGGACAGGGAGATTTAAAAAAGGAGTCACAGGGCTTCTAAGAATACTCTTTGCTACTAAGAACTATAAATGAATGTGATACAATTATTTAACCACCATTAATAACTACAATTGTTTTACAATGAAAATTATCAGAATAGTTTTGAGCTACCACTTCATAAAATACATAGATTTAAGCTGGAATTACATTACTTCATTCTCCTATATTGTAATTGCTCCTCCTGCATATAATTCCTCCTGTTATCTAGTGCTGACTTCTCAACCCTGCTTAAATCCAAGTATCCCCCTATAACTCCTTACCTGCAGCCATGCCCCCGATCGTGACTGGATAAAACCCAACTAAGAGAATGGATCTCATTTTAAGATCAATCAATGCAAGTGAACCTTAGGTGCTGCCCACAAATCTCCTAGCATCACAGTACAATTCTCTAGTCTATTCACCTTCACATGGACCTAGAGAACTTTTAACCTTCCCTTTCTACTGAGAAAACACAGGCATTCAAAAGAGACCTCTTGGAAGTGTCTGCCAGTGCGTCTGCCCACCTACGCCCACATACTCTGCATTCCTTCTTATTTCTACAGATGACACAACAAGCTTCTACCTAACGCTGACTGTTCCCCTTACGTGTCAGATCCAAACATTCTCATACCTGCTCAGGAGCAGTGCTTCATTTCCATCTGCCCCTTTTGGTTCATTCCTATTAGCATACAGACATGCTATTATTTTAAGAAAGAAAAAAACACTTTGACTCCATTTCCCCAGCCAACTACCACCAATATCTCTGTGCTCCTTCATATCAAAACTACTGAGAGTGTTCTCCATGCCCCATGCTTCCGGTTTCTTTCCTCCCATACTCAGGAACCCATTCTCCAAACATGGTCAGCCACAGCAGAACCGGTCTCACCAGGATCATCAATCACCTTTAAGTCCAATGGACAATTCTGAGTTCTCACCTTATCTGACCTATAACCTGCTGCATCAGACATAGTAGACCATTCTCTCCTTGAAATATACACTCCACTTGCTTTCCATGAACTCTGGGTTTTTCTTCTAACACCTGGGCTATATCGCTCAGGCTTCTGCTTAATCCTCCCACTGTGTTGGACTCCTTACATTTTCTCTTCTCCATTTTCTTGGTAACCTCATTCATCTCTATTCTTAAGACTCTCAAATGTGTATCTACAAAGTAAATCTCTCCCTAGATTCTTAAATCCAACTGCCCGTTCAACATCTCTACTGAAATGTTTAGCAGGCACCGCAAACAACATTTTGGGGAAAAAAAATACATCTTCCTCAGAAACCTGCAGCAGTCTTCCCCATTTCAGTTCATAGTAACTCCATTCCTGTAGCTGCTGAAGCTCAAGCTTTGGAGTCAGCTTGTTCTCTCTCACCCACATCAGCAAATCCAGTGCACGCTACCATCAAAATAGACCCAGAACTGGGTCGCTTCTCACCACCCTCATCACTGCCATCATGTTCAGGCAGCCATCAAATGAATTACTGCAATACTGTCCTCATAAGTTTACCTCCTTCAGAAGGCTGCTCACATGTTCTCAGTAAGTCCTCCACCGACCACCCTTTCTAAAGCAGTACGTGTGTGCATGTGTACACACATTTGCGATTTTCTCCTACTTAACACCTTTTACCATTTTTTTGGTCCCTTAGCAGTGTACTGGAGACAGCTTCTCTTTGTTCATAAAAGCCAATTCTTAAATTTTCAGGAATTTTCCAAACTGGTTGTTAAATTATAGCTATTATTAAAAATTACTTTCTATAAACTTTAATTAATATGATAATAAATACTCAAAACTCATCATTTCCTAATTAATTTACAACATTTGCCTCTATCAGTATGGTGAAAATACTGTATAAACTGTGTACTACTTACTACCTTTTCCCAAGTTCATACTCCAGAACATCACATCTGTCTCATAATAGGTCATGGTGGGAGCATTTAGAAATAAGCCAACAGTAGAAATCAGGGACTTTCTTCCCCCACCAGAGAGCAGTTGTTAAAATTTACCATTATCAGCACAGTGCTGACTGTCTGACTCCTGTGCTCAGCACCTAATACAGCGTCTGGCACAGAGCAGGCACTCGACTGTCGCAGGGCTGAGAGAATGAATTTCTCTGAAAGAGAAACTGCAATAAGACAGAAACTGCAAAACTATAATGTATTCTCATTGACAAGTCATATACAGTTTTATATGGTGCTCTGTTAAGTAATGTCACATTAATTCAAATAAATGTCTCATTAAATGATGATTCAACTTAGCTACAGCTGGCATTTTTCCAAATAAATAATCATACTTTTTAAAATAATATATTCTTTCCACAGAGTTTTGTTTAACATTGCATTTCAGCAAATTTATAAAAAGGCTTTTTGGGGGACTTTAAAAAAAAAAAAACAACCAAAATAAAACATATTTTAGTTAAAGATCTATAACACAAATGTTAGAGGAAAAAATTTTAACTGTTGTAATGATTCACCTTTGAACTACTGGAAGCTATAAACGTAGACAATAAATGCAACATTAACCCACAACAAATAAAATTAACCCTTTTCGAACACAAGATATCGTAAATTATTCCCTTAATTACTTGTTTAAATGACCTGGGACTCTCTTTTATTACTAACTGCAAGGAATAAACCATCCCAAAATAAGATAAAACACTGTGGATAATTCAGCAGGGAAAGGAAATGTTTTGGTCTTTAGAATATCCTTGGGCCGCAGCCCAACAGCATTTATCTTGAGTGATTCACAGATTTACCATGACTAAGGAAAAAAGACAAACTGTAAAACATGATCACTTTTAATGTACTTAGTAATGAAAAACTTCAAATTTGTAACAAGTCCATTTCACTCAGTGCAAACTTTGATATATAAAAATATTTTTAAACCATCCAATGTGCTATATTTGTGAGAAAACTTAACGTGATGGACAACAATAATATACGTTGGTACAGTTCCTATTATATCCTGCATTGATTGAAACACCTTTCAATTCACATTTTGTAAACTAAAAAGAACTGATAAAACATTCTTATTGTAAATTTAGCAAAAAGCAAAAATCTTTTTAAATCGGAGGACAAAGCCTGCAAGATAGATATTATTGGCCCTAGTTTAAAAATGGAAGAAAACAACTTCGGTGGCTTACTGAAGACAGCACAGTAAGGTGGGAAACCCGGTCCCAAGTTTTGGCTCTGAATTCTCTGCTCTTTCCATTAAACTACAATGAGTTTTCAAATACACTTCATATACCAGTTTTTAAGCTTTATTTGCTCTGACTTTACGTGTGCCCAGCTGGCATTCCCTTTCCTGTATGTATCCTGTCTTTCAAAGATGGCAAACCTCGCACCCCCAGGCAAAGCAATTTTCTTGCAAAGCTCCACAGTAAAAACCAAGATCCCCAATCCTATGGCGAGCCTCTCTTGCTGGCACACACTTGCAGGTTTTACGGAAATGGCTAATATAACCTGTGTCTTACATCTTTTCTAGGAGGAAAGCAGGTGATAGAAGGGTCTCATTGACGAAGGCTACGTATATCCCGACTTCTACCTGAAAGAGGAATATTCTACTGTAAGAGCAAATGCATGATGTTGCTGTTCCAAATCTGACTAAGCAATCACAGACTCTAATGAAAACAACTAAAACTGGATTCAGTTAAAAGACATAATGAAAGGACTGTATGGGGGAACTGATCCTCAAAAGCAGTATGGCCATGTAGTTTCAGGAGGAAAGGAAAAAAGAGCAAGTGTGACATAAGGGAGATGAAGCAGCCACCTCTCCACACTTCACCAGAAATCAACACAGTGTAAGATGCAAATATGCTATTTTTAGCACAGCATTAAATGTGGTCATTTTTTAGTTCTGTGAAAAATATTATCATTCTTTCAGATGTATAGCCATGTTTAAAATATAAGAGCTTTTTTACATTTAAGAGCTTTTTTGAGTTTCAGTTACAGAAAAGGTATTGTGAGTTTACTATGCACAGAGTTATTTTTGTAGATGTTTTCCCATTAATGGTCTGATTGGTATAAAATTATATTTTACAATTATATTTACAGTTTACAAAGTAATGAAAATGGAGCACCTAAAGACCTGCACTCAATACAGTATTTTAATAAAATACTATAAAACTATCTTCATGGCTGGATTTTAAACATAACGTCGATGTTATTAAAAATCATTTGTAAATGGTTTTGTACTTTCCTAGAAAGGATAATAATTTTGGAAGTATCTAATGCCTACATTGGTTCCGGGGGGGAAACTAAGTGTCTGCCTAATAATCTAGAAGGGTTTAAAAGAAAAATTGAAATCTAAAGCCTTTCATTACATCTCATTTGTAAAAACGATTGCATATTCTATACCTATTTCTGATATCAAAATATATTACCATAATATTCTCATAACTAAGAAAATATATATCCAATTACACAGAACCTTTAACATGGTAAACAATTTGAGTGTTTCAATGAAAATCATGTAAAATCTCTATTATGTAAAATTCTAACACTGAAAAACAGTGTACTGAAAACACATATGACAATTATGTGCTTTTAATGTTAAAAACTCTTGATTATCTATAACTCAGGCAAATAGCAGTTTTAAATAACCAATGTTTTGACAGTATCAAAGTTGCTATGAGAACTTATTTTTAAAAAGCAGCTTTGGAGTATGTCACGGGACCAGAATAGTTAGGGCCAGTATTTGATTTCCTCCTACTTCATGGCTCACTCACTATTTAGTCACTTTGATCTGCCGATCAGTCCCCAAGTCCAATAGGGTCTTCCTAGGTCTGTCCCCAGCCTTTAAGTATTCAGACACACATTCCGTAGCTAACCACAACCACTTTTGGTGGTTTGAAGCTGCTGTTGTGCCCAGGCCCACCTGTCATGCAAAATGGCCTGCAGTGTCACTTCTGAGCTACCATGTCCAGTATTCCGACTACCAACACCGAAATAAAATTTATGAAAGTTATATAAATAAACTCTTCTGGAAAACTCCGAACCCCTTAACCTCTACCTAACCAATAAGTAACGTTGCTTTAGAATGATGCATTCAGCTTGTATAAGCCGACAACACCTGAATAGTTTTCCTTGGTATGGTTTATAAGGATGTTTTGCTTTCAT
Organism: Pteropus alecto; assembly: GCF_000325575.1. Lineage (NCBI taxonomy): Eukaryota > Metazoa > Chordata > Mammalia > Chiroptera > Pteropodidae > Pteropus > Pteropus alecto. The sequence goes on along the minus strand of NW_006431918.1, from coordinate 9,502,965 downwards.
TAAACTCTAAAATTAATGCTGATAATAATGTAAGTGGTATTACATTTATAAAAGTTTTATGACACGTACTTTCAAAAATTCTTACTCTTCGACCTTACAATACCGCCCTTTTTTTAAATTCATCTTGAAGTGTCAGAATTAAGATGGAGATTTAATATACACATTACAAGAGTTATATGAGGAAGAAACACAAATATGAATGGTCAATGAGAGAAAATTTAAACATATTATGATATAGGCTATAAGCTTTTTCAAGCACTCACTAAAAATATTTTCTACATTAAAAATGCTTACAATATGCTAACTAAAAAAAGCAGAAAAGAATTGCATGATTGAGCTTATATTCAATATATGTTAGTATGGGGGGAGGGCAATGGGAGCGAGCGAGAGAGAGAAAGAGAAAAGACTGGAAGAAAATATGTAAAATATTCATGGTGGTTGTCTCTGGTATAGTCGAATTATATTGGTTTGCCTATTCAGATATATATACAGATATATATATATATCTGTATATATGTGTGTGTGTGTGTGTGTGTGTGTGTGTGTGTGTGTATATATGAATGTATGTATGTATACACACACATGCACACACACGCACACATACATATATATAGTTATTATGTATAATAATTTAAACTATATTTATATACTTATAGTGAGTATTATTTTTATTACCTCTTTAATGAAGAAAATTAGATTATTTAGTTTCTGGGAATCCATGACCCATGTAAATGTAGCTTTAATTTGCTGTACACAAATTTCTTATGGCACTGACTTAATTCAAGTGCCAATTCTTACGAAACATGAGGGAAAAATACTAACCTATACATTTTTACAAAAAGGATGGGGTGGAGAAATTCGTATAATTTAACATATAAAGTATCAGTTAGAATGTTGAGAAGTAAAAATCAATAGGTCTGTATGAAATTCTTTTCAATTTGTTTCATGAAGTAAATTTTTGATTTATAGATGTGACTCCAATTGATATTATGTATTTATACTTCACATTATGTTAGGAAAACATGCATTTTGGGTTCCAGCATTCCACTTCCAACATTCCAATTAAATGTTCTTTATTAGTATTTTTAAAAGAAAAACCATATGTTTATTAATGCTTAGGGATTTACTGATCTAAGACATTAGACATTCACTCTACCTATTAGAAAGATTCTTATAAAAGATAGTTAATTTGAGTGGGGAAAAAAAGTACTTTAACATGTTCATCAGAAAAATTAAGACAATATCATCTTATCAGTTTCTTCATAACTGCGGTAGTCTAACTAAACATACCTAAACCATGTTGATTTGAATCTATTTTGAGCAACTCGTAAAAAGGTAAGAAGCTACATTAAAAAAAAAAAAATACAACTGGCATGGTTATAATGAAGGCACAGAGAGGGGATCTGGGGATTTGAGGATAAAAAGCCAAAAAGTGATCTCAAAGAAAAGGTATTTAGTTTTAATTTTCTTTGAAAGATACATCATAAATCATTTAGGCATCATTTAAATATGTGTACAAATGAAGGAGAAGTGTTATGGAAAAAACTGAAAACCTTACTGATCTACAGGAAAAGCAAAAAAAAAAAAATAGTTAAATTATTTCTAATTTTTACAAGTCTTCAGTCCCAATATTTTTCTAAATATTATATAATTTCAAGTGTCTGCATTTGTTCCCACTTCACAAATTATTCATTTTTAACCTCCGCATAGATCTTACAAGAATAGATCCAAATCTCAGTGCAGAATGACAATTAATCTGTGGACCAGCATTGACCACCATTATCTTATATCCTTCATTATCAATCAGAAAAAATAGCATCACTCTGAGAAAGATTATCTATCTTTAATTGGATAGTCATCTTACCTGCCTTAAATCTTGCATTTTTTTTTAATTGTCACAAACTAGCACATTAAAGCCATAGCAAAATACCTACAACAAAAGGCAAATGTCACTTCAAAAATTACATGGGCATGAGAGTGAAAACTAGTATCATATTGCAGGGTCATCTACAGATTGGTGAATCATTTGCATCAGCACCAATTTACCAAGATAATTCTCTAATAAAAGCACCACAAGGTCTGCTGCTGTGACTAAGCAAGGGATGTGTGTGCATTTATGGTAAGGGGATCCAATAACGAATACAATATTTCATCACATAAAAATCTCTCCATTCTACTATCAAATAGCTTTGTAATCTTGAATAAGACACCTTGAGCCTTAGTATCCTTATCTGCAAAATGATAACCTTCCTATATTGTATGTTGTGATTAATGAAAATTACAGGAGGTGGAAGGAACATAAGCACACTGAATAAGTTACAAAGCAGCCTCTGTGTATATGTATGTTTTAACTTTTCTTTTTATCTCTGGTACACTGTTCCTACAGTTTGCTTCCTTTCTAACAGCAGAGATGTCACAACAAATAGGTATGCAACAGATCAATGAGAAAGAGATGACTGGATTTATGGTTCGCAGGATATCATGACATGTAAAGTACAACAATGCCTCTGCTTGAAACCTGGGTATTCTCACATGATAGCAGTGGTGGATGTTTCACACATGAGACTGTCATCTATAAAGTGTGCTACAGCATAAACAGGGTAAGATAAAAACAGATCTATACAATAGATAATTTATTCACCAGGGAGAGAGAAAGCACGTTTACTGTTGCTGTTAAGCAAGCAAGCTTGTAGCAATGGTAAAGAAAGTTTCCCCCCAATGACTGTGTTAACAACATTAAATACTTCCCCCTACCTACGTAATAATAAGAGCAATAATAATCAATATATGAAAGATTATTCTTTCATATATTCAAAGGTGAACCCTTACAGTAGTAGATGTTATCTAAAAACTTGTTTTGTCTGTGAAGTATGAGATACACATAGATACATGTACTAATTTGGCTACATTATCAAAATTCTAAATCTGAGTTTTATTTTGTTCAGTGAATCATACCACTGTTAACAAGTTTGTAGGCAAAAAATTTGATCCTCAAAAATAAACTTAATTTTTAACATATTCAGTTTAGATGTGAACTCCAACCAACAAAATCATTGGACCCAGATTATGAAAAGAAGTACAGATGTTTCATCTTTAAAATATATATTTTTTTCAACGTTATCTGGGTAAGCTTTATGTAAAGCTTCAAGATTGCCAATGTGAGTATTCCAAGATGAGAGCATTCTCTAAAGAAGAGAAGTTACACACACCTAGAGGTGGTCAGTGCAAGGATCTTATCATCCATCATTTTTATCATTTTAGTATGCAAGCTATCAGTCTTTGAAAGACTTGAGCTTTTCAGGTTTTTTTTTTATTCAGCTTGAAGAATTTTTATACCAACTATTTCATGTAACATATAGATTTAAACAATAGTTATATCAAGTACCCTATGGTAAAATATTGAATTTCCTAATATCTAATTCTAAGTCATGATCGATGGTAAGATACAACATTGATTGAATTGGAAAGAAATGTAGTACATGGTCTTAATGATTCAAAGAAACCTGTCAATTTCTGAAAGTTCAAAAAGTGGATGGGAGAAAAAGTACATTTTAAAATTAAGGGTATGTAGCCAAATTAGCTTAGGATATATGAATCTTCAGATTCAACCTTCTGTAGCCCCAACCTAAAAAAACCAAAACAAGACAAAAAACACCCTTATGTACATTCTGACATATTCTTCAAACTCATCACAGTGGCCCTGAAGATTATGTACTATGGGATCCTGGGTGCAGTGATTATGGCAAAAATGTGTCTACAAACTGGAGCACCTCCAAATACACTGCAATAATGGTTTCTGGAACGTCTGTTCTTCCCCATAGTCAGTAATCAGCTGATAACTTCGGTGCACTGGAGCTCCCCGAGTCCCTTCTGTGACACCCTCCTGATGATTTTACAAAAATGGGAAGAGCGATGGGACAGGAGTGGATGTGCTGTCACAGAAGTCAAATAAAACTTGTTCTTGCTAGTGTTTGGCATAGAAGTATTACCAAACTGGGATGAAACTGGTCTCGTTGCTCATCACAGGTCTAACCTGCCGGACCTCCCTTTATTCTTCTCTCCATTATCTTTCTGTTTGTCCTCTCACATATGCACCATCCCTGCAGCAGAGCTGCACAGCGTAGCCACACATTAAGCCTACGTGTTTCCCCGTCACTAGCCCTTAAAGCCTCTCCCTTCTTGTGGGGGGTTCTGGTCTTTGTAGTTGTCCTTTCTTGCCTTAATACCATGCCCCAGCTTGTCCTTTTCCAAAGGCAGCAGTGGGGCCCCACAGCAGTGGGTGTTTACTTCAACACTGGCTTCCAGCCAGGGCTTCTGCCACGTGCAGCCAGGGCTGTATTTGCTATAGAAATGACGGGCATGATGAGGAAAGGGGAAGCAGCTGTGGGAGGAATGAACTGTTCCACTTCCGTTTTTACCTGTAGTAACACAAGCCTGCACACAGAGTGGTAACATTCAGGGGCTGCAGAGGGGAAGATTCTATTTCTTCTTGCGGAAGGAGGGGAGAAATGAAAGGAAGAAGAATCAACGTGGGGAGAAGACATGCTTAAGGGAAAGATTGGAAAGAGAAGCATTCCTGTGGCACAAAACAGACCTGCCCACCCCCCCACACCTACCACTCTACGAATGCGCCTTCTTACAAGGTAGACACATAATACATTTCAAAGGGAGGAAAGATGCAAAGCCAAAGCCCTACCTCTGAAGTTGATCCTAGCATCTTTGTTTTCCTCTACCAAAGAAAGAGAAATGACAACCAACTTTGAACAGTGTAAAGGGAGTGAGAGTAGCCTCACTCCCCCAAAACTCCCCAGCATATAACAGCAACCAAGCTCCTCGTCCTCAATTTTCAGGAGTTAATCCAGATTCTTAAATGAGAATCAGTCTGAACAGTAAGAAGGGCACCACTGATTCAGAACTATATTCAATTCTCAGTTCACAAAGAGAAGATAATTAAAACAGGTTAATTACAACCAATGAAGCAGGTACTGCGCTGGCTCAAGGAATTAATCCAAGGCCTCATGATCAATAAATGGTGAAATACAAATTCTAACCCTGGGTTTTCTGATCCCAGGTGAATTCTCAGTTATTTCAAAATCTTACTTTAGTACATAGTCTCAACCAGTCTCCAACTGCACCTCTGCCAGATTTTTTGATGATACAATAAAGCTTTTATGTTCTCTCCCCTTTCATTCACAAGACCTATAGAAATGTTAAACCCCTAAATTTATATAAGACTAGATGATAAGATGATGGGATGAAGTTCTATCAGAAGTCAAAATTGCAAACACCATCGGGGCCTGGTGACTGGTCACATCACAGGAAACCGGGCCTGGTGTGTGGGGCCCAAAGTGAACGGAGGAGCATCAGCCCTACGCCCCCGTGCAACATCCCATACTAAGGTCAATCAGGGTTTCTTTGCTTACAGATTCCACACTTTTTGGTTCTTTCTTCTAAAACTTCATGTTCCTTTCTCTCACAATACTGATTTGATATCACAAGAGATTTCTCAGTTAAATGGTAATCTTCTCGGGAAAATCAAAAGGAGGCAGTAAAACAACTCCTATTTGCCGAACGCCCACCACGTACCAAGCAGCACACCAGTAGCACACCAGTAAGCAGATTTACATAAACCTGCCTCAAGCAATTCCTGGAAAGCTATAAAAACTTCTATATCCTACTGGTAAGAAAACTGAGGTTGAGAAAGTTTGTCACTTGTCCAAAATACTGAAGATTGGATTTGGATTCTGACCAATTCTAAAGTTAACCATTTGTTCAATTAACGAAAAGAATATTAAAACAAAGTTAAATTTAAAGATTAAAATTCAATTTAAAATACTGAGTGATTCTTAAATGAATTTTAATCTGTTAACTAGAAGTTTTATTTAACTCATTAGTCTAACTTGATACCTAAGTCACATATTGGTGCTTAATGGCTTGTCATTCTGTGATCAGTTGCTACCTTTACATGCTTGGCCATTGATCATCTCTTATCTATTTCTGACTAGCCAGGGAGACTGTATTCCAACAATGTAAACATTTCTGTAATACTCATTTGAGGGCAAGTTTTAAAAATGGGTGATTGAGTTGAAAATTCAACTGTGAATTTCTAAGTTTAACCTATCATTATCTAAAAAATATTATGGTGTTAATTTAAGTAGAAAATATTAATATGCCTCTGAGCACCTATAGGTGCTTTTCATCCTCATAAAACTTGGCAAATATTACCTAATTAACCTAGTGAAGGCCCCACGCTGTACATAAGGTTGAATTCATTCTTAACAGGCATTTATAAACTAGGTAAGTTGTGGCTTCAAAATTTATGCAGTCTTCAGCTCGCAAACATGATGAAATACAGCCTTAGATTCACAACTGGGCCATCTAAAGTCTCGAAGAAATAAGCTCTAGTTCATCAATTTTTAATCCAGTGTTTTAAAGAGTTTCTGCTGGGCTATCCCCTTGCCTCCAATCTAATGGCATCCAAGAAAACAGCTCCTTTAGTGTCACAAGCAGAGGCAACCCTTCTTAGACACCAAACTATAACTTTTATTGCAAATAATCTTTTTCTATCTTGTTAATAATATTTTTATCTGATTTTGGTAAATAAAGATTGAAAAACAAGCCACACGATTAAAAAAAAAAAAAACAACAACCATACTTTAGTCATATATGCACATTCATATGAAATAGCCAGACATTCCTATTCTCCTATTACACTTCATATTCCAAAGTTCACTCACATTATAGAAATGAGATATATGTTCTCCAAAATTAGTCAAAAGAAAGTAGATCTCATCCTAATCTTTAGCATCATAAAGTTTCTCCAAAGATGCAAAAAGAAAAAAAAAAAAAAAAGGCCATTCTGTTAGTAGCAGAAGTTATACCTAGAAGTCTAGAATTTTCCTCTTACAAGAAAAAGGATAGGTTAAAAGAAAAACTAAAATAATTGTGAAAAAAGATTTCTCCTACCATGGAAGGAATCCAGTCAGTCAACTAAGGGTTTAGGAAAGTCTCCTAGTGAACTACACACACCAACACAGGGGCAGCATAGAGGTGACAGCATCTTTGAAGTAGAAATACTATATTTAAGGACCAAGGTAACTCTCCTGAGTCAAAAAATAAATTATGACACATAGAAAACTTATATATATAAAAGTTATTTCAGGAATGAATGTTATATAAATGACACTATCTACAAGTTCTCTAAGTAATAGTTTAAATTTAAGTTTTCCTCCACACTTATGGAAAACTTCTATGAATCCTATGAAAAACTGCCTTTTCTTTTTATAAATATACAGATATACACTTTCATTAAAAAAAAAAAAAAAGAAGATAATAGCTTCCTAGTAAAAGAGGCGTAGTGATGCTGCAAAAAGAGACAATAATATTTACGTATCCTGATACTACACATCCAGGGGCGAGAAAATGAAACACGACGTTTTTCATAGGTCATCTGACCTTGTAGTAAATAAAACACCATCTTTTACTACTAAGTGATAATGGCAACTGTGACCTCTGACCGTGGGTCTCATCCATTTTCTTCACAGCTCCATTTCATGAGGCTGGAGGGCTGGGTTAAGAATATCTGCTTTGCACATTAGTTGTTAAGGAAAAACCTGAAAGTCTGGTGGTCTGTAAGAGTACCAGAAGAAAATTTAGGAGAATTCTATGAACTTCGGGTTGGAAAGAACTTTCCAAGGGTGTCACTATAACCAGAAATCACAAAATCATTACTTTTTTAAAAAGCACTTTAAAAATATTGACAATTTACACACTTGACACTGGTATAAATACAACATATTGTGCTGATTAATTTCCAAGCTCTTTCAAATCAGATTAAACAAGAAATCCAAAAGTTAAAAAAAAAATCTACAAAAAAAATGTGGTGATGGTTATACAGGTCTGTGAACATACTAAACCCCATTGAATTGTACACTTTAAATTGGTAAATTGCATAGTATGTGAATTATATCTCAATAAAGCTCTGCAAAAAGAAAGGAGGAACACAGATGTTCAATATATCTGTACAAGTAGATAATCATGGAAAGAAAAATACTGCAGATAAAAATGACCACTTTTTGCCCAAGATTGCAATATTTATAATGCCTATTGCCATTGGCAAATTGAATCAATCTTTCAGGAGGCCATTTAAAAAAAATGCTTTAATATTTTAACCATTATAATCTTTGAGGCAGAACTCTACCAGGATGTATTTTTTTTTCTTAATACTTTGGTGATCTCTATCGGAAAATACATACCCTCCAATTTATCAAGTCTGGAATAATATACACAAACATCTGTTAGAAGTAGTTATCTCCAAGAGGTGTGTCTGCTTTCTTGATTTGTGTCAAAATGTCCTGTATTAAAATGGCTATCGGACTGTCCTCAAGATGCCAATTTCCGTAAAACATCTTAAATCAAAACATCACATTTCTACAGAAACTCTAGGGTAATGTTGCCATCTGACCTTAAAGCCTTGCTTCTCACCCTGGATCCTGGTGTCCTGAAGGGCACACAGTACAGTGGAATGTTAAGAACAGCCAGGGAACAAAATGGGACATTTTCATAGACTATCAATTTTTGGAGAAAGCTTTAATTCTTTTCCAAAGGATTTTTTTAAATGTGGGATTTATTTTTGTATTTTTTGTTTGTCCTGTTTTTTCTGGACATAAGTTATACAAGTAAAATCTGTAGAAACCTACTTTTCCATATGTACTAATTTTGTACATCTTTCATTTAAAAAAAAAAAAAAAACCCTCGAGGTTTTCTAAAAAAAATTATGTGCTATGAACAACCAGAAAAGTTGGCATTTTTGTATCATCAGTGGATACCCAATATCTAGTCTTCCATATTAGTAAAATGAGTCTGATTTTAAACTGGGCACACTGCTGCCTACTCAAAGGACTACATTTCCCAGTCCCCTTTGCAGCTAGATATGACCAGGTGACTAAGTTGTAGCCAATTAGATATAGGCTGAACTATCTCATAAAATCCAGAAAGTCTTCTTAAAATCCCTTCAGTTATAGGAGAATGAAGAGTTGAGAAGACCGTGAGTCTATGATCACTATGAAAAGTCACCATGATAGCCTCAGACATCTACCTCCTAGGTTCTTTTACATGAGAGAGAAATCTTATTTAAGTCACTACTTTGGTGTGTATAACTAAACCTAAACTCAGCTGATGTAAAATCAGGAAAAACAAGGCAGCTATTAGTGTGAAAGTTGTTTCAAAGTGAACAGGTTTGTTTTCACTGCAAGAACAGACTATGCTCACAACTTGGCCCACTGGACCAGTTCTAGCCCAAAGGAATCAAAAAGCTAGAATTAGTCATAAGCTTCAGCACTGGCCCTAAGATGCCCACACAACTTACTTGCTTGAAAAACTGGATAAAAATCAATGTTTTTGCCTCTATTTTTGATTTTGCACTTTAAAAATCACAATTATTTTAAATTTATTTTCAACTGAGAATATGGCTTGTTAATTAGAAAACAGAAATTATGAAGTTGAAATAAGGGAGAATATACAAAACAACAGTGGATTTGCAACAACTAGAAATGACGAAACGTCACAAATATACAAGACTTCAGGAAAATTAAATAGAATACTAAAAACCTTTATGGCTAAAAAGAGAAGTTTTTTGAGAAAGTACAAAGCACATAAAAATTTGCTGAAATCACCCTTCAAGGACAGTAACTGAATAGACATAGATGGGGCATAATAGCACATAACAAAGTTTGACATTGATGTGACCATAATTTGTTTTAGATGACAAAGCAAGCAAGCAACCAATCTAAAAACAGGGTGGGGAGTGCCCTTGGTTATCAAGCAGATGCCTGTAAGGCCATCCTAAACTCAAGTACTAGTTGGTTGGGCTGCCATATAAAGTACTGGGTAGCTTAATCGACAGAAATTTACTGTTTCATAATCTGGAGGATAGAAATCTGAGACCAAGGTGGCACCAGTGCTGGCTCCTCCCGAGCACAGTGAAAGAGAATCTGGTCCAGGCCTCCGCCCTAGCTTCTGGAGGTTTACTGGCAATCCTTGGCTTTTGCTGCATCACTCCGATCTCTTCCACACGGTGTTCTCTGTGAGTGTGTGTGAGAAAGTGTGTGTGTGTGTGTTCTCCAATTTCCCCATTTTATAAGGACATTAGTCATATGAATTAGGAACCCGCATCACTCCAGTATAAATTCATCGTAACTAATTACATCTGCAATGTCTACTTTCAAATACGGTCACACTCTGAGATACTGGGGTGGGGGATGGTTAAGATTTCAACATGTAAGTTTTGAGGGAACATAATTCGACCCATAACAACTGGTAAGAGACTAAGGTTAACTTGATTCTTTCCCCATTACAGTTGCATGAAAGCAAGTGGATGTTAACAATTATACCATCTAGCATTGATTTTTATTTATATTTATATGTCTATGAGACATGTTAATTTACAAAGCATTCGATCACAAAATAACTAAAATAAATAAATAATGAACTAGTGTTTCACAAAATAAGAGCTCTTAGTGGTAACGACTAGAGAAAAATGTGTGGAGATATGCACAGATGGGGCAAGCAGCCATGAATCATCCACTGAATGCATCTACTCCTCTCAAGTATCTCAGTGTATTCGGTGATTTTGGTTAAACTGGAAAATTTTATTAAATGTAAGCATCAGAACTGTTCAAATATTCATTTCAGAAAAATCTGAAATGAAAAGGAGAATAACTTTGAAAGCTTGCCCTACTCACTATAGTTATATACCCCAGAATGTTCTACTCAGTTTTCAAGTTCAATGGTGAAAAGTGATTTGGCTATACAGCGTCTAGAAAGTCTTAAACCTCATAACCAGTAATGCTACTTCTGAGAATTTACCCTAAAGAAATCATAGAGAAAAAGTTTATGCACAAAAAACATTCACTGCAGTTTTAACACTGAAAACATAATGAACAATTCTCTGAGAAAGGAATGCATTACCCATCACACAACAGTGACTAAATAACATACAAGGTTATTGATTTTTGCTTTGTGTCTTTCCCCTACTTGCTCTTCCCCAGTGGCCAGCCATTACATGCCCCGTGGTTGCCTCATGTGCTGGTTTCTCAGCAAGACCGTGGCAGATGTTGCTTACAGACTATCTGACTTCCTCACATTTTCTGGAAGCCTGTGCTCCTATAAGGGATTGGACCAAGTGTTCTTGTGGGCGGGGATGGAAGAGAGAAGCATGCCTTGGAGAGCTGTGAGATGACGGCAGCATTGGCAAGACCGGTCCATGCCAAGAACAGTGCAGGCCTACGGGAGAGGGTGGCCTAAGAGAAATGGCTACGTGGTGGGTCCATGTAGGCAGGAGCCCAAGATCCAGAGGTTGCAGACCTGACAGGTTTTCTATGCCCAACAGGGCAAAGATCCTAACACTGAAGGATCATGGTGGCTTGGATAATGGGCATGTTTTTGGCGAGGGCACAAAGGTTCATAACTGGGGGACCTCCCCCGTGCTATGTAAGACCCCCCCACACACAACATAGGATCTTGCCAAGCCCTGAGAGGAGAGACATACAGTTGAGAAAGGGACTGTCCCTCTCCATAACTTGTCAGAGCAGGCTCTTAAAAAGAAGAAAACGGCCACGTACTCTAGTTTGTAGTTTAAGAATCATATGTATTACTTAATCATTACGATAGTATGAAAACATTATAATTATGTTAAGAAGCATTTGTAATATGTTATGGAAAAAAGAGAACACAAAAATATATGAAAATCTGATACATACATATATGCATATAGTTATTTTTATATATAAATATATTTTAAAATTTATATGTAATATATGTGTGTGTGTGTGTGTGTGTGTGTGTGTGTGTATACACGCATATATATAAAATAATTTTAAAGCACATAGGGGAAAAAGTCTGTGAGGAAATATATCAAAATGCAGTTGCTACTATTTCCTCTTTTTCAGTGGCATGAGAGGAAGTGATCATGTTCTTTTTTTTCCTATAATAGTTATATTACTTTTAAATTGGAAAACAATTCAAAATAAATACATGTGACTAGAATATTCTTTCCTTTCAAAACTAAATTAAGTCAATTTTTGGTTCATGTAGGCTTCTGCAGATTATTTTTACAATTGCTGACTTTCATGTCATCTTTTGTCAATATAGAAGTTGCAGTTCAGTGGTTGGTTCATTAATTTTGAGCAGGTATAGTGCAAAGCAGAAACATTAGGAAGAAAAGATCATATTAATGTTTTATTTCAACTTTCAAATATAGTTAAGATTTAGGATTTGCTACTGATAAGTGTAAACATAATTTATCTGTTTCAATAAATGATTTAATTTAGTCTGAAAAGATTTAATTTCAGTATTGGGTAAATACTTAGGTTTGACTAACTTTTAACAACTGAAAGGAAAACCAATGTTAAAAATGTTCCCTTGGACAAACAGGAATGTATAGTACATTTCCAAAATTAAGCTAACATTTCAGGAAATGAAAATCACTATTTTCATTAACACACTTTTAATTCAATAATTTCGGTATACAAAATGGAGAGTCATTTTCCAGGTTTTTTTTGTTTTGCTTTTTGAGGAAGGAGAGCCTAGGTAAGAGTGCTTCTCTTTCTAATTTTGGAAAACAGCAGAGTGGTTAAATGCTTATCAAAACAGAAAATCTGGATTTGTATCTTGGATTTATCACCAGCTTTGTGACCAGTAACACATTTTCTAAACTTCACATACTTCATTTTTTCCCCAACTGCAGCTTTGGGATAATGTAAGAACTGGCCTCACTGAGATACTGTGAGGATTAATTACTAGACATGAAGTACAAAAGCACAAACTGAGCACTGATATATGATTCTACTGCTACTGTTCCTATCAGGAACAGGACTTGCTCTCAAACAAACAAACAAAAAAAAAGGCTTCATTATGAGAAACAGCAAAACTATAAAGTAATTCACAAAACTACTTTCCCTTTAGAAATCCCAGGTATTTCTTATAGTAAAAACCTTACAAGAAAATACACTCAGTTATAAACTTGTCCTCTTTATTGGAATATTTAATATCCAATTAGTTAAGAAAGACAAATTAAACAGATCCAGTTCCAAAAGTTAAGGCATCTGGTATATCAAAAGAATTAAGTTCAGACAATGCATTTATAGACTAATAACCCAAAATAGGATATCTAAGAGCTAAAGGCACTGTGATTTTTAAAAGTTATTTTTTAAGATGCGAAATTACAATGTTTTTATTTTTAAAGAGTGGAGACAAAGGAATCGTATCTGTATACATTTTACTCTGCTCATGATATAAAAGCTTTCTCATGATTTATCTACAATTAGTTTATTCATGTGAAACCCAGGGGTCAAAACTCAAGTGGTTTAAAGGAGTTAGGTAGATAAAAGCGGAAACTGCCAGGGTGAGACAGGGTAAGCCTGATACGAAAAGGTGACCAACCTTTGGTCTTAGGAGGAGGAAACAACAGGGAACAGTGGCAAAGTGCAATGACCTTGGGACATGTTTCCCATCAAAAGGAGGCAGCTGCTCTGGACAAGGCAGAATTCAAATCCGGTAATGTCAGACAGGCTGGTCCCCCTGCCCCTTCCATAAAGAACCAGAAATGACTCAATTTTAAGAGTTAGGGACTAATTTAATTAAAAACGAAAAAATGTATGGGCCAAACAAAACATAATGCAGGCTCAAATTTGGCACAGGTGCCAGTTTGTGACCTATGATGTAAGTGTTCCCAATCAACTAAAACATTTTCAGTAACATCTCTTTTGGAGTGTTTAAATTGGAAAAACATTTAATTAAAAAGTTGCATTATATACACACACACATTTTAATATATCCACCTACTTTTTAAGTCAAGCAAATGTACCTGAAAACTAGAATAATAATTTACATATCTGTAACAGATTCTCCTAAATGTTGCCTATTCACAATATAGTCGAATGACAACCAAGAAACAAATTGGCTTCTGAGCATAAAATGACGTTACAAATTCACATACTGTATTGACAACCTCTGGTGCCCCTTCTAAATTTTCTTACTCTGATTTTGCATGTTTTGCAATCAACCTGGGGGAGGAGTGGGGTTGCTGAAGACAGTCCAACTGGTAACAATAGATTTCATGGTACAAAAGGAGATGACAGGAAGACTCAGAGAGGGACAGCTACAAGTTGTCAAACATCAGAGCCTGAGATCTTTGGGGGAGGGTCATGTTGCCCAATACGACCCACAGAGTTCAGAATACTGCAAGGTACTTTACCAAGGGCCCTGGTGGCTTTTCTATGCAGCATAATAGTTCAAGCTAGTACTATAAATAATACACTACACATACACACAATTATGACCCTGAGTTCTTAAGACAAAGATACATGATGGTCAGTATTACATTTCAGAAGGATATCTGTTTAATTCGACAAACGCTCATAGGAAATCTATTATGTGTGAGGCCCTGGGCCATTACAAATACTGGACAAGAATTGTGTTAAGAGCTAATGTGTCCTTATAGGCGAGACTACATCTCTGAGGTGCCTGACAACTCTGAAATCAGTTTGTGCTCTTCTCCTAAGGGGTTAAACACTCAAGCTATCCAGAAATCAAAGTTGAACATTTAAGATCTCCTCATGGTAGGAAATCTTACCATTTCCTACCCTTAGGTTTGCGGGAGGCGGGGGTTGTTTTTAATCAGAATGACTATAAATAGCAAGTTACTTAAAAAAGAAAAACTCCTGATATTTAAAGATTTTAGCTATCAATGGATTGATTGAAAACAAATTTGTTCCAATAAGCAGTCACTCAAAGTTTGCCCAGTAACTATCATCAAAACCCTTCTGTAGACAGACTAGATTTTAACAGCAACTCTCCATTACTGATGGCACATTCTGATGTAAGTAGAAGGTGCTTATCTTTCTCTCTTAACTAACAGTGTTAAGGGAGTAAGAAGAGGCAGCAATTAACCCTTGGCTCAAGGCACACAAAGCCCTGTAGCAACCAGTTATGCCTGGCTTAGTTCTGCTGAACTTCTGGCGAGTTAGCATTGAAGAACTGAAGCTGTACATTTTTGCGGTAGGTTGTGGTTATTTCTCTAATACTATTTCCAAGTCTAGAGAGAGAAAAAAAGAGCTTGAAAATTTTAAGTAAAACATTTGTAGGTGACTTTTTTTTGTAGATGACTAAACTATTTGTCTTCACTATTCAAAATGATATAGAATTGTTTCATATTTAAATTTTTCTTTGTAATTTTTATTACAAAGGTTTAGATTTCAAATAAATTAGGGTGAGGAAAGCCTGCATTTCCTATATCACTTAAAACCACTCCAAGTTAGGCTTTCAGAAGCATCAGAATGAAGATTACAGTGTATACCGAATAAAGCTTTTCCTCAAGAGTCAAGCTTTGGGACAAGAGCAGTAATACAGAGGAATTCAGTTCAAATTTAGAAAGGAATAAAATAGAGAAAACACCTAGAACGTGAGAGAAGGGAAAACCTTATGAAGAAAGAAACCTATTACGTATATCATTCTTTATGCCATAGCTCTCTAAAAGCACCAACAAGAGATTTCGGAACATATAAAAGCACAAAAACCTTCTCCAGCAGGGCGCTTTGCACATGTATTGTGATGGGTATCAAGTCGCACAAAGTAAAACGACCCCAAGAATACACCTGCATTTCATATCTGATGAGGTCCTGGTTTGCTGATCCATCATAAGCCCCTTAGGAGCTAAGCTGTGCTTTCACTATAATCCTTTCTCACATATCTGAACCTGCTGTGGGTTTTTTTTTTAAATTACTATTAGCAGTGACTAAAACTTCTAATCCCCTGTTATGCCTTTATTATTAACACATGCAACGATCATGCCGCAGCATTAAAGAACTGTGAAAAACCTTGTCTTATTTTTAAATCTCATCATTTTAGAAAGAATAACAGTAAGATTTTCACAGAAATACTATTTCAATCATTTTGAATATATTTTTACTGTAAATTACTTCAGCTGTAATGTTAATTGACATCTCTTACAGGCAACAAGAAACTTCAAAGTGCCTGGTCTACATCTATGACTAACGTGACTACTTCAGATATAAAGTAACCTTTCTTTAGTTTGCTAAAGATAAGGGCAGATTTTTCAGCCCATTCTTGGAAAGAAAAATAGAACCATTTTGGAGATCAATACGGAAGCTGGATACAGAATGGAGTTCATCTGACTCCATGGCAATTATTGAATTACATATCTCAGCTTTTTCCTTACTCAAACCTAAGAAAGATTATCAAGCAGCCCAAACCCTGGAAACTGCAAAGATACACACTCACCACTCCATCACCTACAGGACTCGGAAGCAAACTGATGGCATCTACTCCTTCCTGTTGGGGTAACTTGTTATCCTCCACCACCTTCCTTTCATTCCCTCAGTCATTATTTTATCTCAAGTTCAATTATTTTGCATTCATCAGTTTCTGTGCCACTGAATGAGAATTGCAAAGCAACAAAAAAGTTTAAAAACTTTACCTCAACCCAAACGCTGGGTTTCTGCATCACACTGATTTCAGCATTAAGGCAATGGGGGATGGCTCTATTTTCTGACCTACCTGAAGTTGAAGGGGAGGTTAGAGCACTGGTTGCCTTCTCCCCACTGACACCCACCCTGCCAGCATGCTTTTGGTCACCAGGATTTTACTAGGTTCATTTTCCTTAATCCTCAAGGTTTAGGGAGGAGTTGGATCATATGAAGCCCAGATTTCTCATTGTGTTTGTAGACAATTCCAACCTAAGCTAGGACTAGAACTTACAGATGAGAAATAAAATTCTCTCAAAGAAGCACTTTCAAGGTATGAGGAAAGTTCAAGCCAGATTAAGCAGTGAAAGTCAGTGAGTAACTTAAACCCATGCACACACAAACGCACTCTAAAAAAAACAGCAAAGGGAAAAAGTAAATGTAACAAGTACTAGTCTTCTCCTTTTAAGGTCAGGACATTCAAAATTTGGGGTAAATTATGACTTCTCCATAGAAAGACAGGTTGTAGAGCGGCACCTGGTTCAGCTACAAAATTCCAAGGCTGGTGGCCTTCCTGTTTGCTGCGCCTTGGGAATGACAAGTGGGACTAAAGTTGTTGATAAGCCCTGATATAGCTTTAAAGTGATTGCCGAATGCCAATTAAGGCATAAGCTATATCTAGGGATAGGACGAAAGACCCATGTTTTATTTAAAATTGCACAAAGAATAGTTCTAAAGCCCTCATTCTTTTGTCTGGGATTGACTTTACTCCAAGAAGGAACGGAATTTCCAACCAATTTCTCTCTTAAAGTAACAGAAATGGCTACTTGGGCAAGTTGACATCTTCCAAAATATTAATAACCAGAGTTTTTTAAACTTCCTGAAAATATTCAAATGCATCTCTTATATTCGGTTCAACTAAAATATTATTAGAATTATATGCAATACAGTGCAATATTGGAATTATAAGTAAAGACAAAGTTAGCAACTGAAGAAATCTACACAACACAGATGTCTCTGTTCCACAATATGGTTGGAAAAAGCAAAGGCTTGAAAGCCAGACACCAGGACTGGAGATCAAACTCTTCTGGGAGCTACGTAAATTTGGCAAATGACTCAACCTCTGTAATTTATAAAATGGAAACTGTACTATATCCTCTATGAGATAACATACCTGCAGTACCCAGTGAGTGCAGTGCTTGGCACCTTGTCAACACTCAAAGCACGTTAGCTGCTCTTAGCAGGAGCGAGAGAACAGAACAGGCCAGTCAGGATTTGAGTCTACATCTGTCTCTTTCCAAAACCCACGTTTTTTCCACTGCTCTCTGTTATTAGTCTGAGGTCAACAGAGCTACTATTGCTCAACATACTTAATATTATTAAGAGGTTTAAAAATTCTAAAACTAGATGATGAAATTTAAATTCTCTTGGGGAAAGAACTGCATAATACACATGGTCAAGATTTGCTTCTCTGCTGGATTTGAATCTGATTCTTAGAGTGGAAAGAAGAATGATTAACACATTAAACTATCTGGTTCTTTTTAACATATTTCCAAGGCCATATAAGATTAGTAATTCTGCCAGTTTTCTTTCCACTGATTAGCAAAGGATTAAAGACAAATCCAAGTTGGTTTTCAAAATGTACAAAATTAAAGATTGAGAAAACTTGGTGTTTTCAAAGCATGAACCAATGAAGGATTTCTTTTTAATTGTTCTTTCCAAAACGTTTAGACATTTAGTGAAATCATCTCAATTTGCTCTGCTTTGTTCTTTGCTTTCAAATACTGTAAATGGCTGGAATCCAGACAGAGTAGTTATCCTCAAATGCCTTCCAATGAGGCCTGCCAGATTCTGTGGTTCAGAAGTAATTTAAAAGCAGAAATGTGTAACAAATGAGACCTAATGGAAAACACTGGATGCTTTATAGTCAGAAAGATCACTTCTTTTTCCAGTGAGAAACAGACAATACAAACACACATGTGCACATGTGCATATATACATTCATATATACACAGAGACCAACATAAACAAGACAGGAAACTAATTGACATGTGTTTTATTTCTATTCATTGTAGACACTAATTGGCAAGAGTAAAAAAAATCTATATTATATATAGATATACATAGTTGTTTTTCAAAAAAAATTGATACATGATTATTAATCTATTTCAACAATATCATCTAAGTCAAACAAAATGTTTAGGATAATACAACCTTTATCATTTGGTGTTTTTTTATTTTTTGTTTTTTTTTTGGTGGGGGGGATTGCTTGAAAGTTTACAAATCATTTTCTTATATAAGACAAATTCTTCATTTATATAATGAAGCAGCTTTTTAAAAATGACTTGTTCAAAAGAAGAAATGCTAGGTACCTCACTTCGCACTACATAAAGTATAGCACAGCAAAGGCTAGACCTGGTCCCTGCCTTCCTGAATCTTAGAGTCCAGTAAGAAGGACAAAATACAAGGATTTGGATTTCTAAATGTGATAAAGGCCATGGGGTCTTCCAAGAGACCAAGGCCTGAGGCCTGAGGCCTGAGGCAATGGGAGACTTCTCTACCAAAACCACTTGAGAGACAAATTGAAGTTAATTACACAAGAGGAGAGAGCAGAATTCTCCAGGCAGGGAAAATATGAATGAGAAGGGAAGGAAAGCGAGGGTGGCTGAAACAGAAAAGAAGATGAAGCCTGGAAAGGAAGGCAGGGAAGAGACCTTGATGGACACAACAGGCATGATTGGATTCTATCCCAAGAACAATGGAAACGACTGAAAGATCTTAAGCTTTGGAGGGACTATTAGAATGATGCAAGAACGTGGGCAACACTGTGTCACGGCAAGAATGGAGGCAGGAAGACCGGAGAGGAGGTCATTACCATCCCCCAGACAGGAAATGATGGCGACACGGCCCAAGCAACTGGCAATGATAATGGGGAGTGAACAGATCCAAAAATATTTGGTTATTACATCTGATAAAATTGGATATGTATGTAGGTGATGGAGAGAACACTGTCAAAGGTAACGCACAGGACTCCGGCATGGACAACCTGGTAGATGAGGGTGTCTTCATCAGAAATAAACACTGGAGGCAGAGCTTCCTGGGTGACTGCATAATGGGTCTAGAGCCCTGTGAAAGTCGTGGCTAAAGATGAGAATTTGGCTTTTGTTGGCATGTAGACCTGTAGCATCCGAGATGGCAGTCACTACTAGTCGCATGGTCCACAGAGCCCCTGGGATGTAGCTAGGCCAAATTAACATGTGCTTTATATAAAATACATCCTAGATTTCAAAGAAATCCGTATGAAAAAGGAATATTGGATCTCAATAATTTTTATATTGATTATGATACTTCTAATATATCAGTTTAAGTACAATATATATGATTCAAATTTTTTTTTTTTTTTTTTTACTTTTTACTTTTATAATGTGGCTTCTAGAAAATTTAAAAATATTTGTGAGGTTTGCATTGTGCCTCACTACATTTCTGTGGGGCATCACAGATGCAGACGGTGACTGACGTTTGGAAGAGTAAAGAAGAGCATTAATGACAGTGTGGTCTCTGATGAAGCCACAGGTTTCATTCAGCACACGGAGGATGGGTGTGACGAGCTGAAAATATGGAATAAGCTGCTGGAAGCGGGGTCATGTGGTGCCACAGAAAAAGCACAGAAAGTGGACAATAAGGTCAAATTCTGTTGGGCAGTCAAGTAAGAAAAGGACTGAAAGGCATATTTAAACTAGAACACAAAATAGATGGTTATTAAAATATTAGTTTATGAAAAAATGTAATTATATTACTATAATTTAATTTCCCTGCATTTTACATATATTTTATGTCAAATTTCCAAATTCTCATTGCATTGCCTTCCAACTGGCTTATTATTTTAAATAAAAGTTTTTCATTATTAATTAACCCATGATTCTCACCACCACTCCCAAAAAGCTCCTTCAGTATTATCTGAAATCTCTAAGAATAGGGTGAAAAACCTCTTCTGCTTTCAAACTACATTTCCTTTCTCCCCATGATTCAGATACAGCCTCTACTGGGTCATGCTTCTTCACTACTATAATTTGCTAATTTAGATGATCTCTAAAATTCTGCAAATTCTAAAATTATATACTTCTATTGTTTATTTCCTCAAAATTCATTCCTTCGTCAATAAAGTCAGTATTCTTCTAAGATATGGTGGCCTCACTAAATGCATTCATTGTGAATAAATGAAAATTTGCATTTTTTTCCTACTAACTTTCCCAAAGCATTTATTCAACAAATATTTACCAAGAGCCTAATGTGTGCCCCACTGGGATTCAGACAGCAATGAACAAAACAAAGTCCCTGCCCTCACTGAGCTTACGATCTAGTGGCACCAAAATAAATACTATTGTTTCATACTAATAACAACAACAATAAATAAATAATAACCATAATAGCAGCTGTGGTTTATAAGGCTTACAACTGTCCTACCTGCATCACTGATTTACTTATTTGATGCTCACAATTAAGTCATGTGGTAGGTCACACTCATTAGCCTGTTTCACAGATAAAAAAAAATAATCAGGACAGAGCAGCCAGTCCTCAAGCCACACCGTGCTTGTGTAAACCTCATCTCTTGGTTGGGGATCTAAGTTACATTCCCCCACCAGCTGTATCAGCCGTGAACCTGATGTTACAACACACTGTTCTCCAGCACAGCACCTACCACGGTGGCAGCTTACACTATGTAGTTCATGGCTGATTCACCTACTGTTCTGTACTCTCCGTGAAGACAGGGATTGTATCTATTTTTATATCCTCAGCACCCAGAAAAATACTGAGAATATAGGAGATGCTCAGAAAATATTAGTTAAATGAATGAAAGTAAACGATCCATTCAGGCCCAAACTTTTATTTTTACCAAGGAAAATCTGTTATCCTTGTCTGCCTTCATGTGTCGTGCAGAATAAATGTAACTGTAGCTTCCCAGGGTCATCATTTGAACTTCTGAATTTTTGTACTTGGTTGTAAATGCAGTGATGCCATCGGGGAGCTAATCAGGTTTATAGGGTTGTTTGCCTGGATAACAGATAGCTCCCTAATTGCTGTGCTAAGTGCTTGTAAGGGTTTT
The DNA here is from genome assembly GCF_000325575.1 of Pteropus alecto. Lineage (NCBI taxonomy): Eukaryota > Metazoa > Chordata > Mammalia > Chiroptera > Pteropodidae > Pteropus > Pteropus alecto. The sequence continues at coordinate 9,481,380 of NW_006431918.1, read as the reverse complement.
AATGTCCTATCCTACTACTTTCAATATGTTTGCTCTCATTCCCTAATTTGTTGCTTCTAATATATAATAATCCAAGAAACCTGATACTTGTTTATTGGCCTTATCAAAATGGTATGAGTTTTAGTGCAGAGACTTTGTTATATCTATTCTATTAGAATGACTTTTCTCCCTTCTTCCTTTGGACTTTTCAACCATTTTCAAGCCTTAAGGTTAACTTGTTACTCTATTTTACTGCACTTAAGGCAATATTACCAAGCACAAGGAAAATAACTATGAAGAGAACAGAACAGCTGAACATGTACTAAATTAATTTACCCATTTGTTACACAGAAGCAGCAACAACTTCAAAAGGCCCAGAGGAGATGCTTCCTTATATTAACCTGGACCTTGACAGGATAAAACAATGGTTTCTGAACGTGTCACCTTTTGCTGTAGAAAATTCTATGACAACTATGCAAAATAAGCCTTCATATTTTTGGTATTCAAAGTGTTCTCTCTCTTACAAGTGTTCTTTCTTCTTCAGTGATCATTTTATTTGGCTGTCTCTACATTTTTTTCCCTGAGTTCATTATGTCTCTCTTGTACTATAACCCAAGCCAGAGATATAGCAACTTTCCAGGGACAGCTCAAAATTTTGTCTGTTGGAAAATGTTAAGGTCTGTTAGAAAACAAGCCTAAAATAACAGAAATTGTGCTCAGAGAAGGAAGGGCACATGACCAATGTGTACCATTTTCTTTAGGGGAGCCCCATAAGGGTTCCTACAAAGAGCCCAATGACAGTCACCACCCTTGTATGAAGGCTCTGTTGGTTGCTTGGGAATAAGAGTTCAGAATGACCACCTTGCCTAGTGTTTACAAAACATCTGATTTTTTGTTGTTGATGTTACTGTATGCCGTGCAATACCCTAGTTGATTTCATGACTTCCATTTCCCATTAGGCACTTTTTTGTTTTTTGATAAATTCCCTTGAATCCCCAGAAAAGTGTAAAAGAAAGGTTTATGGTGCATGTTGTTAACATCAAATAACACTACAGTATACTGCAGCAAAGGTAATGTTATGAGGCTGAGGGAAAACATTTAGAAGAAGAAAAAAATATATGAACATAAAATAGAGGAAATATGCAAACCAGGGTCCTATTACATAAGTGGCAAAATAAACCAAGTGGCCTCAAATTACAACAGTTTCTTCCTGAAAGACAAGTATCTTACCATAAAAATAAGAAACTCTTACTTATCACTTAGGACCTCAGCTAGTATTGTGCTAGATGCTTTATGTTCATTATGTTTACTCGATCCTAACTTGGGCCAGGGCATCAGGCACTGTGCTCATTTTACAGATGAGAATTCTGAGGTGGAGAAAGATCAAACTACCCAAGAAACACAATTACAGCATAGAGAAGAAGGTCAGTTTGACTCCAAGGTTAGTGCCCTTGCATGCTGACCCTTTGGAAGTCATCTGTACCCTCACCTTCCATTGATGAATATAGGAATTTCCAAGAAATTTCAGGTGAGGGGACTGGAACGCCCACATTCATATTTATAATATATGAATAAGACTTTCAATTGCTATATACTTGGATAGAAAAGATCAACTACATACCCTTTACTTAACTTTTCAAATAACGAGTACTAATAGATTAAGGGGGAAAGTTCAAAGATTTAGAAATATCTCTTAAAAGGATGACTTATTTTTAAATTCTTAAAATCAATTTACAAATTATACCCTCATTCATGCTATGCCATTTTCTCAGACTACTGGATTAGTCTCCTAACTAATCTTCTCAAATATTTCTCACATAGCCACCACAGTCAAATATCTAAAACACAAATTTAAAACTCTCTCCTCAAAGTTCCAATCATCTACAGAACACACTTTAATTTTCTTGGCATGAAATGCAGGCCCTTAGTGGCTGGCACTGGTCACTCGTCTTAAAACAGCTGTGAGCTCAAGGGCAGGAAACTAACAAGTTTTATTAGTTCAATAAATGTTTATTGAGATGAATTAAATTAATACCCTTAAACTTGGCACAAAATATTCTTCTATCCTTCTATTGTTCTTTTACGTATTTCATTCCTTTTTAAACCCATCCTGAAAGAAACTATGCATCTCTGCCAAAGTATCTGGTGTGCTATAGTAAGTGTTTTACAAAAAAAAAAAAAAAAAAAGATTATTAAAAAAAATCCTTACCAGGCTTGTGTTTTTATGTTTCAATGTTTTCAGTTAATACTTAAGAGGAATTGCCTATGAAATTCAAATCTTCTGTTTTAACAACAATTTTACATTCTAGGCTAACTTATCTTTTCTAACATGCGACTTTCTCCTCTTCTCACTGGTCAGGATCATCCACTACTTCACCTTTCAGTGGACACTTCACCTGCCACCCTTCTCAGCAGTGGCTCAGGTCGAGAGCCCTGCACACACCGGACCCTGCTGCTTAATGACTACCTCGGTGAGACTATCAATCACCTGAGGACAGGGACAGCATCTTGTTGGCTTTGTGTCCCCAGCATCTTCCTGAGGCAGTTGGCAGGTGATCAGTAAAGGCCTGCTGAGTAAATGAGTGAATAAAAGAGCAAATAAATTGATTCACTCTGAGTCTAGGTTTCCTCAGTCACAAAAGGGTGGTAAATGCCACTTAAAAGGTCCAGACTTAGTACTTACTGTTGGTGATGTTACCGCCTTATGGAGGCATTCTCAGAATTCAGTCTTTCTTTTTTTTTTTAAATGAGATATAAGTGACATATAACTGATTTAGTTTTATGAGTGTAATATGATGATTTTCTATATGCACATGTCGTGAGATTACCAGAATACATTCAGTTCACATCTTTCACCATAGTTATACATATTTCTTCTTGTAATGAGAACTTTAAAAGAGCTACTCTCTTAGCAACTTTTAAATATACAATATGATACTGTCAACTATAGCCAAGATGCTGTACATTACATCCCTGGAACTTATTTATCTCATAACTGGAAGTTTGCGCTTTTTGACCCCTTCATCCATTCTGTCCACCCCCCCACCACCACCACCACCACTGCCTCCATAACCACCAAGCTCTTCTCTGTGTCTATCTTAGTCTCCACTCTGTTTTTAAAGCCTTGTCTGATCAACTACCATAAGATGTGTTTTCTCAGCATCTTCAACTTAGAATACTGAAAGGGTGGCTACTCCGTGGTTGAAAAAGAAAATAATTTTGGAATTTTATTCTTAAATAATCACTGGAAACTTAGGTTCTTTAATCTTTCTGACTTGCTGGGAGGAGATGAGCTGGTAAAGAAATCAGATCTGGCCCCTTGGGTGCCTCCTTAAACCATGAAGATGGATTTTGCAACACTACTCCTCAGGGAACAGTGTTCTACCCATTTTCCAGGAGTAAAGTATTTTTCTCAGTTTTTGTAAGTCATATTGAGAAAAAGTGATTTGTGGGGTGATAACTGATGGGGTGTTACTTTATACTTGATTTTTGAGGTCACTCAAGAGTATCTGCTTTCTCTTTTCTGTGTTAATTAAAGTAATAAATCTTAGCTTTACATAGAACTATGACAACATGTATCCTTGTTCATCTGGCAAAAATGCTACTTGGCATCTCTGAGACTCTGTTGAGCCAGGGGTGGAAACTAATGGTGACTCACTGCGGGCTGCTGCTCAGACAGCACTGAAAGGCCCCTACCCCCATATCACATTGTGTATTTTTCCCTGCTGGCATCCCCGGTCATTAGAAAAGATGAGAAATTATGGTCATTGATCTCTATCTTATTCCTAAAATCAATCGGCAACAAGCTTCCTCCACAATGAAACCCAGTAGAGAGCAAACTAGATTCTTCATATCTTTAAAAATATATTGTATTTAAAGTTTTGGAAATGCCAAATGACCGGGTTATTTTTATTATTTTTTAAAAAAGTATAAATATGTAAATAATGTGAATGAGAAACTACAAAGCACACCCCTGAAAAATAAAGATTCTTACAGAATGTGGTTTAAAAATGTAGAGTCGCTGACAAGTTACTTAACACATTTTCTGAAATAACTTAAAATATTAAGTCAAACTATGAATGAATACAATGAGAGCACCAGAGGTGACAATGCAGGTCTTAACATTTAAAAAATCTCCTCAGATACTGTTTGCACAGGGGAATGAATCGATTTTTACAAAATTAGAAAGATCTTACTTTTCTGTCTAAATAAGTAGACTTGATTTCAAAATGCTCCTAGAACATAATTAATCCAAATAACATATTTTAATATTTATCGATATTCTGATTTATTCTAAAAAAATGTAAAAAGAGGCTTATAATAAAAACACTAGTTAATTCTAAAACCCTGTAAAATACACAACTGAAGTACCAGTATATTTTCATTAATATGACTTCATTTTAATTTTTGAATTACAGATATCCAGAAGAGTCAAAGCTAAATTTAGTTTGTCAAAACTACAATAAGAAACTACTTCTCTAATAATAGAGGATTATTTAAATATACCAACATAATATAATTATATATACATCTTCCATTTGTATACATATTCATGATGCATAATGGTGGAAAAATTCCATGAGATACAGTAAATACAAGTGGTTACAAAAAGAATTTGCACAAAATTATACCATTACTTTTAAAAATATATGTACAGTCAGGCATAGAAGAGAGAAAGTAAAAATTGGAATTCCAAGTTTTCTACAATGAATAAATGTGTTTTCCTTTTATAAAGTTGAAAATTATCGTTTTAAGAAAAATGCACATTGTTCCCATGATTATATTCCTATATGAAACGACCATCATTGCTACTCCAAACAACAGACTCTCTGTAGATGAGTAATAGATGATCTATTATCACTCTTCTTACTGACTTAACATGGTTTATCAAGATTTTATTGTTTTATTGAACAGAGTTTCACCCTAGGCCAACCCATGTACTGTAAATAAGAAACCATATCCTAGTAATGTTCCATTGCATATAAACTGGGTTCTACTTAATGGCATCTTTCATTTAGGGATGAAAACCTCTTTAGCTGTCCCTTAAAAATAGTATCACACAGCTTGAAAAATTATTACACAAATCACACGTCCTAAGTTATATACCTGGACTATGTAAAAATTATTTTAAACCTACACAAATTTGCAAATATGCACTCATCCAATGAAGAGAAGTAATTTTTAAAAAAATGAAAATTTTTTCTTAGGGATTATATTACAAAATGAATTACATTATTCTATAGGATAAATAACGGTAAAGGCATTTTTTCCAAACCTGTCCTAGATATTTTAAAATAAAAAGGTCCTGATACAAAACAATAATAGAATGCTAATAATTATAATAAACAGTTTTTCAATGTTACTGGTACATAAAGTATCTCTGAAAGAAACACGGTTCATGAAGTTATTTTTATGAAAAATATGATAAAATTGCACTATATACCAAATTATGAATGATGCAGATTCATCTTAAAGCATAGTTCCTTTGTAGAAATATAAAATTAAACAAATCTCTTGTAGCTAGGAGAAACTAACATGAGAACAAAAACATTACACTCCAAATTAGCAATGGAAATTAAGAAGTAATATGATAATTTTATGACAAGTTTATGCAATTAAAAATACTTCTCTCACACAGCTAATATCACTAAATTATTTCAATAAAGGGGGCAATAAATTTTTAATGAAATTGAGAAAAATTAAACTATCATCTATTTAAATACTCAAAAGTTTAAAATAAGCTTGTTCCAATTGTCAGAAATCGTCTAGATATAAATGTTCTACATATGGTAAGGATTCTTATCACTGCTCCCACACCTTCCAGAATTTATCAGTAAGCTACCTAATACCAGACTTCTCAAGGTGAGGTCAACATACCTCTTGAGGTATGCGAGAGGTGCCAGAGATTAGAAGTCCCATGTAAAACTTTAGTATGTCACCTTAAGATTTTACTTTATGAGTAAAATTCTTCAAAGAAAAATATTTCAGACGAAAGCATCATCAAACCTGTAGGCCATGCATTTATCATGCATAACGTTTCTGCTTCTCGGTCTTTCCTTATTCTATCTTTTTGCCCAGAACATCTTACCCTACCGCTACCCCAACTCTTTTCCAGACCAATGACTGTTTAACTTCAATCTTGGTTCACTAGCCAGAAAAAAGCTTTCACAAACAAAAATATCACTTCTTAAAGTTGCCTTATACTTATGGCAAATATTCCAACAACAAACTCATTTATAAAAATGTTGTCATAATAGCACATGTGTATGTAAAAATAAAGTGCTCTTACTAGAATAAAAATGTCATTTTCCCATAGTTTTCTGGTCATAACTTTATAACTCTGGTCAGATCTTCATTTGTAAATCCTTAAAACTAGAATCCATTTATTTCTGCAGTGAAAGCATTAATTTAATATAAGACAAGGCCATTTATCTACTGAAACAGTAGTTATGCTTTTAAATGTCATAATCCTCATCATTCTCTGTAGTGACAAGATTGAATACTAAGGTATATTTCCCGATATAAATTCATGTACTTTCAAATGACTGCCTATAAGTATATTTTTATATAATAGATAAAACATGAAATTCTCCCCAAGTCATAATTTTACCAAAGTTAAGTAAATATAATGCGCACATATATTGCTTTGATTATAAAACATTTCTGTGATATCTAAACATTTTTAATTTCTTTCTAGGAAAATGTTAACATGAGAAACTTTTATGTGAAATACAACAAAACCTCCAAGGGCTTTTTTTTTATTTAACATTCATTATTTCTCCTAAATTGTACCATATTTATTATGTTGATTTTTCTGTTTATTAATCTCCATTAACTTTTTTTCCTTTTCAATTATCATTTAAAAAGAAAATGCAACAGAAGTGTAAGCCACTTTAGTTCTTGGAATATTAAAATTAAAAGGCAAAGGCGATGAGGGTAGGAGAGAATCAAAAAAGAAATAAACACACTGAGATCAGTAATTTTTACTTTTCAATTTGTAGACTATTATTATAAAACAAAATCACAAATAAATATCTTTAAATTATGCAAATGCACTGAAAGTGTCTTCTTTCAAAAGTGTTATATTTATTCAACTATGTATTCCCAATACAAAGTAAATCTCTTATTAAAATAACATGCCTCAGTTCTTTGTTTACTAAATTTAAATTACATGAAATTGCTTAATCACTGAGATTCTAAAAGTGGTAGGTCCTGGAATCTCAATGGAAAAAAAGGTTGCACTTTCAAGACACTCATAGCTGTGCTTATACTAATCCATTAGAGCACTTGGCTAATAAGTTAATATTTAATTGGCAATTTCCTTAAAACACGATAATAGCATACCAATAATAGTATCTCCATAAGCCATAATTGATCTTGAAAAAGGGAAAGCACCTACAAAAACACTAAGTAATATAAAATGAGTTAAACTGCAATTCACAAAATAGACTGCAAAAAAAAAAAAATCTCAAAATATTATATATGTGATTTACTTCTAAGTCATAAAAGACACCTATTTTTAAAGAATCATTCCTTTGGGTCATCATGCTAGAAGAGAGAGTATAAAGGAAGAATTCATGCAGGAAAATAGGATAAATGAATTGCTTTGGTTAATCTATAATTTTGGTCCAAATTCCTTACAGAGTTCTATTTTCTTTTCTTAACCATTCAACTTGAATATCATCCAAAAAGATCCTAAACCAGTTGTCTTAGAACAACTGCAGCCAACATCTGACAGAATGTGTTTAGTTTCTGTCTTAATAGTAAAAAAAAAAAAAAAAAAAAAAAAAAAAAAAAAAGGCTAAAAATTTGAACACCTCATCACCTGGATAAAATTTTTAGGATTTACTGAATCATAAGATTTTTACACATTCCTGATAGAAGTTAAGATTTTTATCTTAACTATAACTCTCACATCCACTTGGGTTGCACGTAGGATCTGCACCTCCATGTAGGGGGAGCCATATATTTACAAACTATCAATTAGATTATCCTGTGTGATTATGTGGGCTAGAGACAGGTGAATGTCCAGGAGGAGAGAAGGCAGCAGGTAGGTATGAGTGATAAACTGATGCACAGGGTCTCTGGGGGTTTGCTTTGTTCACTTCTAAGCAGGAAGCAAAAGTGAAAGGAAGTTCTTGGTAATGGTGGCCGGGAAGAAATGGAATTTTCAGGGCAGCCTGTTCATGCCCCAAAATATTTCATAAGCCATTTAGCAAAATCTTGGCACTACAAAGGCATTTTTCATCTCCTCCTGCTTTATACTTATCGTTTTGCTTATTTAGCAACAAGCACTGTACAGAAGAGCTTTATAAAATTAAAAATAATTATCTAATTAACACTATTAACTTCCATACATATACACATAAGTATACTGTATACATGTTCTTTTTCCACATAACAGTGTGTGCTTTCTTTAAACAAAACCAAAAATAAGCTTCAACTGAAACTAGATAATTGTAACATAGGCCAAAATCCACATACTATGTAACTGTAGTGAATATGCTCATCAATTTCTTACTCTATCCTATGGATATTAAAGGGTCTTACTACAAAGCTAGCGCACTCGCAGGAAAGGCAAACAATTCAGCCAAAGCATCACAAAAACAGTATTATAACTGAAATTATATTTTCTTCAGTAACGAAACCCACTTTTCCCTGAAGAACTTTTAAAAAATATATAAACATCTGATTTATTAAAGATTAATCATCTCTGTTTAGATTTAGGACATGTTGGTTTTAAACAGAATCATGCTTTAGAATCACTGTTTGTTTGAAGCATGATTGCATAGATTCTGGAATATTCCAATTCAAACAGTAATTGATTTTATAAAAGGGAATTTTTACAATCTCTTTTAAGTGCTATGTGCAAGTATTTTAATAGCTTTCATGTAAATTTCACCTTCATATAGTTATATAATGCTTACATCTTTTATAACACCATATTAAGTAAGGATTGACAAAAATTGTAATGGCAAAATCTATTTTAGATGCATGAAGTCTGGGGCTCCACGACAATGGACTGTCTGACTCCAGTCACAGTTCTCACCCTCACAGACAGCCTCCTCAAGGATGCCACTCAAGCTTGATGGGACATCAATACTTGGACTGTGACTATCTACATACATGACTTTCTCCCTCACTGGCCTGTAAACTGCCAGAAGCTTACAAATTATGGTATATTTTGGCACCTGATCATAAATCTCTATTAAATAAAAAAAAATAAAGTGTTTCTTTACAGATGACCTTCTAACAGAAGGGATTTAAAGACTGCAAAGAGAATGCAAATTGAGAATACATTTTAAATGAAAGTTAAGGAATCTCTAAATTGATAGGCCACAGCAGTTACGCAGGATCAATTTAGATATGAGAATCCTTGACAAAATTAAAGTGCTAAACATTTAATCACTTTGAAGAAAAATCTCTAGACTACAATATTATTTTCTTAAGTGTAATGGAATTCAACATCCTGTAGACAACTCGGTGGTTACCGCGAATGTCAGTTATTATTACAGGGCTTTAGAGGGAGTTGCAAGTGCAGATGGCACAAGCCAAGGAATGAGAGAAGCACAATGAAACTTGCCCCAGCAACAGGTCTGCAAGTTGATGCCTTTAGAGTCCCCTGAGACTGTCCTCCTCCATCCTCAAACACTATGTAATTAATGGAAAATCATGGGCTCTGGTTTGAATCTCAGTCTGACACCTTATCATCTGAATCTTGGCCCAGTTACATCTCTCTGGCTCACCATGTCTTCAACTGTTAAGTTTGCATTAATAACACCTACCACACGACTATTGTAAAGTGAACACTCATTACCCTGAGGCCCCATCTTCCATTCTTTCAATGCGTAGCTTACCTTTAATTGTTATTGAGGTATAGATGACCATGTTTTCTGAACCAAAAATTGAAGAGCACAACTGGACTCATATTTAAAATATATATTTCCTGAAAACTTCAGGACACATGATATACCGCCAAGACTGTAAGCTGTTTGAACTACCTCCTTTTATTAAAAATCTGAGTCTTTATCTCCACATTGGTCATTCTATTACTTCCATTCATTTACAGAAGCATGTACAGGTGACCCTTGCACAACATGAATTTTAACTGCGTAGGTCCACTTATACATGGATTTTTTCAATAAATATTGTAAATGTATTTTCTTAGATTTTCTTAATACCATTTTTTTCTCTAACTCACTTTATTGTAAAAAATACAGTATATAATCCTTATAACATAAAAAAAAATACGTGTTAATCGACTACTTATCAGTGAGGCTTCCAGTCAACTGTAGTCTAGTAGTAATTGAGATTCCGGGGAGTCAAAAGTTGTAAGTGGATTTTCAACTGGCAGAAGGTCAACATCTCTGACCCTCGAGATGTTCAAGAGTCAATTCTATGTTCATCCCTGTTTTTGCCTGTTCAAAAGTTACGGGAACACCAGGCATTAGGCTCTGAGACCAGAGCAGGGAAGAAATGGGCGTAGTTCCCTTGCTATGAAGTTTACAATCTAGACTCTGGAGAGAGAAAAAAAGTATTGAACCAAAAATTTACCGAAATAATTACAAACTGCGATAACCGCCGTGGAGTACATGAGACAATCCCCTATCACAGGAAAACCAGGTTTGGCAGAGGGGTGGGCAGAGCAGTGAAGGAGTTCGGGAAAGGTCTGTGAGAAATGTATACTTAAGCAGAGGACGGAAGGAAGAACATCTGGTCCCTGAACCAAGGATGTCACAGTGCTTCTGTTCACTATTTCTTTCTACAGCCTTTTATTTTCTCCATAACTTCTTCCCCTTTTCGCGCCACAACAGCGGGGTATAGCTGAAAGGTGGCCAGGTTTTGAATCACAAGACCTAGCTCTGAGTCTCATTTGTAAAGGTAAACAACTGCTTTATTTTCCTGGGCTCGCTCTTTATAGTGGAGAGGACATCTGCCTTCAGCCATCTCAGAGATCCTATGAATGAGGACTACATGTGAAATGACAGATGTCAAAGCTCCAAGTGACAACAGGGCTACGTAACAGTGCACACTTATTTTTCTTACTACATTTTTCCTTTTTCTTATTTTTTCTGTTTTCTTATCTTTCGCGGTATCTTCACAATATACTATTAGCTTCTCTGAAAAAACTCAGACATCTTAGATACCCCAAGGCAACACTGTTTTCTAGTCAGAATTTTGACCTGTCACAACACAACATGTATTCCTTCTGTTCTTCAGTCATTCATTCACTTACTACACTTTCGAGATGTGTTTATTATGTATCTAAGTCACATGCACTAGGAGATAGGATTTTAAAAACAAAAATGTGGCACTATTCAAAGTAACTAAAGTTAACTTTTCATATATCTCTATATCAAGTCTCACTTATAATTTCAAAGGAGTAAAAATGTACTCCTGTCCAAACTATACATTCAAATAATGCATCAATGAAAAAAAGAATGGTGCATTAGGGATAGAAAATTCTTTGTGAAAAATCTCATGTTTCAACATTAATACCTAATTAATTTTACTCAGTAATTACACTGTAATTCAATCATAAGTCTTTACAACTAGTCATGAAAATGAATCTAAGTTTTGTAACTTCTGAGTACTGTGACCATTTAATAAGTTGATACCTATTTCAGTTTACTCATCTGTTAAATGACTTAATAATGAAGAGCTATATAAAGTTGTCATAAAAATGAAACTTTTGTAAAACATCAAATACAATGCTCAATACCTTTGTTCTTCCCTCCTCCCAGTTCTTCTTTGATTGATAATATTGATTAAATACAGGAATTCACCACACTGCTACACTTTGATTTGTTAAAAACAAAACATGCACTTGTCTCCTGCCCTTTGTCTGAATGACATACTGCTTTGGGGAACAGAGAAACCCATCGGTTTGGATTAGAAGGTTGGAGAATACAGGAATCGATTTTAAAAGAAATATTTAAGGAAAAGTAACTCCTTTGCTTTCAGGAATGGAAATTTTTTTGGAGCTATAATGAAATTGGCATGTTCCCATAATGGTTCGCCATAAAGTGTAATGACACTGAGCCATACTCTGAAATTGCAAAGTGAAAGCAGAATTTACATTAGATGCCTCATTTATGCCCTTAATAATTATTAATATAAGCTGTGTTCTTACAAAGACAAAAAAATTCCACTTAATAACAACTTCTGTATGCATAATATTATATGCATAATTAAAAAAATATTTCCCTTGTTTTATCTTTACAATAATTTCCAAAGTCAATGGGTATCATCATCATAAGACCTCACTGCCCAAAGCCACACAGTAAGGTACTAGTAAAAACCCGCTCTAGAATAACCATCTCCTTGGTTCCCCTGCCCGAGGGCTCTTTTTTGTGCCTGGATCCTTTTGGCACTCGATAAAGTCTATGGACCCCTTCTGAGAATGATGATGTGTGCGTGTGTGTGTGTAACTAGATTACACAGAAAATAATTAGATTGACAGTTATCAAAATATTGTAAAATGTGACATAGTAATAAACTTTATTAATGTATTAAATAACAAAATCTAGCTGTAGATCTAAAAATATGTAATCTGAAAGTAGTGATGAACTTCAATATTTTGAGATATCTACAAAACTATTATGTGATATGAAAATATCTGTGATTTACATCTGTCAGGGGCAGTCAGAGGCTGCCAATAACACTATGGTTAACTGCCTACATTTATAATTAAAGGAAATGCTAAATTTCGGTTAGATATTAGTGAAAATAAAAGTGTCTTATTTTCCCCATTCAAGCTCACAAACTCCTGGAAATTCTAGCCACTGACCCTATTGGGACTCCTGCCAACTCTCAGACAGAGATCACCACTTACACGATAGCCGTGGGAGTTTTAAGGTGTTTCGATGTATGACAAAAAGTTGTCTTTAATATCAATATCAAGTTCTGAAAATCAAACAAAAAAGCCCGAAAACTGTGTTTCATAAAATCAAAGTTTTTACTGCCCAACTTCTACTAATCTTAATACTCTAAATCTTTACATAAATCTATAAAAAGATTTCAGGAAATATAGAATTTTTAAAAACCTCATCTCTTGAAAACATATATGTTGGATAAATTTCCTTTGGTTTCCAAGTCAAAGAAAACAATAAGATAGCTGGTATATCCACATGCAGGATGCTAAAAATTAGGACAAAGGACACACTCGTTTCCATGTCTTTTCTCAAATACCCTCCTACGCATTCTCCCTCTCTGTTGGTCCCTTTCCCCAAGAATTTTGTGCATTCACTACTTGCTCCCTGACTTCGGTATCATCCTGTACAGCTCTATTTAGCACACTATATGATCTATTAGCAACAATAACAACAAAAAAACAGCTCTTAAAAATTCAGAAAGAAAAGTATTTAACATTCTATGAACCCAGTCTTAAATTTTATGACCTCCAAGGTTACCCATGAAAAAAATAATTTACATCACTCGAAAAATTTGAAAAAGTTCCAGTAATTATCTCTACATTCAAGAGTCACTGTCCCCCAAGAATATAATAAAATAGATTTCTTATGAGACCTGGCTACACTACAAAGCTACCTAAAAAATTAGAGGTGGTTTTAATGAGTGTAAGTGTTTGAGCTGATACAGCAACCCAAATATTACACATGAACTTTCAAAATACTGTAATTATTCTGTTGGCCTATATCACAATACTATCATAATATTAAATCAACAATGTCACCATTTAAATGGAAATTATAAAATATTAAGTTTAAAAGTACTCTCAAACTGAAAAAAAAAAAAAGTCTATTAAAATTCAGCTTGGGTTTAATATGAAAAATGTTAACGTACCAAAAGAATTCCAGTGAAGCAATCATGTATAAACATGGATATTAGCCTGAAATTTAAGACAAGCTGCTGGATTGAATGATGAGACCATCAGCTTGAGTTCTTCAGCTCATTAGCTTAACCACAATCCCAACCTAAAATCCATAAAGTCACAAAGGCAAATGTAATATACCTTCTAAGTTTAGAGAACTACACAAATTTTTCATTATTCACATCATGAAGGATTTATGTTCAGCATTACTTTAGTGACAGTGAAGAGAGAACTAGAACAGTCTTTGAGGAAGAAATTAACTTTTTAAAAAACATTAAAAACCTGTTTTTCTTATGTTCAATGCCAACATACTGAAAAACAGAAATACATCGCTCTTTAAAACAAACATAAAAGCAAGAAACAAACTTTGCAAATGGCCCAGAATGCTTCCACACCAAAGCAACACTCAATCCTCTACAAACCTGCTCTTCTGCTAGATTTCTTCCACCACCAGATGCCCAAACCAGGGCCCAGGTATCATCTTGAACTCTTTCTCTTCCCCGAATCCCCACCGTCACTCACTCACCAAGCCCCACTGATTCCAGCTGCCTCCCAGATGCATCGCTTCGCCCGATGCCCTTCCTGGGGCTGTGGACCCTCCTCTCCCCACCCGATGCCAGCCACTTGTCCCCTCCCTGTCTTCCACGCTCCCTCAGACATTACTGCACTCGGACTTCTGCAGGGTCTCTTACCTCTTTCTGAGTCTCTGCACACTTCCTCTTTCATCTTAAGTCACTTACTGTGGGATGAGGAAGAGTTTTAACAGCAGGCACTCACTTCTTTGCTTGGGATGTACTTTAATATTAAGAAAGTGTTTCAGCTGAATTGCTACCTCCTCGAAGAAGATAATTGAGGAAAAGGAATAGAATCCTGAGCTGCGTAGGCGGGTTTTAAATGTCAGGGTTGAACTTTAGCTTCTCCCCCAACTCCTCACCCCCACCTCTGCTGTTTGTCTTTACACTGTTATTACGATATCATTATTATTAACCATAATAAACAATCAACGGTATATTTTTATTATAAATAAAACGAACATGGTGCTTTAACATACATAATCACTGGTCCTAGTTACATGGAGCACAACGCGAGTCCTATTCATTCTATCAGTACATCATGGCTCACTACACATGGGTAAGAGAGGAAGCAGCAGAAAGAGATCTGAAGACCTGATCAGTGGCATCTGAAAGGCAAGTGTGAGTAAAAGAAACAATAGGACAACATAAAAGGCACAAGTGATTAGTTAGGAGACATGTACAAGGACGTCGCAGAAAGTAGTACTCTCCATTCGTAAGGCTCCCGCTCCACTTTGTCCAGCATCATTTCCCTAAAGACACAGCCCTGTGGAGGCGGAGCTGCTTTACACTGTACCGGGGATATTTTCTCTGGTACTCACTGACTTTCTTTTTGGTCTTTTCTGAACTTATTTGGCTCCTTTCTGGTTCTATGCTGTGATAGCTTAACTACACGCTGTAAAAATGGAGTCTCATTTTAGGATTCTTTGCAAGCAGTGGCTCTGGTCATGCTTGGCAATTACCTGTTAGCAGGGGAAAAATTATTTCCCTTAATAGAGTTTATGCAAAAATGATCCAGAATGGATGGCAAGGGCAAGTATCTAAATTGTGATTCCATACATGGCACTGCATTAGTGATTTAATGTGGCTTTAAAATGTTTGCTATAATGGATAAAATGAACAGCTCTTTAGAAATTTTGTTTAAGGTGCCCATAACATGAATTAAAAATAAATTAGAGTACAATTTTACACTGACGTTTATCAGCCACCTTCTAATGCTCTTAATTTGCATTTTCCCCACACATATGATGACTACGGCTTTGGCCCATAGACATTTAAAGGCCCCAAATGGCAGCATTATCAGAAACATACACTGCACTTCAAGCATGAAAAATTAGAGCTGGACCAGAAAAATCAACTGACATAACTGACAAGAGATCTGAAAACTGACATTTAAATACTCCTTTACCACTTAAGTATCATCATTGTGCTTACCTTTTCTTAAATCCTTTGCAGTTTCTCTAAATTTTAAGGTATAATCTGCCATTTCACAACAACAGATAGGTTGTGCCCACTCTGAGGTCACTATGCAAATCCTTATCTAGAGACACATATCTACTCCCTTGGCAGGGTCTTAATGAGCAGAAGACCGAACAAGCACAATAGTTGCGTAGAAAGCAAGGCAGCAGAGGTGAGCTACACTGAAAAAAGCAGTAAGACTGGCCTCTGAGCTCAGAGTTAGTTAGCCATGCTGCTTGTCATAGTTTCTCCCTGCACCACACAGAATCAGACACAATGGATGGGCACTGAGGGACAGGAAGCCAGCACCACCTTTTTATAAGCAGTAACTTTCTAAATCAATAAGTGTGCTTTCTTGTATACCAAGATGATGTGGCCAGCCCATCCACAGGGAGGCATGCACTTTTAAGTGTCTTCTAGCAGTGGTGATGGGTAGTTAGATTTGTCCTGTGGTGATAGATGGCCAGTGACAGGTGCAAGACAACTGGCCAGAGTCAGCCATGCAATCTGACCACAGAACACAGCAGAGTTTCTGCTTCCTGTGAAGGAAACCCACACCTTAGACCCCCTGAATCCCATGACTGACCTGTTCAAACAGGCTAAGAAGACACAAAAAACAACACAAGAGTTCAGAGGGCATGCTGCTGTCTTCTAAATACTAACTTTCCTATGGATCAATGTTTGGAGCAACCTCATCACAAATCAATTAAAATAATTTTACAGTAAAAACAAAAACTTTTCTAAGCAATGAAAATGTTGTGACTTTATTTTGCTAAAGTTTTTCTTGTGAATGCCTTCACAAAAGTGGTATAATTAGAAGAATCACATAATTAGCCTTCCTATGTAACTTTTGTTCAATACTGTGTGTGTGTGTGTGTGTGTCTACATGTGAAAGAAACAGACGTATATTATTTGGGGTAACATTACATGGAATGCTGTCAAAATCAAGAGGTTTAGGTAGGAGTTTCCCTAATTATGCTGTTTATAAGAAATTGAAATGGATGAACGGGAGAGAGTACTATAGTTTAGATATATGGAAATAGCAGAAGACATGCCCCCAGTCTGGTATACATTAAAGCAGAAGAGTAAATCTTACTAATAAGTATTTATAAATAAGTTATAAATGTTAAACTCCCTCCATTATTTTTAACTGTTATAAGCGTGTGGTAGAAAGTCTCTACCACACAAAATGTCTCTGGACCTGTCTTCGGCAGGAACTAGATAAATGCCCAAGGACTCCTTGGTTTGATGACTTTAGAATTCTACAATTCTATAAACAGAGACAAAAGAGGCTCCCAGAGACACTATTACACCATAGAATTAAGCAGGCATATTCCATCTTATAGAATGTGAAATATTTTATACCTAATAACTTTGTGCATTAACACAAGGCTATTTTTCAATGTAGTTTCAATAGAGCACTATTTTTCAATAACGCTCATGTACAAAAAACACACGGTCACAATTTTAGTAGAAATATTTAAAGCCAGAAGTAAACTACATCTGCATGACGTTTTAGCAAATAAAGTCTAGTCTTCCAACCATAAGGTATTTGAATTAAGATCTTTCTTCTGATAAAACAAAATAACATTAAATATCATCCTCCATCTCAAAAATAATGTTCTATGGATAAAGTAGAAAGATGTCTCAGTTCCTGAAAATCTCCTAGTGAATTAATGAGAATTACAGACAAAGAATTCTCAAAACTATAACATGATCTCCTGTTTTTAAAATGTTATATTCTCTCTCATTTGTATGTCTTGTTAATATTTTCTTCGAACAAAAGCCCTACAATGACCACACTTTTCAGTGCTTTTATTCATATCCAGGAAGATAATGACTGTTCATTTTCATTCCCAAAAACTGACCAGATGCAGCCAAATACTACAGAAGCTATTTGATTGAAGGTTTGAGAAAAAACATCGCCTATTGGCAATCAGAAATACAATGTGCCTATCGGCAAACTAATTCATTGAAGGTATGAAATAACATATTATAAAATATTATTAAAAGTGGTTTGTTACCAAATGGTATGTAAAAGGAAAAAGCTGATATTTTTTTATTCTGATAAGTCATTGACATTTAAATTCAGATATTCACTAGATCAATTCCAAAGAAAAGTTATTAAGTTATAGCATGATTTTAAGGGATAAAAACCAAGATTAAATATGTCAATCCTTCCAATGATTTCTGAGTATGCTTCTGCTGGTTTAATCCCTTTAAGGAACTTTTTCACCTTAATTAGTTCAAAAATCAGAGGTATAACATTCTCCTATTACCAGAAAAATTTATGTATTACTTGCATTAAAAGATTTCTCAGTAATATCTGATATATATATATATATATATATATACACACACACACACTTGTTATGTGATTTTGAAAAAGTATCAGTAGATGTCTTTGATAAAACTAGGACAAACCAGATCCCAATGGGATTAAATATTATTTCTCAGCACATAAAGCAATGCTATAGTTTGATTTCCTCCAGAAGTAACTTCTGTCTGTCTTTCCTTCCAAAGAAAGTCAAGTTCCATCAACACACTAAGCTCCCTGATACTAATAGCTTTGTCCCTCTTGTCTGGACGCCCTTCCTGGCTCTCTCTTCCTTCTCTTCCCTCTGGTAAAATCTTGCCTATTTCTCAAGCCCAGCTCAAATCCACCCTCTTATGCAGTCTTGTACAATCTTTCATTCCAATTGCATTATTACGCTCTCATTCATTTGTTTTACAACTAACTTTTCCATACCGTGCCTTCCATTCTCATTGTTCAGGCAGGTGCATGCTTCCCCCAGAGCACAGCACCTTAGATACCCAATAAAGGTTTGTCAACTGGAGCTGAAATATAACTTTTTTCAAGTGTTAAAAGTGAAATTAAAGGTGGTCACGCACACGATCTAAACTCAGTTAACAGTAACAATATATCTGTGCAACAGTCATCGTTATGTTCATTACAGAGAAAAGGAAACTCAGAATCAGAGATCAAAAACTTTGGGTAACAGAACCAATATTCAAACCTGGGTCTGGGCTCAGAGTCTCATAGCAATGGCACTCTGCAGCTGCCTTTCAGGATATAAAATGATATTCTCCACCTAGAGGGTTTCATCTGCACTAGATCTCTTAAAAATTACCACATAACCTAATCTGTAAGTCATTTCAGTCATGTTCTCTCTATGAATGATATCAAATGACAGTCTATAATAAATAAAAAAATATTCTAAAGTCAGTGGGAACTAAGGAGGTGAAAACTTCTTCAAATTATTCAGCATTACAAAATTATATACCTTCTTTCTATGAATGTAAATTATTCCCTTAGAATATCATGTTCTCATTATTCACAAAGTCCAGTCTATAAAAAAGGCAAATGATCATGGAATTTTGTCTAGATTCATGTCAGAAGGAACCTCTAAGAACAACTATTTCTGCTCATAATTTTACAGATGAGGAAACCGGATCCAGAATGATTCAGTACCCTCAAGGTCATATTGCTATTAAATGAAGGCCAAGAACCTCCTAACTCTCAGGCTAATTTCTTTGTCCACTACATGGGTAGAATTATAAACCACATTTTTTGAGGAACACTGAAAAGAAGAATTATTAATTATGTATGTCAATGCCTAAAAGGATCTCATGGACTCTGAGGCTTAGTCCACAACCTAATTTTCATTAAGAAACTGAGGCAAAAACAGCCAAGATATTTTGCCCAAATATTAAAATTGCTTTCAATCCAATAAAAATCCCACCTTAAAAATTTAAAAATATGTTAATATATAAAGAAAATTCATTGTAGTAACCAGTAGACATCTTTGTAAAAGGAGACTCCCTATCTTTTGTTTATTATCTATGCTTTCTTAGATGCTCTACATACCCTAAAGACTGTCATAAAACCTATCTGATTATAAACATAATGTCCTCTACCTTTAATTGTATCTGAAAACAAGACAAATATCCTCTAATTACATCCTAGAACAGTTTCCTTTTTATATGAAACAGATTGGTGAGTGAAAAGAGTAAATATGTTGACATGTGCCTATCTTATAAAAAAACTTTAATGTCAATGAAGTAGGCAAGAACAGTACATTCAATCTTAGCTTGATTTTTTTTTTTTTTTGAAAAATAATCACAATATAAGTTTAATGTCTACTTGGGTCTAGAAGAAGTTTCTGTGTGCAAAATTAGTGAAGCAATAAATCAAGCAAAGCTGCACAATTTTTACATTCTGACAGATGTTATTTATATCAAAGAAGTGTCTACTTTCTGGCATCTCTATTTTAATATCATGGCAAGTAATCCTCTCGAGCACTCAAAAGTTCCAAACTTTTTCTTATATTACAAAGGTTTCAAACAGGACACACCCTGCGTGGAGAGGCAGAACCCTTCGCTTCCCCTTTGCCTCTTTTCAATTCAGCTGCAGCCGTAGACATTCGGGCACAAGGAGAAGGCAACTCAGCAATGTCAGAAATAAAGCAGGCAGATTAAAACTGGAATCTTGAACAAAAATTACCCTAGGACGACAAGGAAAATCCATGATACCAAAGAGAAGTAGGAAAACACTGATGCAGAATCCATTTTTAAAGTGGGATGGTATCAGAAGTGTGCTGAATCCAAACTCGGTTCATACTGCTCTATTCAATTCTTTTCATTTGTCATCAGAGGACACTACACTTTTAAAATGTAAAAATAATAAAGTTATTCTGCTTATTTCGTCATAAACTGACCCAAGTTAAGAATAAGATGGGGGGTGGGGGGAAAGGACCATTTGGGCATTTTTTTCCCCTGACCACAACAACTGTTTTTCTATTTTACAATACATGAAACTCTTCGGTGTAGAAGGAGAAAGTAAATAAAAGGAAAAACTGTAATTCTTGAGCCTGTGCCAGTTTACAGTATTAAAAAAAAAGAATCTGCGCCACAGCTTGGCAGCCCGCCATATTTACAGTAAGCTATCTAGTGTTTTGCCCAACGGGAAGAACAAAGGGCTCAGTGTAGTGCTGCTGGTTTTGTGTGTTTCAAATATTGTAGAGAGAAGGAATGTAGCCCCACATGCAATAGACTCTTTCCTTTTTACAGCTCTCTCTCCTGAATGACTCTCAAAATATGGTCAGAGAGTCTATAAAAGGGCAAGAGAAAGCTTGCTGCTCTAAGAGTTTTAGCTTAAACTTTGAATAACCATTTATTTTACTTATAAAAATGCAATGTAATCTATTAATTTAGTTTGAACTTTTACATTTCAAAAGTTTAAAAGCACACGATGTTTGACAATATAGGTAATTTTGTCTTCCAAGAACAGCTAAACCTGAAAAAAGAGCCTTAACTACAATTTTCATAGAGATTTAATATATATTCTTCCATTTATTATTATAATCTTTTAGCACATAAATAGACTAACACCATGAAAATTAAATTAGGAACCCAACTACTACTTTAATACAGTATATTCCTAGTTTATTTCCAGAAGTAAATAAAAATTTAAAGTTACAGTTCTAAGACCAGTGCATTAAAACCAACAACAAAAACTTTTCCCTCAGCTATATTTTTTCAGAAATTATGCTCAAATCTAATGTAAATTAAAATTAAGCATACTGAAATTTCTATTTCTTTATATATACCTGGGCTTACATATTTTCTTGGGTCGAAAAATTTTTTTTATCTTAAATACCAATGTGATGGAGAACACACCCGTGATTTAACTTTTACTTTTCTCATGGACATTTTGTTCCAGTGGAGAAGGCAGACAAAAGAAAGGTAAATGAGTATAATATACAGACTATTAGACAGCGAAAATGGTAAAGAGAAAAAAAATAAAGAAGGAATGAGGAGATATGACTCAGTAGGGAAGGTAGAAGAGTGTGAAATTTTTTACAAGGAGTCAGAAAAGGTATCTGGGAAGGTGAACGTGGACTTCACAGCTACATGGTATGAGAACCAGCCTGTGGATATCAGGGAGAAGAGCACCTTAGCTGTTTTTAGCAGCAAATGACGGGGTTTCCTAAGGAGTAAGTATGTATTCTTTTGACTATTGCGAAGCTCTTCCCCAAAGTGGGAGGACAGCAAAGAGTTTTATTTAAACATAAATGCTGTTCTCAAAATGGAAAAAAGAAGCTGACTTGGGGACAGAAGGAACACCAGCAGCAGGAAAGAATGTAAAAAAGACAAAAGCTTAAGAGCAAACAAGTAAGGGAGAAGCGAAGCAACCAAAAATTATGTGAAGAGAAAAGGTTGTGAGGTAGTGCCCTAAATATTAATAATTATTTTAATAGCTCTGCATTTGACATTGAGAAAGAGAGTTTGTAAACTCTTACAGCCTGGAAGAGGCTTCTCGCGAGAGTCTGAGTAGCTGAGCAGAGGAATCACCTGGACAGTGTCAGATTCTTCTATAGCAGGGTAGTTTATTGAGATTTTATTTGTGTTCTGTTTCCTTTGTTTCGTTTCCTTCCTTGTGGGGACAGATGGGGGTGGGAACTTCTCTGGGATACGGGCAGGGAGCAGGGCCTGTCAGTACCCTGGAGAAAGCGGGACTTGAGACAGGAATGAGTGTGTGACACAAACACTGACCCTGCAGGCCGGGTGTGCAAGTGCCAGTTGAAAGGGGTGTATGCCAGATACGGAGGCGGGTGTAGCCTGACGAACAGAGAGGCCTCCTCAAAGATTCCACTCTCTAAGCACCGCTGTGGAGGTGCTTAGAGAAATTATAAGGAAGACTCCATTCCGCTCCAATCTGTGCGCTTAGGGGCTTGTTAGAAAGAAAAAAGTAATTGAAAAACAACAGTAAGAAAATACTCATACCCATCAGAGTAGCAAGAACTTTAAACTCATTAGTAATAGTATTGGCGAGAATGTGAAACGAGAACTCTCATACACTGCTGAGCAAAAACTGCAGAAGAACTTGGCAACAACTAAGAAAAAAATGAAGGTATGCATACTTCATGCTCTGTCAATTTCATTTACAGGAATATACCCATAAAAATTGTACCTCTGTACAAGAAAACACATAAAAAGTATTCATTGCACTATGGTTTAGCATAAAGAAAAATTACAAAGAATTTTAATCAAGAGATGTTCATTAAATAGAATATTACATAGCAATGAAAATAGATTCTCTGAATCAACCTGTACCAGCAAAACCTCAAAAAAAAAAAAAAAGATGAACAAACAAGTTACAAAGGAATATACAGAATATGAAGATTAAAAGCTAGAAAACAATACTAGAGAGAAGTTAAGCATCTAATAAAAAAGGATTGGGTTTTAAATTTTCTCTTCTAATTTATGTATCTAAATTTACTGAAAATCTAGATACTTCTTTCAGAGTATGCATATTATTACTTTAAAATAATTTTCATTTAAAAAGTCAATATAAGGATGTAAATAAAATATTCTTTATGCTAGAAATTGTCAAAAGAAATTGCTTAGGAATTTACCAGTGAATCCAAGCAGAGGTATACACCCTCCCCACCTCCCCATGAAGAAGACAGAAAAGGATTCAATCTGATGTCTGCAAACGGGCAGAGTGGAACCAGATGGCGGAACGGTGATGGGAACAGCAAGCGCACCATCCCTCCCAGAGTCCTTGCTGATGAGCCAGCCTGTCTCTGCTTTGAGAAACGAGGTCTTGGAGAAGCATCAGTAAGGCACCAGCAGAGAGTCTTTAAGTGGGATTTTCGAAGATGTCTAAGAAACCCTCACTTTGTAACAACCATTTAAGCTTCTATTCAGAAGAAGAGATAAGCAGCCAATTTTGAAATTAAAAAAAAAAAAAAATTTCATAGTATTCTCTCATATTATCTCTTAAATAAGCAACTTCGATTTTCTAATGATGCCAATGATAAAGAGAAAGGTGAGATGCAGTGAAGGGTTCAAAGAAAAATTGGAAAATCTATTTCAAAGGCTTAAGGATCTTAAGAAGCAGGATAACATTAAACCTGGCCTCTGTACTTGTTCTCTCTCACAGATGCTCACTTATTAAGTCCATATTTCAGTATGAATATACTTTAATACCAAGTAATCCTCTATTTTCACCTAATTTGGAAAACTAAAATTAAGGATTAAATCAAAAATTTCATAAAAATAGATTTAAATGATTTTTATGTTATTCGAAAAGGCATACAGGAAAGTTAGGTATCTTTTTTAAAAGTAGTGATTTAGGGTAAATGCAGGGTAAATATAGATATGCACACTAACTTTTTTCCTTTTTTTATTGATATACAATTCACACACCATACAATTCATGCTGTTAAATTTAAGTGTGCAATTCAGTGATTTTTAGTATATTCATAAAGTTATGTAACCTCCATCTCACTCCAAAATATTTTGATCACCCCAAAAGTAACTCTGTACCCAGTATCAGTCATTCCCCCTGTCTGTAGCCCCTGAGAACCAGCAATCTACATTTTATGTCAAAGGACATCTCAAATAAATGGAATCAAACAATATGTGGCCTTCAGTGTCTGGCCTCTTTCATTCTGCATAATGTTTCCAAGTTTCATATATGTTGTAACATGTATCAGTACTTCATTTCTTTTTATGGCTTTATGGTATTCCACTGTATAGATACGCCATGTTTTGCTTATCCATTCCTCAGTTGATGGACGTTTAGGTTGACTTTTTGGCTATAATAAAATAATACTTCTATGAATATTCATGTACAAGTTTCTGTGTGAACATATATTTTCAGTCTCTTAGAATTGCTGGGTCATATAATAATTCTATATTTGACCTTTTGAAGACTGCCAGACTATTTTTCAAAGCAGTTGAAACATTTTACATTCATATCAATAATGCATGAGAGTTCCAATTTCACCACATCCTCACCAACACTTGTTATTGTCTCTGATTACTGCCATCTTAGGGGGCACGAAGTAGTATCTCGCTGTGGTCTTGACTTGCATTTCTCTAATTACTAATGATGTTGAGTATCTTTTCAGCATGTAGAGTTTTAGAATAATAGTTTTTCTATATTGTTTAGATTGATCTAACAAGTGCTATAACAATAATAATGAATTCATTTATTAAATTCCTGTATAATTTTTTCTCACATTATTAGACTTAACAGACATATACAGTCGAAAGTATTTATTTTATGAAAAATCATTGATTAGAAGATAAACAAAAATAAGTCTTTAAAAATTGCATAATGATATTTATACATTTATATACTTATGATATAAATTTTTATACATTTACATACTTACGATACACCCACACTTTATATCTCCTTAGCAAAATTGGTTGATCAAAGGAACATTACAATAATCATAGTTTGGAAAAAAGCAGTTTATTATCTTACAGCAAAGTAGTAAATGGTAAGAAAGCTAGCCCAGTTATTTAAACAACATTTATTATTTCTCTAAAAAATGTATTGATTCTAATCATTACAAGTATCATTATTTGTTAAAATGTTTTAATTGTTTTAAAACTTAAGACCTATTTGCTGGACAAAAATATTAAATTAGATTCAGAAACATTTCTTTATTGAGTACTAGAAAGTATACTTTCTCCTATGACAAGATATATTCATTATTGCCCACATGACATATAAGACCTCTGCACAATACAAGTCCCCATGTTTAAAACATGGAAAATTCAATCAAAATGTTCCTATTTTTCAAAACAGAATAAGGAATCAAAAGCTCAAAGTGCTGCAGATGGCAACAGTTAACTCATTCGGGATATGCTCACTTTATCGCACAATAATAACACCCCAATTTTTTCCACTGAAAGTACCAAACACATTTAGTGAGCTCTATCAACATTTTTTGTGTGTGTTTTAGATGTTCTGGTCTGACCTCTAACCCCCTCCCCCAAATACACTCAGTACGTCCAGACTCCACACATTTATTCTTGCAAATCTCTCTGTCTAGAATTTCCTCTGGTCTCCTTTTTCCCCAACGCTGCCATCTACCCAGGTGCAATACGAGTTCCATAATTTACACAAGGCTATCCCTGACTATTCATTTCCTCATCTGAGCAGTTACACCAAATATCAGTGGGGGGCAATTAAGTTCACAGGTAGGTAAAAGAAGCTTGATTCTGAAGAATCAAGAATGACTCTACTTTGGTTGACTGTGTTGAAGGCCACATCTCCTTCCATATAAACCTTTATGAAGGTATGAGTCATGTCAAAGAGAACAATATCCAAATGAGAAGGCACAAAAAGAGACGCAATTTTTTCTAAGATCTCTTAAAGAGTCAGTCATTTTTCATTCATCCATTTATTCAACACTTATTTTGCCTCTTTCTAAGTGGGCCCTTTCCTAGGAGCTAAGGATAAAAATAAATGGTCCATGCAACTTTATAAACATTTAATATTAATTAAGCACTTCCTATGTTACAGTTGTTCCATATCTGCATTACTGTTTTTAATCGTCACATAAGACTGTACTGTTACACCCACTGCATAGAGAAAACAGATTCAGAAGTAAAGGGGCTTGTTCAAGTCCACAAAACCAACCAGTATGCAAGCCAAGATCAAAAGACAGATCTGTCCAACTCCGAAGCACCCAGCTTCGATGCCTCAAGCAGCTTAATCAGTGAGGAATGCATAAAAGGTATAAAATATATATTATATAGATGCAGCCATTATGTATTTATAGCACATAAAATTAATGTGTATAATTTCCATGACATTATATACTGAATAGGCTAGTCTGGATATTTCCTTATAATTTGTAACATCATTTCTTTTAAAAATATGCTATTAATGCCAATAATCAATTTAGTTGAGTTTTTACATTATTTATAGGTTACTTTTTACTGCCAACCAAGAGATCTACTTAGAAGAAAAAAGTAAAAGTCACTCTAAGCAATAGTAAAATAGTAATAGTAACTAAGTAATAGTTAAGATCTTATAAAGTAAAATTTCACATAAAGCAATGCAACAGTATTAGCCCTTCTCTTCAACAAAAAAGAACTGCTCCTCGTCTGTACTCTTTAAGAAAAGTAAATTGCTAAAGTCTCGATTTCCTCAGAGATAATAATTTGAACACCAGTTTATAACCATGAGATGAAGAAAATTTGCCCAATGTGTAAATAAGTCCTACAAATTAGACAATAAGTAAACACACATGGTATAGTCTCAAAATTAAATTATGGTAAGAGTTAAAATATTCACAACTCGATTATTTTAATGTTTGATAACATGTAGGGTAGCATAAAACATTATGCTGTATGTTTTCTTATACTGTATAAAAAGTAGCAATAAGAATGTGAACTAAAGAAGCAATTTTCTACGATTTTCTAGCATTTTTCTTTCTGAGCTGAGAAAACGAAGTCTTAGTCAACGAGAAAGTAGAAAAACCTACTGTACTGAGGCGTTTTACCTTCATGCAAATCAAGGCAACTTAGTTTTATTTTTCTTAAGCTCTAATCTCTAGTAGCCTAGAAATCAAGTATATCTTTCTTTTAGATAGAATGATTTCACACTTTTGCCTTTGGTTAACAATGATGGGTTTTCTATATTTTGAATGTATCTGAAATTAAACATGACAGCTTTGCAGCAATTTTATGAAGTTTTATAAATGTTAAACAACAGCTGTTCGACTAGAAATTCATCATATCAAAATGTAAACTAACATCACCAAGGCCAAGGGCTTAAGTTTACAAGTTTAACACCATAATCCAAGGACACGGTTTGACTGCGCAGGGCCTACAAAGGCACACCTTTTAAAGCCAAATGACAGCAATAAGGAACTACACACTTAGTAAAATGATAGGGGTTTTTGTTGTTTTTTAAGAATCAAGATTCATTGGCAATTTCTGGGAAGGAAAAACAATATATTTTATGTAGCCCATACTTGTCATCTATTGTTTTACACATTCAAAATAGAATTCGAATGATAATATATAAAATAATTCATGTTTTCTACTACCAAAAATATTAAAAATGTAAAAACAAATATTTTCTACATGTAACAGAAGTTAAAAATTTCACTTGGTAGTAATTTCATTTCTTATTCTTAAATATGTTTCATATATAGGATAAATCTTTTTTTAATGTATGTACTTCAATTAAAAGCCACTCAATAATTGTTTGGTATTTTTGTAATATTTGATTTTCTTTGACAGTATAAATATTTCTTTTTATTTAAAAGCACACCACATTTTCTTTGTCAGTAAGAAAGTATCATGAGAATTGTATTAGTAATTAATTTTTCTGTTACTGACAAAGAAATAGACATCCCATAGAGTCCAACCAATTAAAAGAGTCTTTTTAATTCAAATTGTATACATAAAGCCCACTGATAGTATATGCACAACCATACCACGTGGTATTGAACTTATTACTCAAGTCTAAAATTCAGTACACATTCTAACAAACAAGAAACTATATTTGCTAAATTTAATTCCCCAACTGAATACAATGTTTTTTTCTTGTTCTGTTTGGCAAAAACTATAGATTTTTTCCCCATGCTTACATCAATTCTCTAGCCAAAATGTCCTATTATTTGTTCTTTGTAAAATGCAATGCGAATAGAAAACTGTAAATTAATTTAATAAAATATTTAATTGTGTTTTACTGTTTCTTTTCAAAATCCATTGTAAAAATACCAGTAATGAGGCATACTGGCAAACACTCTGAATTAGAGGTCCTATGGTAACTGCAAAGGAAGACTCAATAGTAACAAAGACCAAAGTGAATCTGTGCGTCTCCACTCGTGGAAGAACCATCTCTCAGGAAGCCATTTTCCTGAGGGGAGAAAGGGAGTCTAGATCTTCCCACGTCCATTTTATCAAAATGCGACGTCCCTGGGGCCTTCAGAGGTCAGCAAGCATATAAGTACAGATATGACATGGATTCAGGGACCTGCGTCATAACCACATAGATCCTCCTGCAGGACAGTAGCACTGCGACTGCCAAAGACAGGATCTGAGAAATAAGCTACCACCTAAATGAAAGAACAGATTCCCAGGTAAACAGACTTATCACATCACCATTATATAATAGGAAGCAACTCTATGCATCATGTGGCTTGTGCTAAAATGCTTAGTGATCTCACTCTTACCATAACAAATTAACTGCCAGAAAAGACCTTCAAGGTCAACCCTGGCAACAATTAAAAAATAATGAAAAGCATTCATCCTTAAGGCAGATAGAATGTTTGAGTTTGAAGCAATGTGCTGTATATTTTATTAGATATAACTTGTTTAATTATTCATTGCAACTCTTCATATGCTCCGTACAGAAACCTCAGGTTGCTCAGATTTCTATCTGAAATCTTTTTTTCCCCTTTCAAGGGCAAATGCCTTGAGAGACCAAAATTTCTATCCACTATTTTCAACTGAACACAAAGATATATTTGTTTAGAATAAAATACTAAGTGAAAGCCAGAGACAGGGAAACATAGGGATGAAGGGAGGGAGAGAAAAACAGACAGACAAATCCTCTATTTCATCATCCCAAACCCTCGAACTCTGACAAGATTTCCCACAGGGATCCTCCTTCTGCACCGAAGCTGCACACACTCCTCCCACTCCACCTGCATCCCACAGACGCCCCGTGCTCTTCAGTGTCCATGACTCAGTGTCCATGACTCTCTGCAGCCCCAAGGGCTGACGGGAGCATCGCTAGGGCTCGTTCCAAAAACTTCCTCGTGGCTTCCCGTCAGTATGCCACCGCTGCCTCAAGTGGCTCTCTGGCACATTGTACCCCCTAAAGACACAGCTATAAGACACAATGTCACCGGTTTAATCGCCTGCCTGTTTCAGATATCAGGGAGTACCAAAGGGCTCTTTTCCTGAGGAGTGGCCGGGGCATGGAGGAAGCTAGGCAGTTCTGAAATGGAATGCCAATACAAACAGAGGAATACTGCCGGTGTTTGCAAGACTGAAGCCACCCGATGAATGTCTCCCTCTCTCCACAGCTCTGAAAGGAGAGACCAAAAAAGAAAGTCCGACCATAACACCAAAATTAACAGGGCTACTCCCTTGTGTGGTCACAGGTCTGAGCCACAGATGAGTCTCAAAGGGGTGACATTCCTGAAAAATGACATCTATTAGCTTTCCATACAAAATAAAGCCTTAACTAGTAAACGGATGGTAATTTTTCATAAAAATCACCACAAATACAATATATACCTAATCAACCTAACATGTGGTGATATAAAAGCAAGCTAGATTTGGAGTCAAACTGAGTAAAATATAAGCAACAGGTTCAGATAATCAAAAGTCTTTTTACCTTGGAGGGATATAGTGATTAGTTCAACTCCCTCATTTTAAAGATGAAGGGAGGAAACCTTTATGCCAACAAGAAATTTGTTGAGTATAACAAAGTCAGACATCTGCAGATACAGGGTCAGATTTATGGGCCCCTACTGCTGGGTCTGTATCATTTCTATTACACTACAAATTGTTATAATTTGAGAGCTCTCTGTGGTCAATTAAAAAAAAAAAAAAAACAGACTACAGAATCTTCTTTTACTCTGTTGTTTCTTAGAGCTTTGTCTTGTTCCTAAATCAATGATTAAAAATGTAGTTCTATCATATAACGCCAATTTCCTGGGCTTTGTCTTGGTCTCTCTACCATGACAGTCTCTGCACACAGGTGTGGTGGATCTTTCTACCTGTCTAGTCTACTCTGCCCTCCTTTTCTGTGACACAACCTATTTTGTGCCGAGCAGCAGTTCCCAGCTAAGAAACTACATATTCCATCTGTAGTTTGCAATGATGCCAAAGAGACCTAGCTCTGGCCATTAAGGTATAAGCAGAAGCCACTAGTTGAAGCTCCCAGGAAAGCAATTTAAAAGGGAGACTGGCTGGTTTGTGCCTTTTGCTCTTTACCTTTCACATTTTTGTTTCTAGGAAAATCCTAGAGGTGCAACAGCCACTTTGCCATCATGAGGCAACAAGCATGAGGATGAAAGCTGGAGAACCAAAAGGAACGGCGAAGACTGAAAATACTGCCATCCACCCAGTATTTTTGATAAGCCATTTCTACGTCCAGACTCACTGCTGAGACTCCACAAGAAATGTGAACTGCTACTACCTCTGCCTCTGCCAGACACAGTCATGTGTACTCTTATCTCACTTGCAAATTCTAGTAAGCTGAAATGTGAAAATGGTTTCATAAAATAACTTATATGCTATAGTAGTTTTCGTTACTTTTTTTTTTTTTTTGAATATTAGGCAAGTAAATAAAAGTCCAATATGTTAGGATGAAATGATAAAGTACCATGAGACTGTGTCGGCCCTAGTCACTCTTCTTAATTTTAAAATTACACAAATTTTACTCTTCAAAAGGTACATTTGTATCACGTCACGGCTTCACACAAAAACATATCAACCATTAATATCCATTTCAACATATAAAAACAGATAGAAAATGACAAAATACTTAGATATAAGTAGGAGAACATTAAGCAGTCATTTATTTGGAACTAAACGAACCTATTTCCTAAAAATTCTTATCATTTAGTCACTATCTTCCCAAATACGAACAAAGGGGTAATAAGTAGAATAACAAGTAGGGGTGGCTGCCAACTAAATGACATTCTTTAGACACAGCGTTTGTAGAAAACCCAGATGAGAAAGTGGTGTTTCTCTGGCCCCTAGCAGATCAGCTAACCTCAGTTGGGGGACTTGGGTGGCATATATCCACAGCTAGCAGGTTGGAAAGGGACATTGCACTCAGATGCATTGCCTTTATAGGCCACCTTACAGCATGGTGGCTTATGAGAAAGTTTGCTTGATTAATAGATCATAATTAAGTTACATTACATGTCAATATTTTAAAGACACATGTTATACCTCAACTGATTCAATGTTCAATTTCAATGTCTTTCATTTCAGACTTCCACTTTCATTTTCCAAAGCATTATCTGTGGCTCTTCCCAAGACTCAAGGAGAGCTGCTTTCTGCCACACTCCCAGGTCTTTGAAGCAATTCAACTAGCAATGAGCAGTGGTGAGGGACTTGGCCAGATCTTTCCAAAAGAGCAGAGACCCAGGTTAAACAACAACAACAACAAAAATGGCTCACTGCAGAAAGAACTTGGTCTACCTGTGTGTGAAAAGAAAGATGGCAGGTGCTTCGCCATGATTCTATAGTGCGTGGATACACGGTAGTTCAACGGCAGGATTTGAAAGATAAGAGTCACATGTGAATGCATTATTTTCAGGATATTGATTTGGCAAATTTACCTGTCATCTTTACGGTATGTTTTGTAGTTTTAGAAGTCTTGTCCTTTCCTTTTTCCTTTCTTATCTCCTAGTTTTACTTTTGTGAAATATGAGGCTGTTTTCTCTTCGTAATTACAGGAAAAAGCCCTCATTTAGAGAAGGTGCCAGTTTACCTTTTAATAAGACAATATTTGTAGATAGGGACTGAGAAACTAAACTGTACATAAAAGTAGTCTCTTTGGACCAAAAGAGACATCTTCCTATGCATTTCATAGTGATTACACCGAGATATCATCTTACATGTATCTCATTTCATTTAAAAATGTAGAAGGCAAGCTATTGGTTATCAACTATAATAGGACATCAAGGACAAAACTAATAAAAGGAAAAAGGATATTGCTGAGGCTAGGAACCTATATTCACAAACTATTTTTCATATTAAATATGAATTGAGAAATTTAAACTCTGTGGGATATGAAATTGAAAGCAACAAACAAACAAGACAAACAAAAACTCATAGACACAAACAACAGTTGAGTGGTTACCAGAGGGAAGGGGGCGGTAGGTAACATAAAGGGATCAAATATATGGCAACAGAAGGAAATATGACTTTGGGTGGTAAACACGCAATACTATATGCATATGACATATTATTGAATCGTACACTTGAAATCTATATAATTTTATTAACCAATGTCACCCCAATACTTTTAATTAAAAATAAGAAAAGACATTTAAATTCTAAATGATATATTATTGAAAGAAATTTCACCTACACATCCTATGTTATCTGGTAAATAAATGCAAATTAAAACAAACAACGAGCTACCACTACACGCTTATGAGAACGGCCAAAATCCAGAGCACTGACAACACCAAATGTTGGAGAGAATGTGGAGCAACAGGAACTCTCATTCATCGCTGGTGGGAATGCAAAATGGTAGTCACTTTGGAAGACAGTTTCTTACAAAACTAACTAATCTTAGCATACAATCCAGCAATAGTTTCTTACAAAACTAACTACTCTTAGCATACAATCCAGCAATCATCATCTTTAGTATTTACCCAAATAAACTGAAAATGTATATACACACAAAAAATCTAAACACAGATGTTTAAAGCAGCTTTATTCATAACTGCCAAAACTTGAGCAAATAAGATGTCCTTCACTAAAAAGAAATGAGCGATCAAGCCATGAAAAGACACGCAGGAACCCTAACTCCATATTTCTAAGTGAAAAAAGTCACTCTGAAAAGTCTACGGACTATATGATTCCAATTATATAGCATTCTGGAAAAGGCAGAACTATGGAGACAGGAAAAAGATCAGTGGTTTCCAGGGGTTAGTAGGGATGCAGAGAGAGAGGATATTTGGGGCAGTGAAAACCTTCTGAATGATACTAAAAAGGTAAACATATCATTATATATTTGTAGAAACCAAAAGAACAGAAAACGAAGAGTGAACTCTACTGTAAACTGCGGACATTGGGTGATAATGACATGTCAATGTAGGTTCATCCTTGGAAACAAATGTTCCACTCTGCTGAATGATGCTGATAACTGGGGAGATAACGCATGTGTTGGTGGCAGGGGCTATGTGGGAAATCTCTGCACCTTCCTCTTAATTTTGCTGTGAATCTAAAACTATTCTAAAAAAGGCTTTTAAAAAATTCACCTGTAATACTTACTCAATTTTTAAAATAATTTCCTTTTACATACACAATTTTAAGAACATGTAATGCAAGAGTTCACATGGAAATGTAAGAATAAGGTGAAAGAATAAAACAGGTGCCAGGAAAAAGACACACCAGGACAGTGGTAACATCTGAGAAAGAAGGGCTGAAACTAACTAGGAACACTTCCATTATGCAGCCCTTAAAAAAATTGTAGTAAATATGCAAAATGTCAACACTTAAATCAGAAAGACGAATGCATGAATGTCCATTAGTTTGCTGCATTATTTTCCAGTCTTTTCTGTATGGAAAAAAAAAAAAATTTTGGGGTGGAATTCTCAGGTGAAAACATGACCAAATGGGATCCAGGGTTAGTTAAGAAGTGTCACACTGCAGAAGGAATTCAAATGTTTTGGGGAGAGTGGCAGGAAGGGTATTCAAAAGGGTCAAAGAGTAGGGCAAGAATCACCTGAGAGGAGGACAGGGTAGGCTTGTCTGGGGAGATGGAACATTATAGGCACTGAGGGAATGGAGGACACACAAGGTCTTGTTCAAACAGATGCTGTTTACTTGGTGATGTGTGACCGCAGCACTCAATACTGTATATATCAGCTTACTATGAACCAAATAGGAAGACATTTGATTTGTTGCATAAAATGAAACCTTAAATACAGAGGAAATCACTGAAATAATGTTAGGAACAATAATCCTGAACAAAGATTATGACAGCACATGCAAAAAAATGTGTTATAAAATACATGCTTATCTATAGAAGTAAAAATTTATGCCTGCTCATAATATAACTTTTGAGAGTGAAGTCAGGAATTTATTTTATCTGGTATACCACAGTAATTTGCTATAAAGCTTTATGAAACAGCTAACATAATGTTACAGCCAGAAACCAATTGTTGCTAAAATGCATTCAGTTAAAATGGAAAATATAGGGAAATAAAACGCTGTAATTGTCTCTCAACCCACATTGTATATTATGTTGCTAAATTATATGCCATTATATTTTCTATATTTTAATATGCTTTCCCATAGAGGAATTGATAACATAAGGAAATGATTCTCTTATTTTACTTTTGAAGACCTAAAAAATATCCCACATATATTTATAAACCAAACAAGGCCTCAGCCTCTTATTAGATCCCAAGGCTTATAAAATCTATTTCACAAAACCACCGCATGAAACAATGCATGAAACAGCTAACAAAAATGGTTTTCTGTTGTTCTTACTTTGATTCACAATTGCAGAGTTATATATTTAAAGAGAGCTACAATAATATGTAAGAAAACATCAAGGTTTCCTTAATTTTAGAAAATCTTTTAATAGCGTATTATATAATTCATACAAATATTGTCTTTGGCCTTGCTAGTATTTTATTTAACATTGCCCATGCACTGAATAGTTGGTGCAAGTACAGCAGAAACTTCTCCGCCCCTAAGAGATGAGAGAATTCCATGGCCTTGATCCAAATTTAGCAGGAGGTTGACAAACCATATACTAATAAGTCATATGTATAGTACTTAAATAAAAGGCCAAATGTCTCTTTTACAGGAGACTATATGAAAAATTTTTATATGATAAGCCATCATAATAAAACAGTAGACAATCTTTGGGGAAGAAATTCATGTAGCTCAAGAGAGTGAATAATTTTCTAAATACAAAATCGATAATATGACCAAGTACTTGGTTTTAACAGAGAGTACTATAATTGGGGCGACACTTCCAAGACCTGAATAGAATCTGGTCAGCCAAATACACTAAATGTACAACAATTCCAAAGATCTGATAGGACAAATAAGATGCATTTACCAAATATTAATAGAGAAACTTGAAGCAAAAGAGATAGACCTGGGTAGAAATTTTTAAAAAAAACCACTTCATAACTCTTTTCAGATCATATTACCAATTCAGATTTCCTATGAATACCTTAAAGTATGAAACAGTCCCCTTTTAAGGTTCAGACTTTTCTGAAATCATTCTAGGGAATTAATGTGTTACTGGAATGGTTGCTCTAAGCAAGATTTAAACTGTGTTTCCCCCACTGACTTCGGGAGCAGCTACCAAGCTACCAGGAACTCTCGGTGAATTTACAGTGCACTGTAACTTCCAGGCTCCCTTATGCTCACTGAGGGGTCCCCGAGATCCAGCCTAACACCTGCTTATGGCTGTGAATCTGTGCTACACAGAGAGAGAAGCCTGGGCTAACAAAATCGAGAAGGCAGGTCAAGAAAATCAAAGGCTGACCTTAAAACATGACTCTTTTGAAAAACTCAAATAAGCACTGACCTTATCTTTAAAAATGATCTAATTTTATTATTGTAAAGTAAAGGTATTTTACTGAAAGAAAATATTGCAAAAGCAGCTATGAGACACACAGATGGGGTAGATAGATTCTATGTGCTTCCTCATCCCTTTAATAGTTTAAGGCTTTATCCTAATTTCAAGGTAACGAGTCCTATCTCCATAGTATCTTCTACACGTAATCAGCAGCAGTCAACACTGGCAATTCTCTACCATCTTTATAAAGGTAACTTTCAATAGGTAAAGATTCAGGTGCTAGTAAAAAGGTCACCACTCAATTTTATTGTTTCTATTTGAGTTTCCTATAATATCCCTGAAGCTGTAACACCTGTTGAAAAAGTTTTTTTTTTTTTTAAATGTGGAGAAGGTAGTATCAGGAGATACAATTAAACTTTCTAGCAATTCACAAATTAATTCTCTTATCTTAGTTTCATTACACAGTCTTTTCACAGAGGAGTTATAAGGAAAAACGAAATAAATGTGAAAGCACATGACATTTTTTTCAAAGTACAGCCATTCTTCAAATATTCAGTATTATTCAAATATGCAGGAACCTTATCTTGAGACTGTGGTTTTTAATGATGGGTGTAGATTAGAATCATTTGTGAAACTGTGTTAAAATGCAGGCACCCAGGCTCTGCTTTCCAGCCCATCCAATTCAAAGAATCCTAGGTGGTATCCTGGAAGTTCCAGCTTTAAAAGCTTCCCAGGAGATTGACACACGGCCTTGGTTGATGATGAGCTGTCACAGGCTCAAATGCCTTGGAAGTTGGGTGGGTAATTTGAACCAGTGAATAGGCCATGGTGGGAACTTGTGACAAACAGGAAAAGATACCCCTAGCTAAAGGAGCAGTCTGCTTAGCTCTAGCTCTTTGGAGACTGACAGATGCAAGCCAGGAATGACCAGGGCTTCAATTATGTTAAAGAGAAGACAGAATTTGCAATTAACTTTAATGTAAAATCTCTTGAGTTTTAAATCTTTAAATACGCCAATGATTGCATAAAGGCCTCGACAGTCAGTTCATGATCCTTGGTTTAGATGATCAACAGTATTGAATGATTTTTGCTTCTCAACTGGAATATCTTGAGGTATGTAGTAGTGGGGTGGTAGTTTGAAAAACTCAGCCATACTGTTTTTCAGCTCTTTCCATCAGGTGATGGTATCTACTATCTCCCCACTCCTCGAGTATGGCTGGCCTTGCAACTTATTTTGACCAATGAAACACAGCGAGAGCAACAGGATGTGTGTTCTAGAGCTGGGGCCTTTCTACTTTTACCTTTCCCCTCTTTGAAGACTCCTGCTGCCATGTTGAGGAGATCTAGGATAGGTTACCGAATAATGAGAGACCACATGAAAAGCAGGGCCTGCCCAGACCCAGCACCACGGTCCCCAGCGCACGACCGAGGCCATCCTACACTCTCTAGCCCCAGTCAGGTGAGCCATCAGATGACCACAGCTGCCTGGGTGGGTCCACCTAAGACCGGAAAACTGCCTAGCCAAGCCCACACAAAATGCAGAATCATGAGCAAATAGCAACTGCTTCAGCCAGTAAGCTTGGGGAGGTTGATTAAGCAGAAACAGAAAATGGATACAGAACCTGTACCGAAAGTAGCGTGCTGCCATAATAAAACTCAACAATAAAAACTCTTAATAAAAACTTGAAATATGTGACATCAGTTTTGGGACGGGGTGGTAGACAGAAACAGGCAAAATAATAAAGAGATAATTAAAGACTGGAGACATAGCAACGTCTTGTGATGAAATAACTGACAACATTTTGCTGGTGATAAATTGGAAGGTAAAAACGTACCTAACGAACTTGTTGATCTGGCTAAGCTCTCTAGAAAGAATGCTGAAAAAATTATTTGGTTTAATTAAGCTGCCTATGGCAAAAGCACAAGGAAAAAAGAGAGAGGAACTAAAGAAGAAATGGTTCAGTTTGCAAGCAGAATGTAGGGCAGAAATAGCCCAGGATTTAGTGACTTGGAAATAAACTCGTCTCTCACTCTCAGAGTTTTTAGTGATAGACAATGAATGTGACTGTGTGTGTGGTGGGGACAGTAATACTTGGAAATAAACCGGATATATACTTAGGGGTTTGTGTGTGTGTGTGTAGACACAATGCTTTTCTACTAGTTATTTAAAATATTGTTTCACATTAAAATGAATAGACTACGTATAGAATCTAAGTTGGCATTAATTTTTAAGATAACATGAAAGACTTCGAAGAAAGGTTATCTTTAAGTCTCATGGTTTGACATATACTCCCAAATCCTCTGGGGCAGGCATTTATTCTCTTATTACATTAATGTAATCATAATGTACTACATTAAGAATATTTGGTGGAAAAGGGGTAGCAGCAGTGAAATAAGCTACCCAGCTAGTCCTCACTTCACAAGTTTTAGAAACTTGAGATCAGTTAAAGGTCACAAAAAGGTGGGGACCATGGCGACAAGAATTTGTTGGAATTAAACTGTGCCACAATGACAGAAAAAAAATAAGAAATATGGACCTCTGTGATTGA
>NW_006431918.1:9433074-9442905 GCF_000325575.1 Pteropus alecto | reverse complement strand
TTACAGTTAGAGTCAGTCAGGCTCGCTCTTAGGGTTTATTTGCTCTCAATGTACACAATATCGAATGACACTCAATTAAATTCTCAAGACTCGGGAAGAAGGCATCTGGGATGAGCTCTACAAGCCACGCAAGATTATAGCCCCAAAACAGGAAGTAGCAACAGCAGTCTGAGATCATTTATTTTGATGGCAAAGTATACTAAATACATTGGTTGGTTCTAAGGGCATCATAATTTGGCACAATAGTTTCACTAATTCAAAAATGACTGACCATGTGCCGTGCTGGGTGCCAGGGAGTAACGACGTTAGTCTGGCCCTCAGAGAATTTACATGCAGGCAGAAGTGGTAATCAAACTAGGGACACGCCATTCCACTAGGCTTATACAAGCAGCTAAGCTCCCAAGGAGCTTAAAATAAACCACGGTTTGATTCACCAAGCAAAGGTTTTCGCTCAACACAATCTATATAAGAAGATAGGAAAACGGGTAATTTATTTTAGACAGATTTCTATTCCAAATGTCTAAAACAAAACAGTCTTGAATTTTAAGCAAATTCTCAGCTCTCTGGAACAATCTCAATGCCAAAGCTGTACTGAACATATCATATGCAATATTTCACGATACATCATATAAATATAAAGCAGCACATAAAATAAATTACATATATAAACAGAGACTAAAAATTCATATGTTAGTACTTATGAGTAATAAAACTTGAAATGGTTATGTTTTCCCTGGGGCAAAGTTTCTTCGTTTTCTCCATTAAAAGTTCAAGGCAATTTGAGAAAAATTTATATCCAACCATTCTGTATACATCTAAATTACCCTCAACACTGTGTAACTAAGCACCTTTTGCTAACAAAGACTTTAGGAAAATAACTGAAGCCTAACTTGAATTTAATTGCAATACAGAGATTATTTTCTTCCATAGTTAACTGAATAAGTTGGTGGAAAGTTTCATTAAACTATAAAAAGCAAGTATAACTTTCATACTAAGAACTGGATGTTTTTCAACCTCAATGATAATATAGGGACAAAAATGTACAGGTCTCTGGAAACAGGTTCCCATAAAACTACCTCCTTAGAGAACACTGCAGACACTCAGAGATATTTTTAGTTCATTTAGAAATCACACAATAGCTCATGGAATGTATTCCATAAAGTAAAATTTACTTTTGATTAGCTGCAAACTTAATATACTCTAATAAACTTTAAAAAATTTTAAAGCAATTTTTAATGTTTTCATTAACTTTCTAAACTTTTCCTTACAACGTAAGTACATTACAAAAGGCAATGTAGTTTTCGCTAATGCCCACTTCTGTGTATAAAAGATGAGTGAATTTATAGAAGTTAATGTTTTGCTCATTTCTTCCCTTTTAGAAATCTAAGACAATTGCTTTTGAAGGATTTATAGGTTTTTAAGTATTACATATAGGCTACCTTTTACAAATGTTCTCTAGAAGTCCCAGTATCAAAATTTCCCACATGAACCCTACTGAGATTTACAGTTTGAAGAGATATTTGTCATTTTACCTACCTCGTGGAGTATATACAATGTTATGAAGCAGCTGCTTTCACTGAACATCTGTCCCACACCCTGGAGTGGGGAACGCCAGTGGGAACCAGCCTACCCTGCTCCGCTCAGTCCTTGACTGGCTGTCCTGCTCCCCAGGCTGGGCCCTGCATCCCAAGAGGCAGGGCAGCCCCACTCCTGACCCTGGAGAGCCCTGGGCTTTCACTGAGACCGTGTGTTAGGCAACCTGTACAGTATAAACAGGAAAGCTTTTGGAGCCAGAGCTTCCTGGGCTCTAATTGATTCTATTACCTAAGAACTATGTGGCTTCAGTCAGTGACATCACCTCAGTGTAGTGGATACACACAGCCACCAATCCCAGATATGCTACCAAAATGTACTGTCACACCTTTAGCCACATAATGCAATCTGTTTTACATTATGTAATCTGAAACAAGAACCTCAAGCATAAGTATTCCAAATTCACAAATAAGAAAAATAGACTCAAATAGTTAAATAATTTGACCCAGTCACACAGTCAGCAAGATATGTTGAAGAGTTTAAACTCCTGATTCATTCATTCAAAAATATTTAATGAATGTTCCATATATAACAGCCACAAATCTGTAAATATAACAAGATAATCTCCCCGCTCCTGGAGTTTACATTCTTTGACGGAGACAAGAAGTTAAGAATTCACAATAATCAGCAACTGCAACATGCTACAAAAGAAATACACATGGTGGTGAGAGAGAAGTGTGTGCGTGTGTGTGCATGTGCATGCACGCACCTTTGGATGAGGGCAAAGAGTTCAGAAAGTACACTTGGGGAAGGCCTTTTATCAAAGGATTAAATGTTGAGCCAAAGTCTGAAAAGAGGTGAGGCAGTCATAGGAAAAGACAGGGGAAGAACATTCCAGCAAAAGAGAGCAAATGTTTATTTAGGATGGTACAGACAAGACTATAAATCATCTTCTGCTTCTCTCTCCAGGGTCATTTCTTGCCACTCTGCCCAGCTCAAGCTCTATGCTATAGCTATCTAATCAGAACTACTTTCAGCCACGTAAAACAGCCCACCCTCTCTTGGCCTTGGCCTTTATTAATGGTCTACTTATACTCAGAATACATATAACATTATTCTGCTTTTATTTACAGTGAACATTATCCATACTTGTATGAGCTTCATGGTTATGCTAAAATGGCGATGTAATATTCCACTGAATGCCATGTCATAATTATATTATTACTCACTTACTTTTTAATACCTAACATTGTATTTTTCAAGTATGAAAGTACCCAGGCTATAGGTTCCAAAATGGGGCACTGGTGTCAAGCTATGTGCAGGATTTTAATCTTAGCCCAGTGGAGTGGTCAGTTTTATATGTACTATAATAAGCCTCATGGACAAAAGATAGACACAGTGATTACCTTCTGGGTTTTGAATTTTGAATGATAGACACTAGACTAAATTATGTTTCAGTAATTATTCTGAACTAGGAATAACTGGGATTGGGAGAGGGAGGGAGGAGTTAGTCAAGGTGAAACTCAACAACAAAACCATCTGAAATTTATAAGGGAAACATCATCAGTAACTATCTGTATTATAGCTGAGGATACACAAACATGAAATACCTGTCAGAATGTTGTATATTATACTCAAGTGGATAAACTGATATTTTCTGAGTTTCAGGTTTTGTGGTACACATAAAATTCACCTGAACTACCTGGGAGTGAAACACCTCAGAGACTGATAAAGAGACCCTAAGTCACTGGAATTCTCCTTAGTAAGGCTTGCTAAATTTGCATTTAGAAAGTATCCTCAATATTTATATTAGTTTTGTAAAAGAATACAAAAAAATCACTGTATAAGTCCTTGAGGTCAGGGATATATCTTCATCTTCATTCCAATGTCGGCAGTACTTGCATGGCAAATGATAGACCTTCAATAACTATTCTATAAAGGAATAAATGCCTCAAATTTATTTCTTTAAAAGTTTTAAATTTTAAGATTAAAATATATACATACTATGAAAACAAAAAGGCTTAACTTTCCTAACAGATATGGAAATAAGTCCAAAATTTATTATTGAATTAAAAATGGCAAGTTGCAGACAATTGGTAAATACATCAAAAAATCTCTGAGACGATACACACCAAATAATGAATACTTTGGTTTTGAGGGTAGGTTACTTTTGTGGTGGGGGGAAGGGAGTGTAGTGGGGAACAATAGGGAACTTTTTTACTCTATGAAACTATGTATTATTTCATATTTACATATACATTTATATGTATATGCATTACACAGATATTTTTAAAACATGTATTCTATAATAAAACACTTAAAATGATTTTTATAATTATTCAAGAAAACTAAATGAAAAAATGAGTATTACCCAAATAGTTTAATTCACAAAACTGAAATCACAAAAATAAAAAGGTCTATAGTATGAAATCCTTACATTTCCCCTCTCTTATAGTATAAAGCTTCAATTGTATGTTTCGATAAATTACTATTTGAGATCTGAATCATATATTGAATGCTGAAAAGGAAAAAAGAAAGAGTTCTCTCTATTCCGCAAGCCTTTAATTTTTTTATACTTTGTTATGGTCTGCTTTCCGTTTACTGGGTAATAATATCTCTATTACATACTAAATCCCCTCTGGCTTCAAGAGGAAATCTTCCATTAGAAAGTAGTCAAGTGCTGAAAGGAAGGTGATCAAGCCCAAAAGAAAATAGAAATTTAGGGAAATGTTCTATTTTCTAATGATTGGGAGGAAAATATCTATTTCTAGCAGATTTCAATGACTGCCCTCTCCACATAATGTTACTCCATTTTATTTCAGAGTATTTTTTTTTGCAAATTACTCTCATGCTTCGGAAAATAGATTTTTATAAAGAGCCAGATACTGATTGAAAAATGAGGCCCTAATATTAAGACAAACTTTTTACTATACCAAATTTGATCACAGTAATTTGCAAATTTAAATGTTCTAAAAAATATAGAGTGGAAAATAAGGACCTGTGTAGAAGCTCGATATTCTAAAAATTATGAGCACCTTTTATACTTCCTCTAATAACTAGTTAATGTTTTAAATGAGGCATATTTTCTTAAGTCTTTTCAAATGCCCCCAAATTTCAAGTTCTCTTTTATACACTTTCAATTTCAAATGTACCAGGGGAACTGTTTATCGAGAGAAAGCCAGTGATAAGTTGTTTAAATACATTAAGTTTCACGTTCCACTATGACCTTTATGTATTTATTTGTCTGCTCTTTTTGGTATTATTTCTATTTCTTGGAAGAGAATTCAAGAGTAAAGTATTTGCTCAGTCTCAGAGAGCTGGATCAGATTTTAAACTCAAATATATCTGATTTCAAAAATCAGTGCGTCTGATGCTTGCTATGTGCAACTATTTTGTAAAGTATAAAATCATGTCCAATTTGTCTTCATATTATTTTATAGATCAGGCTTTAAGCCTGGGTATGCCTGCATAAGATAACTGAATACTCTATAAAAATGTGTATTTCAAAACAGTGTATTATCTACTGATTATTTACATTTAAGATTAAAGTTCTGAATAAACTTTAAATGTGACATATGGAACTTAAGTTTGTAAAGGAGGAATAAGAGCATATGTATTAAATGAGGTAAACTAATATTTAATAGTCAAAATTTTGTTGTTGGCCCAAGTCCAGTTCGAGGCTCCCAGAGCCTTTGTTTCTGTTTTGTTTGGGGTGGGGGCAAGTATCTATGCACTGTGCACAAAACTGCAAACGGAAAACATTTCAGGTCTCCTGCCATCAGCATAAGTATGATGCTAGTGTAATGCTCTGTTAATTTCAAGGAATTGTTTTCTAACACTTATGATCTACCATCTCATCTAGAAATTCAAATTCAAACTAATATACATGGATCTTGATGAATTTAGAGGAAGGAAAATGATCAAATGATTTTAAAACATAATATCAAAGCATAAGAAAACACAATAAAAGAGGAAGAAATGTACTTAGGGGCATACTTTCAGTAATGATGAAAGTTTATGTAATGTTTTTCATTTACATTCACAATTTATTTGTAATATTTGTTTCTCAGAATGTTACCTGAAGGAAAAAATTATAATCAAATGTAACTGACTTAAAATAACCAGAAATAAAACTATATATTTATTGGAATCTTCTAGGCTTATAAACTAAAATGCATGTGAGGAATTAAATGGTTCCAAATTCATGTATTAAATTTTTTAGCCTATTATTTCAGCATATAAATTCAGTGGGCATTTCAAATATTTTATATTCTTGAAGATTAATTTCTAGTAAGTAGTGATGTTTTAGAAATTTTCTTCTGCTTATGTAACATCCCAAACCCAGAATAGATTTATTTCACCTAAAACTCAGTAGACATAAATAACAAATCACATCAATGACAATTTGACAAGCAGTATGTCTCTGGACGGAAAGACACACTATTCCCACCAAAAGGTTGTATAAAGAGCATCCTATACAAGCATCACCCTTCTCTCTCAAACTCTCGAGAGTGAAATAGTTTGTAAATCTTTCTTTCATCAGAAAAGCACACACGCAGTACACACACACACACACACACACATACCTTTCTCACATGTTCTGAAACTGGGCTCGGAACGCGAGAGCAGGTTCCAGGTATACCTGTCAACCACCAGGATCATATCACCTATTCTTGCAGACACATTCATAGCAGAGGCGCAAAAATGTCATTCACTTCTTTCTGGTAAAAGATTTCAGTTCTGGAAGTTAACAAGTTTAACAAAATTCTACCCTAACAAAATGCTAACTAGGGCTTGAAACAGTCATTACAAAGTTTTACCTACACTAAGAGGAATAGGCCTGTTTCCAGAAAATTGGACTGCTCTGTACTGATAAAAATTGAGAGACCTTTGGATTTACAAA
This sequence comes from Pteropus alecto, assembly GCF_000325575.1. Classification (NCBI taxonomy): domain Eukaryota; kingdom Metazoa; phylum Chordata; class Mammalia; order Chiroptera; family Pteropodidae; genus Pteropus; species Pteropus alecto. Next base: position 9,436,469 of record NW_006431918.1, on the reverse strand, counting down.
GCATTTCACAAGTGCAAGGTCTCTAACAGGAAGTTAGAGGTCTCTAAAGCGAAGTTCCTGCTTCATACTCAAAGGGCAGGTGTGGGACACCCATGTGCAGGCCTGTAGACATGACAGCTGTCTTACAGGCACCGCATCCCCCAGCAACCCTTGCTGGCCTGGCCACTATTTGCCAACTCAAAGGCATTCCAACATTTGAATGCTGACTTCTGAAGAGGGAGCAAGAGAGACCTAGCACTATCCTCATGGGCCATATATTCTAGTGAGGAGAACAGTTAAAAAAGTAAAAGAAAATGAAAAAAAAAAAAAAAAACAAATAAAACAGAAGTAGTACTAATAATCACAATACTAATAATGTACATATTTGATAGAGAAGCATGAACAACAATTGGAAGATAGAAGGGGAATTTAAGGTCACAATTTGCAATGCCTTCCTGATGAAGAAATGTTTAAGTTGGGCCCTGAACACTCACGGGCAGAACACGCAGATGGGCGAGGCGGTTGTGGTGGTTGGGAGGCAGGTGGAGAGAATGTCCCTGGGCAGAGCAAACTGCCCACAGATGAGAGTGTATGCTGTTGGAAAACCTGCAGGACGTTCAGCACAGTGAGAGCTAAGTTGTGAAAGAGAAGGTGAGAGATGAGAAAAAGGGCTTGTCACGGTCGTACCAGGGTCTTGAGGACCATATTAAAGAGTTTGGATTGTTTACTGTAAGGACAAAGGGAAGACACCAAAAGGTTACTCTAAGGATCCGGACCGATGGGATCCTAAATATTGACATTTATGATTTTTCATATACTAAACTTTAAGAATGTTACAATAAGACTTTCATCATTATATAAATAACTATTAAGAAAACTTTTTTTTTTTTCACTTGCTTGACCATTAGGATGCATGGTCTAGAAAACAAAGAATAGGTACATATCTGAGTGTTGAAATTTGGCAGCTGACAGTTTCAGAAATGTAAATTCAAGTTTCATAATTATTGGACTAACATGATTTTAGTCTAAGAAAATGTAATATGAAGTAATCAAAATATATAGTTTAATTAAATAATGGCAACTATTTGCATTGAGTTAACAGAAACCTAAGTGCCAGGCATTGTGCTAAGGGCTCTGTGTGTATTATTCATTTAAACTTCACAATCGCCCAATAAGTTAAGTAAATTGTCAAAACTGGAGAAACTGAGGCTAACATAAATTAAGAATTGTCCCAAAGTCACAATACTAACAATCATCCAGAACCAGAAGTCAAATGCAAGCCAGTGCAATTTCAATTCCTGCCACTACACAGTAGTCAGTTATAAATGTCTGTTAGGAAAGTGACATCTATAATACAGGAGAAATACGGCCTATTAACAACAACGGAAACCCTGTTACACATAAGAGTTTACTTGATTGTATTTTATTCAACTAAAGAAAGTCTTAAAATTGGAGTCTATGGCCATAAACTGGATACGAGGTCATTAAAATGTTATCTCTTTTCACGTAGTTTCCCATATTGAGATGATATTACCATGCCTCCCAAACATATAATTAGTTTTGGTTGAATGGTTTACTTTTGTGAAACTGTATTAATCCAGTCATTAAACAACTTATTCTTCAAAGAAAACAGTGTAAAGTCTGCATAAATTACCACTGATAGACAGGATTTCACTAGACTTCCAAATGTGCCAACTATATTTTTTCATCGTTCTAGAATATGATTTGCAAGTATATGCACATAATGAATCTAAATGAATGCAAATCACTCAAATCTATCAGAGGTCCCACTTCATTAGGAATATATCCTTCTAAAGAAATTAGTTCGCCATCCCATTTTTACATCAGTTAGCAGCTCTTTCAACTACTTAAGTATTACTGTAACAGTATAAAATGCCACACTTATTTCATAAAAGATCAATATCCTCACCATACTTATTTCAATAAAAGATCAATATCCTCACTACTACTGGATTAGTGTTCAATCTAGAATATGAACACTGATATTATAGTATTTTCTTCTAAACAATATATATTAGCAAACTGATATAGAGAATTCTAAAAACCTGGTGGCAGGCCCTCAGTAATACCTTCCTGCAAATTAAAAAGCAAGAACTTTTAGATTTAAAAAAAAAAAAAAATCCTTAAGAGACTCCTCCCTCCTCTTGCTATTGTGCTATAGCAGGAGGCAACCCAGCATGTGGCCAAATTAATATCCTTAGCTAAAAAAAATAAAGATTCCTTTACTAGCTGTCACATATGAACAGGGACCTAACACCTACAAGTAAATGTTTTAACATAAACATGGAAAAGGGAGGGTGGGATGGGGTGTAGCATGTCAGATGGACCAAATGAGGCCTTAATGAATTAAATAATCAAAATTATGAGTTGTATTAATCACTGACAGTTATCAGGTAGTTATAAGAACATAAACCAGATTTCCATCCTCTATTTTAATGTAACTATAGAAGTAGGTTCTGAAAACTCAAGACAACTTATTTGTAAGATTTTCAGTAGAGTTTTTTCTTGCCTCTCCCACCGCATTTTATACTCCTGGGAGGCAGAGATCATGCCATATTTCTGTATATTCCATAGCATCAAAGTCATTCACTTATATACTCAGTTGAACTAATCAAATCATCCATAAAAGCTTATAATCCAAAGAATATTTTTTTAAAAATAAAAACTTAGGTAGTATCTTTGCCTAAAAAGATGTTTTTATTAATTTTCTGTTTAGAAAAACAATAGACTAATGGTAGAATATAATTTTTAAAAAGTGTTAAGAAAAATGAAGTCACTCATATACTACACCCAGAAAACTAAATTAATATTTAGTGTAATCTACGAATCTATTTCATCTATGAACGCATCTAAAAATGTATATTTTTACTTAAATGGATATATGAGAAGATGCTATATGTATTGCTTTATACCCTGTTTTTTTTTCACTCAGTGTATGCATGTATTTCTCATTTTGGTATGGTCTTAAAAAGTATTAGAAAATACTTAAAATATTTCTAGCTATCAAATCCCAAATAATAGGAATGTATCAAACTTTATTGAATAATTCCCCATTACTTGTTTTCTAGGTCTTGCTAACACTGCAATGAATCTTTGTCAATGTTTGTCCACATTTCTCATTATTCCCTTAGGATCGTTTCCTAGAAGTGGGGATACTGGGTCAAAGGGTAAGGAAACAAGGCTGTTAACACATTGCCAAACTGCTTTCCATAAAAGACACTGGTTCTACTCTCATTAGAAACATATATGTGTACTTCTCATTTAAAAAACAAAACATATTTTTACGATTGTATCAATATGGAAAGTAAGCAACAGATTCTTATTCTCTTAATTTGTATTTCTCTGATATTGAGATAAAACATCTGTTCATATATTTATTAGGTATTTACATTTTC
>NW_006431918.1:9429027-9433064 GCF_000325575.1 Pteropus alecto | reverse complement strand
GCATTCTTGGTGTTTCCCTTATCAAATTGAGCCATAAACTTTTCAGAACCTAATTTCAATAACCCATGAGTTGTCACCTTCTGGGGCAGCTATACATTTCCAAGTATTTATCCTCTAAATTTAGGCTTTATGTGTATTGTCACAATTTTGTCTTTCTCAAATCTTATAAACCTAAATTTCATCATTTCTGATGGACCTTTTCTCCAGGCATAGTGGGTATACTTTAAATGTTATTTTTATTTTCCAAAGAATTACTTATCTAAAACATTATCCCTAATTATTAAGTCAAAAAGTCAATTTCTAGGTTATTTTATAAATTGAGATTATATAATAAAATGTTGAAAATTAAAAACATTAAAATTGAAATACATCCACATTCATATTTAAACTTCATGTAAAACTATTTGATTATCTAGGTGGTCCTTTTAACTACCATATCTTAAGTTTATGATAAAAGATCCCAAGGAAAGTAATTTACTAATTTAGTACTAAATCCTATCTTTACCAGTGATTTTCTTTAGGGCTTTAAAGAAAACATACTTTTTCCTTACTAAAAATTCCCCTATATGTAAGAGGGTTTAAGAATGTCCCCATAAGCAGGAAAGAGATGTTATGAGTCTAAATGACAACGTCTATAAAGTCCTCTAAACTATCTTATGCAAAAAAAAAAACAAAACCGACTACATAAATTCCAAAAACTACATTATACATGATGTTTTCCATAAAAATCGCTACGTAAAAGTCACATTAAAATTTAAGGTACTTTTAAAAGGCTAACTCATTTTAAAATAAAAGGAAATAAAACTCTTTAAAGAACAAGCTACATTTATTCATTTCTCAATTTATGCACTGTCAAATTCAAAAATCATGTCTAAAGTTTTAGAAAATATGCTAAAAATCTTATAAGTGTAAATTTCCCATTATGATGAAATATAAGTAGTAACCAAATTGCTTTCTGAGCTAAGCTCACATCTAACTGACTGCTTCTCAGTCATGTTATTCCAAATCAAGTCGCCTATGCTTCCAACAAATAAAACAGCCCTTAAATTATATCTCAATAAGGTTTTAAATAAAAGTTCACTACTAAAATGAAGCAATAGAAGTCTCCAAGAAATCAGACGATCTTCCAAAAGATAACAAATCAGAGTCTCTCAAATCTTCAGTTAATACCCTTTAATTGGGCAATAACAAGAGTTTATGGGCTTTAAAGTTAGAGAAACTTAATTCAGGGAACTGTTAACATCACATTCTAGTTTAATTGCAGAAGCTTAAATAAAAGTTTAAGACACAAAAATAAAATTAAAATACAAGCTAGTGTCTAATGACCTACCTACAGGTTTGAGGACCTTTCACTAAAACTCAAAAGAACAGGGTCTCTCAAATGAATTATTTCTCTTATCTATCTTTGAATTAACTTGAACATCTTAGGCTGTGAGAGAAAAAAAAGTCACTCCAAGCAGTAAGTACTGGCCATCCAATTTCCTTCTTACCTATAATAATTGAGGTTGTACTTCTATCATATATGTGCCCACAGAGCACAATAATGTCACACACCATTTGGCCAGGAGTAGTGACAAGATATGCTTTACAGATTGCTATCGGATTCACAGATATACAGAACACATACAGCTACCAAAGATACAAATCAAACAAAATTGTACAAGGAAACCTCAAAAAATCTTCAGTATTCCAACTCTCAATTCAATGTCACCTTATACAATTTGGGAGTCCTAAACTGTAGTCCCAACAACATATATTTAATTTTGACAAGAGGAGCTTAATGCCTCTCCTTTTGGCTAGTTGCATCAAGTTTCTTCTCTTTTCAGGGGCCCAAAGAGTCAAAGAAACAATTTGTTCTAGGTTCCAAAATATTTTTGTTTGAGGGCACAGCAATTAGCTGCAAATCTGCCCAGTTTATGACCACTTTTTGTTGTGGTGATTATTTGGAAGAGAAAATTCAAACACAGAAAAGTAAAAGCAAGAATATAAACATATAACAAAACACTCAGAAACCTACCAGCTAGATTTAAAAGATGTTAACATTTTATGAAATCCATTTCAGATCTTTTTCAAATATAAAACTGAAATATTATAGACAATGAAGATGTCCCTCCTTTCCCAATAGCGAGCCCTAATTAAATTTTGACTGATATCTGTGTTCCGTATTTTTATACTTCCATTATATCAACACACATATATAAATAATAAATGGATATATTCTATGTGCTTTTAAGTTTTTATACAAACGGCATTACACGTTAGATATAGTTCTACAATCTGTTCTTTCTTATCCTTTTTTTTTTTTTCCCCAACCCATCCTCAAACTTCTGGACGGTGTGGTCCTACTTGTCTTCAGGCAATGTCACATCACAAGACACTTATGTAGGGTACCATCTGCATATATAACCAGGACATGCACTAAGATTAACTACTAAACAAGCAAACTTGAGTCTTCGGTGTTGCAGAAATATTCTCTCTCTCTCCTTCCACATAACAAGACAAAGTACCCACACGGTTCTTCCCCTTCTATTCTGCCCCTGCCAAAGTAAAGAATATGAAAATCATCTCACACGAAGGCGCAAAGTCATACAATTATAAAACCACTGCTCATTTTAATGTAAACACTATCGAAAAGAAAAGGGTTTTCAGAGTCTGGCAGAGGTGGGGTGTAAGCCCATTTCCAGCATTTTCTAACAGTGTGATCTTAAACAAGTTAGACTCTCAGAAACATTCATTTACTGATCAGTAGAGATAGCACACCTGTCTCCCAGTACTGCCACAGAGACAAATGCTTGGAAAGCACATGGCAGCTGAGGTTGGCGCATGCGCAACACGGAAGGTGGGGCTGACAGCGCAGCACATCGCCTCCGGTATATCCGTTAATGGAATAGTTTCTTCTTTGTGGAGAGGGGTGGCTGCAGCGATGTCATTCTCACTATTCAGAAAGCAGTGAATCCATGATATTTAACTACTTATTTTCTAGGGACTGACTTATTCCTAAAGCATAGTTCCAATTAGTTAAATTTCAGAACACTAAAATTGTGTTAGAATACGTTAAGTGAAATTAAAAAAAAAAAGATCAAGTTGGAATTCTAACTAGTTTCTTGGCTAAGTAGTCACAGTTTGGGGATTCAGATTTAGTCTTTCAATGATAAAATACAGGCAGTGTCTATCGGCAATTTAAACTGAAGAGGCAGAAGCAAGAGAAGTAGAGAAAGATTAAAAAAAAAAAAAAAGGACTTTCCTTTCTTAGGAAGAAAAAATAGGTTTATCTGACAGCTTTATGATGGCAACACCAAATGCAGCCTCAAACACTCAACTGCCAGTCTTTCCAAGTGTTATGAACATTTTTTTTACTTATAGTTTCTAAAACTGTAATTGTTGCCTTTTAATCTGTGACGGAGGTCCTCCTCCCTGACCCAGACCACACCGCTGTGATTATATATGTCTTATTTAGGGATCATCCCCAAAGGTTCACTGAGTGCTCCTATCACACTGCAGGTGACAAACTATGTTGAGCGTACAGCGCACAAATGTGTATCATTTCAGCTCTTCCTGTCTATGTGGCCTTATATTTTTTAACAAAGACATTTAATATGATAATCTAAATCTACACCAAACAACTGATCAAAACTAGAAGTTTCCTCTATTTCATCTTCCCACCATCAACATATTATTTTTACAAGTACCTGAACCTCAAAAAACCAAATAAGAAAAAAACACAACCCTGACATCTGTGTTTTATCTTGTGTTTATTTAAAGCTTCCAAACAGCTCTGTATCAGTCCCTCTGGGTAAGTCAGTGTTAAACAGTTTTCTGTTTTCAGCTCCTTAAATATCACAGGACATTATTCCTATTACTGTGAAGATTATTTTAGAGGATGGTAGTGGCAACACATCATTTCCTAGAGTAACCACATTTTTAAAAAATAAATTCTTTTATCAATTACTATATGAAAAGTTAAGACATTTAAAGAACAGTAGAAATGCTGCAAGAAGTACATATTGGAAAATATCTTTATGAATGTAAGGTAGGGA
>NW_006431918.1:9399056-9428993 GCF_000325575.1 Pteropus alecto | reverse complement strand
AAGGCATATGAAGTGCAAACCTTAAGAAAAATTGTAATTCTTCATCAAATTTAAAAAACCTGTATAAAAAAAGTACCATAATAACGTTAAAGGGCAGGGCACAGACTGGGAGAGCATATTTTCAACTCATATAATCAAAGGTTTAATGTGTGAATTAATCGCTTTTATAAATCAATCAACAGAAGAAAAGCCAAAAGAAATCATGGTAAACAGGATGTGAATAGCAACTTAGAGAAGAGGAAATAAACTTGAAAATATGCCCAACTCACTAGTAATGAGATTCACATTTAAACTACAAATGAGACACTACATCCTACTCACAATACAAAGTGTTAGCAAGGAAACCAGTACCTTACAGTACTATTATGTTGTTGATAAATTAAAACCATACAAATATACTGCCCAGCATCATGCAAAAACTGTAAAAATCAAGATATGTAATTCTCCATTACTCGGAAATTCTTCTAATTATATATGCTAGAGAAATCTTCGTGCAGGTATATAAGGGGATATTTACAAAACTGGTCTTTGCCGTGCTATTTTTATCAGCAATAAAACCAGAAACAACCTCCATGCCCATTAACAGGAAACCAGATGATAGAATACTATAGAGCAATAAAAGTGAAATGAACTAGGTCTAAATGCATCTTCACACATAGAGCTCAAAATTGTCAGATGTCTTGCAATGGTAAGATTCCATTTCCGTAAGAAGATAAAAATATTCATGTACATATATATATATATACAATAAAAATATGGGCAGAGGATACACATGACATTCTTGACTTAGACTGCCTCTGCAAAGACAGAGAAGAGGAAGGAGGGAAGGGATCCAAAAAGGACTTGAATTCCATCTGTAATAGTTTGTCTCTAACTTAAAGACCTGAAACAAATGACGAATTTGCATGTGTTAACTCTGGGTGGCAAAATAGAAATATTATTATTGTCTTTGGTAATTTAAAAAAGGGAAAGGGACAAATAAGGCATCCTGTGAAAATTCCAAACCACGTATAGATGACTTGGCCTCTGGTTCAACTGATTCAGCTTCCCAGGAGATAACTATGATCTACCTTGATTGTTGCCTCCCTTAAGTAATTCTATTCTGAACTTCATGCCTTCTTTGAAAAATATACACATAATTATTATCAGTAGGTCAAAGTTAAATACATTAAGGTCTTTTGGAAGATAATTTGTCATATATACTGACGTTAAGCATGAGAGCTTCTGAAGAGAAATTTATGTATAAATTATTTTTCCTGCAATTTGCCTCATGAAAAATTTACTATAAATACTACTTAGCTATAATAGCTGAATAATTATAAATATAAATCTAGACAAGTCACTATTTCCATAGTCATCAGAACCTCAATGAATATAATATCTAGTCATCAAACCAGTTCCAAACCACGATATTATTAACAATATTAGGAGTTTTTAAACAATGAGAATTTCATACTACACGTAAAAGCCAATCTTTAAAATATTTGCAACAGATTAGCCTACCAGAAAAAAAAACCTATTTGGCTTACAAAGTTTCCAATCATTCACCTAATACCAATTAATAATGCCCTTCTAATTTATTCACATTTAACTTTTCTTCATATTATTTAGCTAAAGGATCATTATGTGAGAAAGCACAACTTAAAAACAAAACAAAACACATAACTGGAAAGAAAAAAAATCAAAAGATTGCCTATCTAATGTAGGTACCTGAAAGGACCATTCTTGCACAAGCACAAGAGCTGAAAAGGAAAGATCATTAAGGTAGAGGAGAAATAAGTGTGATGATAATAGATATTTTTAATGCAATTTTTTTATTCTGTCCTAATAGCTCTGAAGTCTTTTTATAAGCTTAGGAAATAAACTATATTATGAAAAACCTGTTTTATTCATCATGCTTGTTTATTCAGATAATTATAAACATAGCAATTTAATTTACTCTCAAATAGTTTTAATAGATGCTACAACAAATGGTTCTATAACCTTCAAGAATCCAGAAATAAACAAAACTTGTAAGAAACAGAGCAACCTTATGAGGAGCATGTGCAGGGCCCTCCCACCTCTCTTCCTCCACAGTCTTCCTCCTATACCCACCCAAGTCTCATAGGGCTGGTCTGGAAAAGCAAGGCAAGCATATTTGTCAAGTGCAGATCACAAGGAAACAAAAAGCCCATCAGCCCAGAATTTCTGACTTCTTTGTGAAAATGGCAGTGCCACCTGGAGGCAAAGATTAACTAGTTCTTTGTGAGAGATTTATTATACTCTCAAATAAAATCATTACTGGTGCTCTTTTAATAATTTTTGGTATATAACTAACACATTCTCATTGTAGAAAATTTGGTAAATATAAGAAAGAAAACTTAATAAAGCAATAATACTATTAATATTCAGAGATAACTACTACTGATTCTGAGTCACTGCCTTCCATGGGGAATGAAATATACAAATACATAAACATGTACAAATTCTGTAAATATAGTTGACAGTATAATATTAAATGAAAAAAATAGGTTTTAATGATTTCTCTTATTAAATTTTCTCCATAGAAATGACTGCATAAATTACACAATTAAAAAAAAACAAACAGACAAACATGATTTGGCTAAACCCCAATTCAGTGGGAAAAAAGCTAATTAAATTTTTATGTTATGCTAAAATTAACACCATTATACACAAATCTTTGTCCACATGTATAATAGTTTCCTGGTCATATAGTCTTAAAAACTGGACATTTTGAGTTTGATAAAGGCAATGATAATTAATAACAACAATGAAGCAAGCATGTTTATGTATTTAAGGGCTTACTATAGGCCAAGTACTTTCCCAAACACTTTACATATCCAACTCAAGGAGCCCTTATAACAATTCTATTTGGTAAATTCTATCATTATCTCTATTTTTACACATGAGGAAACTTAGACACAGAGAGGTTAAGTAACTTGCCCAAGGTCACACAGCTATTGAGCAGTAAAGCTGAGATGAGATTCACACAAGGAGATCTGGCTGGAGAGATCTGGAATTGCACTAGACTACTTCTGACAGTACATGCTGCCAAAATGTCTCTATATTCTCTGCAATGACATGCTTCCAATGGTGTCCGTCTACCCATCATTTGTTCTTCTCTCTGAAAATCTGATAGGTGAAGAATGCTGTCTAATTGTTGCTTTAATTTCTATTTACTAGCATGACTACGCAGTTCATATATTTCATCTGCATTTGCTTTTCTATGAGCTGTCTGTTCGTGTTCTTTGCCTTTTTTTCCCCACCGCCACTGGAAGTCTTCATGGTCTCCTTATTGATTTGTATTAGCTCATTATAAAGAGATAATTAACCTAATCACCATTTCCCATCTTCTGGTTTAACTTTATTTGGCATTTAGACATTTTGAATTTTTATATAATCAAAACTTTTACTTTATGTGTGTGTGCTTTCTTCCACTGTTCTAGTCTTATAAAATACTTTTCTCTCCATGGAGTTTCTCTTTAAGTCATCTGGAAATTGTCTGGTGTACGATGTTGCCATTAAATCTTAAGCACAGTGGAATTGTAAAGACTTGATACTATAGATGGTTTTACATAATATATTTTTATCCTCATGTAGTTTTTAGACTAGATGACAACATATGCTGATTAATTACAACAGAATTACTCAATCTGAGGAAAACTCATAATCGAAGACACTTCTATTCTGATTACAGCCACATCAAAAGTATCTCAAACATGGAAATTATTCTTACTTTTAAAAATCCAGAGTAAATGTTGCCATGGGCCTTCCTTGAACCGTAATTCTAGCCCAATGCTTCACAATGATATAAAGTCAGCAGATTTTTCACAGCCGATCTAAATCCCTAACAGAGTTTCTTCTTGTTTTATTCTGCTGCCCAAGGAAGATAGCAATGACATATTATGTATTATCAGCTTACAGTTCTTACGTTTGAATAGCATTATTGCAATTGGTAATTTTAACTGTGTAGAGGGGGAGGAGGGATTTTGACATTTTCACTGACTGCTTAAGCTTTCTTCTAAACCACACCGGTATCAACAGGGCATGGTCCTGTGTGCCAAGTGATTTGTGAATAATAATAATAATGACACTGATGTTTGTCAATTATTTACTTTTAAAACAGAAACACAGAGCAGGTTCGTGATTCTTCCTATAATAAAGCCACTCACTCATTTGCATTCTAATGTTTTCACAAGTGGAAAAAGAGGCGGAAGTTAAAACTATTGCAGCTGATCACTGTGCTTCCTTATCTTATCTGTGCTACAGCCCATAATAAGCAATTCTTAGTGAATAATATTTTCATGCCAAGTATTGATTTTTATGAATACCACAAAAACAAAAAGCTCATGGTGCTATTTGCTTTACTTCCCACACACACATACCCACACAGCGCCTTTAAATCAAATCTGCCACAGAATATGTGATATATGCGAATATTAATCTTCATTTGTATTGCTCTAAAAAAGAGGTGAGAATCACTATTCTAAACTATCTTCATAATAATCTCTATTTTTGGAATTTAGAGAAGAATAGAGTTCTCAATTAAGGCTTTCACGAGGGCACAAAGAATTGGAAGGACTTCCTCTCTCTGAAATGTTAGTTTTGTGGTTGAATTTAGTAAAGTGACATTGCTAATTCTTTTCATGATGGAAACTCTTAGGTCATAGTTTCATATGAGCAATTATTTACCAATGTAGTTCCTATTTTTCTATTTCAACTCTAAGTGAAAATAATAAAAATCAATTATATGATAAAAACTAAGATTTTCATTGAGCACTATGTGTCAGCACTTTACATGGATTAGATCAATTTCCCAACATCCATAGGAGGTAAGGACTATTGTTGTCACTATTTTAACGATGAGGAAACTCACTGTTAGAGAGGTTAGGCAACTTGCCCAAGGTCATATAACAAGCTCGTGGAGTATGACCCCAAAGTCGACCTTCCTACCCACCGCCATTCTCCTATATATTCATTTTTTATGTTTTCTCCGATTTACTAAGATTACTCTGACTTCTGATTATATCCTTCCTAAATGATGGAATCTCTGCTTGTCAATAACTGCAAGCTTATTGATCCTCATCTTTTTCAACTGTTAGATGTCGATTAGATCAATTGCTATGTCTGGCCTGTTTCTATGAGCCACATAGCATTCCTAATTTCATGGGATTCTTTTGCCCAGTCATCTTGCATACATATTGACCACATTATAAGATGATGAGACCGAACGTATAACCTTGTACTATTGTCGAACAAATAATTTGAATTGCATTTTCAATTGTAATTGTTATTGTGAGTGGGTCCCTATGGTCTTTGTTCTGTGGTTATGTAATTACATTTTAACAATGACGAAGATGTGTGGTTCTTAACCTATAGCCCATGGGTTCATGAAACGATCCATGAATCTTCTGAAGCCATATGCAAAATTATGTGTAAGTACACATGAAAATTTACTGGTGAGCATGTATGAGTTCATTTAGCTAGTAATCCTCCCACACTAATATCATTTGACTAAGAATGGCAGAAACTCTCAATGAACAGGCCAAGGAAAATATCGTATCAGACACTTCTTAGGTAGACAATGATAAACTGTTCTGGATGGTCTAGGGCCATATTTATTAAGGGGGTCAATTCAATTAGCCTTTTGGAATTGTATCAATGCTAATGTTTCTTACGTATCAGAAAATGAGACTGAATCTGCAGTACTATTCTTAGAACATATTTTGGTTACTACTAAATTTTCTCATTTACAGCATCTGTAACTGTACTCCACAAAAGAGACTATCAGGTCTTCCTTCCCTCCGAAAAAATGTGGCACTGGCCCTTTCCAATCATCAATTTTCCATTTTCCACAAGTTCTCATTATTGATAGGTAGTTCACTTCAATAAAGTTCTTATTAATGACAATGCTTTGAGAGTCAAGCATTGTGATTAACATTCCTATTTAAAAGATAATTAATAACTGATCATAAGATCAGTTTTTGAAACTATTGGTATAGAATACAGTTTTGGTTCTTGGAGAATCATCTTCCTATGTTCTCAGTCCACAGGGTTGGATGAAGCCAAGCATCCACCCCTCGACATGCATGACAGACATGGGCCATCTCTACTCAAGGCTGGATGGGAGGCCCAAGCCAGACTGATCAGAATCTATCAAGAAAGGGACTGCTGCTTTCACTACGATCAAGACAAAGAAATTTATGACACCACCATATGAAACCTGGGATCCAGCCAAGCCTGAGGTTTATCCCTTGAACCTCTCCCATTTTGTGAGCCAAGAGATTTGGTTTTAAGCTAGTATAAGATAAGTTTCCTCTGCTGTTTACAAACTAAGAGTTCTGATTAATCACTTTAAATTCACTTATGATCATCATGTAATTTTATTAATGAAATTAACATTTAATTTCTAAGTATTTCCTCTCCATGGTCTCAAAACATTATCTGGTACCTCCAGTAAAACACGAACCACAATCTATTTTGCAATGAAATCTTAGATGTGTCTAGATGGGGTGTCTTAAAGAATGAAGAATTTATCATTCTTGCTCTAATCGAACATCCAAGACTATGTTTTGACAGAATCAAGAGCTTAATAAATGCTTGTTGAATGAAAATCAGTATTGAACATAGCATGTATATGACATTGTACTTATTAGACAGTGCAGAAGAGTCAAAGCTAAGTATGACATGGTCCCTTGGTCTCTGCTCAGAGGGGCTTGCACACTAGACTTTCAGTATACACCTTGATATCGTTTATTATGTGCCAAATTTCATCATACAAGGCACTCCCATTTTTATTAGGATAAGTGCTTATTTTTTACAGTGATAAAATATACATAACATAAAATTTACAATTTTAACCATTTTTAAGTTTACAGTTAAGTGGCACTGAGTACAGTCACACTATTGTGCAAACATTGCTAGAACTTTTCCGGATTGCTTTAACGTGCATTTTGTTATAGATTCCAAGGAGCTGGGTAAATAGAATGGGTATTTCATTTAGTTATTTGTAAGTAGCGATGCACTCTCTTTTAAAACTCTCCAAATTTTCTGTCTTGTAATAGTCTCTCTTTCCTCTCCTGAGCTAAGGGCCAGAAAAGGGTGCCCCCCCCTAAAGTCAAGCAACATAACAGTCTAAGAATAGTATGACAAGCAAACTTTTATCATTCTTCACTGATCAAAAGCCTTAAATAACTCAGAGTTAGCATGCTCACTATCAGTGACCTATCTGGAAGAGACCAACTATGTATAGATTCTTACACACTCATGGATATTTAGTCATTTTCTCCATTAAATAAAACATAGATTTTTTTTTTAACCTGTTTTATGTTTACTTTCCTTAAAACCCTTATAATACTAGATTTGATTATTTCAGCTAGGGTAGAATTGGCAAGAATTTTTTTTAAAAAGCTTATTTCACTGGTGTTATGAAATTATAGAAGCTGGGCTATGTTTACAGCTAGATCTCTATTCTTCCATTCTCAGGGACTGGTCACAAATACATCCTTCAAAAAATGCACAGTTCACACAATTATACTTATAAAAATCTATGCCTTTTTAAATGAACATTAGCTCAAAAATAGCTGCAAATGGACATCTAAGAACTAGCCACGGAGCTGAATGTTTCTCAAGTCATATAAATGTAAGAGCTATCAGCTTTAGATTTTCACCATGAAAAGTTGTTTCACCTGAATCATAGCAACCGAGGACAAACTACAGGGTCTATGTCGACAAAATCATCATATTTCTACCACATGTAGAAAATTCAAAATGCTTCCAGAAGTCTAAAGGAATACCTCAACGTACACTTACCTCAACTGGGTCTGAAAATAACGCAGGAATGGAGAAAAAAAATACTTTAAATTGTATGACCACAAATTCTTCCATCCTACCTCACGTTTCTACAAACAAAGCCTCTCTGAACATAATTTCCATTTCAAAAATACAATGAGAATCCAAACTGGAGAAAATTAAAGAATATCTGCTCCCATTACATCTCGGCACTCCCAAACTTTGCCCTTGGAATCTTCTCTCAAACTTTCAGAAAAATGTTTTAAGAAAATACAAGCTACCATTTATTTGATGGAGGAAAACAAGCACAGTTCTACCTCTACAAAGAGCACTGTAGATTGAAACAGCAGTGACTGAGACACAATGAACAGACTCCCAAAGGTGCTGAGATTCTGCTCCTCTCTATCTTCGAATGCGCGTCAGAATTCTATGTCACTATATGTCATTTACATAATCTTTTACCAGTTTGCTTTCCAACTCTGTAAACCAGGAGTTGGCTCTTCCTGTTTCCATTTCCCTAGGGTATTTTTTTCCGTAGCCTAATAAAATTTTCTATTTTGGTATCAAAATGATGACTCTCAGAGAAAAAAAGCGAGATAGTATTGTTATTTGGATTAAGGCTTAATCTAAGCTCCTTTCTCTTAGAGTCATAATTATGCTTAAAATTTCTTCCTATTACTATAAAACTGCAGTTTTCTCCTCTCTAACTCCTTGGCAATCTACTTGTTGTGGGACTGTTAACACGCGTGGCTTAGTGGTACAGGAGAAAAGGAACAGGCCTTGGGTCAGATAATCTGGCGCTCAATTATTTCTTCCCTTTGCCCACCATTCCAACCACTCGGGCCCTTATCCTCTCAGCCCGAGTTACCAGCGTGACAGCCACTTTTCTGTTTGTTCTGCTATTTTCTATCTCCCTTTTCAGAATGACTTTTCTACTCTTTTATGTCATTTCTTAATTTGTTTTTTTTTAAATGTTTAATAGTGCTATATTAAAAGTGCCAAACACTTCTCTTTAGCATTCACAGATTTCTGACCTAGTTTTCTGAAACTACTATTAAACCTCACCACGCAGGCTTTGTTCATCCTCTGACGGGGGCTATTACCTATTCCTATAATGCCTCTCTGTTCCTCACCAACCACCACCAATTTTCAAATGTCACGGAAATCTCACCTCCTACATGAAGCTTTCCTTGACTATACCAGCCCACATACAACTCTTCCTTTTCTAATTTTTGGAAGCAGTTTTTATCTGCACCATACAACCAAACACATAATTAGGGAACAATAAGAAAAGGCTATATACACTCGTGTGAGTCATCTCCCCCGGCTAGATGGGAATACGGAGGGGACATGTGGTCTGTTTCATATTCATTTGGTTTGTTCACTCACACAAAGAACACAATAGGTACTAAATAGTGTGAAAACTACCTATTATTTTTCCTTTGTCGGTACAGGATATTAAATAGCTATTTTCTCTTAATTCTAGGTCTCCTATCAAAAAGCTTACATTAAAATACTGATAACAGAACTCAAAAAGAAGAAAACAAGCCAATAAAAATGGGCAAAAGAGTTAACAGGCATGAAAAAAAAAGCATATGACTGGCAAGTGAGCACATGAAAATATGTTTGGTATCATTTCGGCATTAGTGAAATGCCACTTTAACCAGTAATATGATATCTCTGTACATTACAGCTACTATAATGCCTGAAATTAAGAAGACTGACTCCCTCAAGTGTTAGCGAGGATGTGATATACTGCTTCTGGAAATGTAAAATGGTCAAACCACTTTGGAAAACAGTTTGATAGTTTTTAAAATGTTAAACCTATATCTACTATATGATCTAGCCATTCCACTGGTAGGTATTAACTGAAGTGAAAACAAAGCATATGGCCATACAGAGATTTGCAGGTGAATATTTACAGCAGCTTTGTCATAGCCCAAACTGGAAACAACCCAAATGTCCACTGACAGGTGAACAGATGAACAAACTGTGGTATATCATACAATGAAATACAGCAGCAGTAAAAAGGAAGTGACTACTGATATGTGCAATAATATGGATAAACCTCAAATGCATCCTGTTAAAGAAGCCAGAATCGAAAGGCTGCATAAAGTATGATTCCATTTATATGGCAATCTAGAAAAAACAGAACTATAGGGGATGGGGAACATATAAGTGGTCACTTGGGCTTGGGAGTGAGGAGAGGGACTGACTACAAAAGGCAACATAAGAGAATTTTGGTGGGTGACAGGCCTGTTTCGGACCTTCAATAGGTGATTACATGACTACACACTTGGCAAAACTCAGAACTGTACGCCTAAAAGAGTGAATTTTACTGTTTATAAATTTAAAATTGATAAATGACCTCATATATAAACTAAGAATGTCACCATTTAGCTTGGAATACATCATTATTCTTTTATGTTGAGATTAGAAAAAGCAAAAACAGCATCTGTTGATTAAATATTTTATGAAAATCCTAAAAATATGCTGATAGAGATCACAACAATTTTTTGCTACTCAGTAGAACTGTTAATTAACAATAGTTTCATTGATCTTATGCAACCACTCACACTGATCTAGTCACCCCAGATACATATGTGCGCTCAAGTCCCTCTATTAACCAATTTGTTTACTTATTCAGTCACAATTTACTGAACACCAACAGTGTGCCTGGCACTCTTTTAGAGATGGAAAATGGACAGATAAGGTCCCTGCTCTCAGCAAGTTACATTCTAATTAGGAGAAGTGAAGTAAACGAAGGTAATTTCTGATAGGTATGTGTTACGAAGATAACAAAAGAGAGTGATGTGTTAGAAGGTGGGGGTGGCGCTACTTTAAATGGAATGGTTAAGGAAGACCTCTTTGAGACAGTGGCATCTGAGCTAACCCTCAGTGACAAGAAGGGACAGGATACACAATCCGGTGGCAGAGCCTTCCTGGCAGAGGGAGTAGTAAGTACAGAGCCCCCAGAAGGAACGGGGACTTGGTTCTTCTGAGCCACAGAAAGGTCAGTGTGGGGAATGAACCAGGAGGAAACAGAGGCTCAACAAGATGGTCAGGGGGCCTGATAATTAAGTGCTTTACAGACCCTAGATCATTTTACTTTATGCTGCTTGCACTGAGAAGCAGCCAGAGGCCTGTGTGTCAGCCACATAACCTGATTTATGTTTTTAAAGGATCCATCTGGCTGCTTTTTTTTTTTTTTTTCCAGGACATTCAACTTTCTTATCTCAAGAACTTGTTTCTTCATTTACCTGAGCTTCGTGGCCTTCAGCAAATCACGTTACATACTGTCTGACCTCAGTTTCCATAGCAGTATAATGGTGACACCAGCTGCGAGTAACTAACTGCTCACATACATATCGGTTCGATCGCGCAGTTAAACATCTGACTCTGGGGCTAACTGCAGTCCCGGTCTACTCTCAGCTTTCCTGGACACCGCCCCGGTCAGCTACCTTCCCTCACGCCGATATTTTCAAACTCTCCCTCAGCATATCTGCCCCGTCCATGTCCAAGAGAGTGACCCCGCCGCGCCTCTGCGCTGCCTTCTCCTCCCTCACCCCTTTCTCTTCGCCACCAGACAGATGCCTCTTAAGAGAAGTTCTGTGTCCGCATCCCCCAAGTCTCTCCTCTTCTTTGCTAACTTACTCCTTAGCCACGCACACTCTGATCCCATTCCCCCCACTTGACAAATTTTCTTCTTGAAAATCACCAGCCCTCATCTGTCACCAACGAGTCAGTCCAATTTCTGGTCTTCCCAGCCTCATCACCAGGTTTTGAACCACCACCTCCTACTGGATGGGGAGGATAATGTAACAAAGGGCAGGACTCCTCCACTGCTGGTGCTGTTAGTAACTGCTTCGCAGGATGCTAGCAAAGGCAATGCCATCTCTTTCTGGGCCCCCGTTTCAGAATCTGTGCCCATAGAGAGAGTTGGATTTATAGAGCGCCTTAGAGCCCAGAGCCCTTTTAATCTGGAAATGATCCCTCCCCACGGCATCTGTGACTCGGCACCTTCTTCATTCTCTAAACAACTCCATCTCCTCTGTTGGGATGTGTTGCCCATCCCCTAAACGGGGTTCTGTTCCTCCAAATTCCTAGCAAAATGCACATACACTAAAAACTATTCTTGAGTCACCATACACGTTCTCTCCCTGGACAATGGCACCCCCATTGACCCCCTCGATTGTCACTTCTATGAAGAGGCTTCCCACGCCTCTAGACCAACAGGTTCAGCTATCTGGAGACCCCTGCAATCAGAGGCAGCTCATGTAACCAAGGCAAATCGCCACCTCTTCTCCAAGCCTCCTCTTATTGACCTCTCCATGGCTCTTCATTGCTCACTATTATCTATGACATTCAAGCTCATAACAGCTGAGTTTTCACTGATTTCCCACACTTCTTACTCTCCACTTAAACTCAAATATCAATTCCTCCCCTTCCCCAACAATTTAATCCTAAAGCCATTAGGCAAGACACAGCAAAGCAGACATCCACAATAGGGGGTATCCAGCTGGAGCGGCCCTAGTGAGGCATGAAGCCCAAGGGTGCTCTGATGCCTGGCGCACAGATTGAGAGCAGAGCCATGGGCACCACGTTTTTGTGTCATCTATTGTAAGTTATAAACCAGGGAAGGAAGAGGACAGCCCGGCTGGGACAGTCAGCACCTAAAGGAGTAAGGAAGGCCTACATTGAGAGAATGTGGCCCTGTAACACAGAACGTGGAGTTAGAGCCCCATCACAGAAAGTGGAAGGGGGTGCTCTCTGGAGAAATGGCTGATTCCAGGACTGGAGGAGATGTGCGAGATGGGCTTACACAGGAAAGTACTCAGGGAAGGAAGAGAACATGGCAAAAAAAGACACAGAAACCAGCTTGAATGCAGCCCCACTGGCTAAATCGGAATAATCTGAACATCAAAAATGAGGACGGTAACTGGCTATAACCCACTGCATGAAATAAGAAAAATGATCTTCTTACTCTCCACTTAAACTCAAATATCAATTCCTCCCCTTCCCCAACAATTTAATCCTAAAGCCATTAGGCAAGACACAGCAAAGCAGACATCCACAATAGGGGGTATCCAGCTGGAGCGGCCCTAGTGAGGCATGAAGCCCAAGGGTGCTCTGATGCCTGGCGCACAGATTGAGAGCAGAGCCATGGGCACCACGTTTTTGTGTCATCTATTGTAAGTTATAAACCAGGGAAGGAAGAGGACAGCCCGGCTGGGACAGTCAGCACCTAAAGGAGTAAGGAAGGCCTACATTGAGAGAATGTGGCCCTGTAACACAGAACGTGGAGTTAGAGCCCCATCACAGAAAGTGGATGGGGGTGCTCTCTGGAGAAATGGCTGATTCCAGGACTGGAGGAGATGTGCGAGATGGGCTTACACAGGAAAGTACTCAGGGAAGGAAGAGAACATGGCAAAAAAGACACAGAAACCAGCTTGAATGCAGCCCCACTGGCTAAATCGGAATAATCTGAACATCAAAAATGAGGACGGTAACTGGCTATAACCTACTGCATGAAATAAGAAACAATGATGCCATGCAGACATAAGTAATTAAATAAATCAACAAAGTTTGATGAACAATGGGATGTTTATAGTTTCAGTGTCTCTCTGAATATGTAAATCTCTAAAATATCTTCTAATTGCAAAGGGAAAAGCGTAACTTCACTGTGGAGAAGCCTGGCAGACAGCAGCTGAATTAAATGATCCAAGTGAACAGGTAATGGCACAAAGGAAAATCACGTGTCTCCTAGTAGGAAGCAACGAGAAGAATGCAGCAGCACATCTGTGATTTTCCTG
Organism: Pteropus alecto; assembly: GCF_000325575.1. Lineage (NCBI taxonomy): Eukaryota > Metazoa > Chordata > Mammalia > Chiroptera > Pteropodidae > Pteropus > Pteropus alecto. The sequence continues at coordinate 9,415,389 of NW_006431918.1, read as the reverse complement.
CCAAAGGCACATCACCTGAATCTAATCACGAGGAAACATACGACACATGTAAATCAAGGGACTTTCTGCTAAATAACTGGCCTTTAATTTTCAAAAGTGTTGTATAAAGTCAGAAAATCTAGAAAAGAGTGAGAGGTGGTCCCAGACTGAAGGAGACTAAAGAGACATGCCACCTAAGCACAAGACAATTCTAAACTAGATCCTTCTTCTATAGAAGACATTACTGGGACAACTGGCAAAAGCAGAGTGATGTCTCCAGAGTAGATGTAAGTAACTTAATGTTAATTTCTTGATTTAGTGATTGTATTGTAGTTATGTGGGATAATGTCCTTGTTTATAGATCTTCGTAATGAATTTTCAATTTTTTGCATGTGATTATTTAAAAATAAAGGTTTTATACCAAAAAAAAAAAAAAATACTCCTACAAAGGCTTCTTCTGTAACATTTTACATGTCTTTTTTTTTTTTTTCCTATTACCTCCAATGTCCTTGCTCTGGAGAAGCAAGTGCCCATCCTCCTGCTCTGCTGCCATAACCTCTTTCCGCTCCAATCCACCGTACACCCACTGCCTAATTAAGGTTTTTCCGAAGTGCACTTCAGCTTTCACTGCTTCTCTACTCCAGCATTTCAATAGCTCCTCATTACCTACCAAATTAAGTGCAAATTTCTTAGTGTGATTTTCAAGTTCTATTCCCTTCTTCTTCCAACGATCCTGTTCCAAGTTTTCTTCCCCTCAACTTCCTCAACACAGCCAGCCACACAAGTTCCACCACACTCAGTGTCGTCCCCCATCTCCAGGATTTTGCTCACGTAACTCCCGGCACCAGGAGGTGCCTGCCTACCCCCACTCTCTGCAAATTTTTCAAGACTAAGGATAGATACCAACTCTGACCGCCACCACCCACCTCACCATCTCCCCATTTTCCAAGACTTCCCTAATATTTTCCTCTCAGAATACTCAAAGCTGATTTTGTCCACTATAAGCCTTATTTCATTCTGCAATGTTAATGTCTCAACAGCTCCTAATATATAAGGTAAAGTTACACACCAATGAAGCAGTCATCATTAATAAAATTGAGTCATAGCCACGTTATGAATTCAGATCCAGTTATTATCTCACGCTCTCTCCCTAGGGTGTAACTTTTAAGTATTCGAATTAATTTTTGTTTGTCCTCTTTCTTTCCTAAGACTAGAGTTTTCTATTTCTTGCATAAAATACAAGCAATTTTACTTCTTCACTACACAGAAATTTTGGCCTTGGCCATACCATTGTCATAAATTCAGGGATTTCCAGAATATCGGTTAACTAATATATGCTTATATGTAATTACATTTTAGCTTCATCACTATCATACTATGTAAAGGACAAAACAAAATTCTTAAAATTGAGAACAAAGCCTATATTTCACAAGTTTAAAGCTAGAAGTTCTAAATTTAAGATAAAGACACTATCCATTTAACACTCATATTTCCTGGATTTTCATTAATAAATTTTAGAAAGCACTTCACAAAAATATACAATTTAATGGCCATATTTAAATGTAATAAAGAAGCCAATATTTTTCTTCTAATTTTAATTTAGTAAATGAAAGAAAAAAAACAAATTATTTAGCAGCAGAGTTGACATTTTATCAGTAGATTAGTAGTAAGAAACTAAATCGGTAGCTGAAATCTTGGAATAAAAGTTATTTCAGAGAAAAAAATTAATGACATCAAAACATTAAGGGAAGTGAGGTGTTACTCATAAATTACAGTGATCAATATAACATCTGCTATTACTCCAAAAACTACAAGGATAGAAAGGGTCAAACTCTGAATTTCAATATTGCAAAGACATCAAATCTATAAATGATAAATCTCCAGGTCCTCGTTTCAGCATGTCATTGGTACGGAAACTGCCTTAAGTTGAATAATTTGCATTTATCTGAAACCATGACTTTTATCTCAACTTTTTTAGGTCTGAAGTAAATAACTCAAAATATACTTTAGATGATAAAAGGTGGGCATACTAACATATGAACCTAATATACTTGCGATGTTAAAAGCAAAATTTATAAAAGCACTCTACATAGTGATTTGTAGATTAAAAATCCCTAAGGTTTGTGCTTCTTTTAAATAAAATTATCACCACTCGTACCAGAAATACCGTAAATGAATGAAAGTGAATGAATCATCAGGAGAAGCAAGTCTCATTTGAAAATCATTTCTAAAAATACTATTTAGTACACTAACCTGGAGACATTCTAGGTACTCTGGCATCTTTAAAATTGAAATAGTATGAGACAAATAAAAAGCAAAAAAAAAGTTCCATGTTTTCATTTCCAAATGGCCTAAGTAATCTTGTAATAGATTTAATTATTACAGTAAACACCAATAATCAATCAATCTCTCCCTCACCCCCAAACTCATTATTTTTTTTCCTTTGCATTACATTTCCTTTGCATTTCCTTTGTATATTCAGAAAATCTACTAAGAAACAGAGCAAACTTTGTAACAAACTGCTTGAATTCTGAAGGTTTTGGTTTATTACAGAAAGTAAGATTAAAAAGGCTCTAGGAACAATTGAAAATAAAACAAACTATAGGTTATTTACTAAAATGTTTCATTCTATCATAGAAAAAAGTGCAGCATACATTAAGATAAATACCTGATTGCTTGGCTTGAAACCTACCAGAATATGCCCTTTGAAATAGTGAACTTTATATTCAAGTCTAACTCTATGTTAGCACTGTCTTATGAGCCTATCGAAGTGACTAAGTCTATCACTATAAACATCCGATATTACGTCAACAACAAAAAAGCTGTTTGCAAAAGGAATGGTGTAAATTAAAAGAACAAGAAATTCATAGTAAGTGTCAAATTTTGTAAGAGGAAAGATCTGATTTAAAAAAATTCTGCTTTTCAAAGTAAAATGACAGGTCACTCCTATGCACTTTTACTTTTAAATGGTAAACGATTTTTCTCTCCAGACTACTCTGGAAACTACAGAGCTAGATTTGTGATAAAATATATTTGAAACATTAGCAAATATGTTAAGAGTTAATTCCATTTTGACTGTTAACATACATGACTCCAAATAAACTACACGGCCACTCAATAGTTTGACTGGCAGACCTTAGAGAGCATCTAGTTCAACTTGTTCTCTATAAAATGAAGAAACTGAGGCAGAGAGGAGTTGTGACTCACTCAAGGTTTCAGTTTTGTGTCCAAACTGACAGTGGAATGCCAATGTTTATGATACAACTAGGTCCACTGTCCATCCTAAGAGCTTTACATTCAGTTTCTGTCATAATTCACTTTACAGTGTGGTGCTCAGACAGTCCATTCACTGGAAATTATTAACAGATGGATGACTTTTGTCACCACTCTCAAAGACTGACCACAGACTGAAAAGGCAACACCACACATTTCCCAGGCATTACTCATTTTTATCAGCTTGAAAAGTTAATCGAGGTGAGAATCATTTTTCTTATTTGGATAAGGCACTCCCTCCGCAGCATAACATTCAGTAAGGCTAACGCAAATAAAGTGATATCCTCTTTCTTCATTAACCTCCAAAGGGTGTATAGCAAACCACAGACCAGCAATTCTCAACTTTGGGGTCTCAGGATGCTTTTCCACTCTTAAAATGTATTGAGGAAACCAAAGCACTTTGGTTTATGTGAGTTATATCTGATATTTCCTATATTAGAAATTAAAACTAATATTTATTTTAAATTGTGTAGAATCAGTCATTATGTGTTAACATAAACATGTTTTATGAAAAAGTAGCTATACTTCTCAGAACAAAAACTTTAGTGAGAGGAGTGGCATTGGTTTACATTTTTGCAAGTCTATTGTCTGCTTAATAGAAGACAGCTGGATTCTTATATCTAATTCTGCATTCAGTGTGTGGTGATATGTTCTGGCTCAAGTATATGAAGATCTGGCCTCACACAGATACGCTATTGGAAAAAGGGAGAGCATTTTAATGGTCTTTTCGGATAATAGCAAATATGATTCTTTGATACTACACTGAAAATTGAGAATGAGTAGTTTCTTAATGGTTTCAGATTCCACGTTACAGCTAACCTTTATCAGTGAACTTTTCATACACTATTACATTAAAATTCATTGGTCTATCTTTTATTTTGAATGAATCTTTTACCAGTGCATGATTTCTGACTTCATGAACCTCCTCGAAAAGGTCTCAGGAACCCCAAACTATACTTTGAGATCGACTAGAAAACAGTTTAATGGAGAGTTGAACCAAGAGATGAAGGCTATAACGAAATCTACAAGCAGTTACGCACTGCCTTGATCCTTTACAAACTTTAATTCATTCAACATTCCCCGGAATGGGGCATCATCACTATAAACTACAAATCAGGCAAAAAGGTCGGCTTTTGGTCCAAAAGACACAAAATAAGAGGCCAATGAGGGAGACTGGGTAAGGTTAAATTAAACATTATAATATGTAGACTGAAATCTAGAAAAAGCTCTAAATATCCTCTGATCTTTGAGCCTTTATGCAGAGAATGATAAAAACAAATAGATTTGGGTAACATTCACAAGGAAAAGCTATAAAGAATTAGTAATCTATAAGAGACTTCAAATACCATTATAGCTTTAATATTGACGTTTTTGGAAATCACATTAATTATTCAAAATACCACCACATATGTAAACAAAATGAATCCCCTCCGACTATATTAACACATATAGAGAGTTTTGTAACACTCAAGAAGAGACATCAGTGCCCACAAATGCAGGGTGAACTCAAGGTCACTGGTTCATATTAATGTTTAAGGCTAGACCATCAGGAGGGACTTCATGAGTTGAGTGTAAAAACAACAATTAAAATAGTACAAACAGGATATAGAACAAATATCAGAGAGAATTAATTATTTTAGCTACTATACCTCTGGTCTTTCTACTAGAAATATCATTACCTAGAGCAACAGCCTTCAAAACTAAAAGCATAAAGTGAAATGTAGTAGCAAATGTATGGTGCCTAACCATAATTTTTTTGTTAATCAGAGAATTTAATCAGAAGAATTATCAACAAATATTTAACTATTTAAATATGTACATAATACTTCTTTAAAATTATTTTGTTGACTTTCATATAATGTAGAGAAAGAAAACTAAAGAAGTAGAAACTAAAGATTGTGAAATACTAACAGTTAATTAGCAGCAATGGCTAAAATACATATAATATATACTACATACCAGGTGATATTCAAAGGGCTCATAAATTAACTCCAGTGTCTTAACTGCCTTTGAGATGGGTATTATTTAACCCCCTTTCTACAAAGAAAACTAAAGCACAAAGAGGTAAAGGGATATGCATAGACACTGGAAGCAATTCAGTGGCACAGCTGAGACACAACCAGGGTAGTCATGCTCTTAACTACCAACCTACACTCCCTCATGCTAACTCACTCATAAAACATCCCTTAACAAAACGGCGACATCATGTGCAAAATTTCCTTCTCTAAAAGTTCAACAAGGCACTAGCAGGAGAAAATGTCCTGAGTTTGGTTCTGGTGAAAGTTATGGTATCTCTTGACTTATGTTAGTGTTTTAAGTGAGAGAAGCAGTGTTAAAATATAATGGAATAGCTTGTGCCATTGAGAACTGTAAGACCATACCTTTTATGGAATGTTTGCTTCCATAAAAGTAAGAGGATCCAGGTCTGAGTAAATGACAAGTAAAAGAACGCACGAAGTCTCTGCTCTTGGTTTGGGGGAAGAAAAAAAAGACATAATAGAAGGAGAAAGACATAGGAATACACGTAAACTCTATACCCTGTTCATGGGATGCACAGATTTCCCTCAAAATAAAATTTTAAGGAAAATATCCATATTTTCCTAGATGCCAAAGGAATGAACTATATCTAGGAAATCTATTCTTTATAAGTTCAATAAAAGAATCATTTATTACAACCATGTAATAAAAATAGTACTGAAGCAAAGTCCAATGCAAATATTCATTGTATAACCGAGAACCACCCTTTAGTCATACCTAAAACCTCTTCCTTGTTTTTCTATATACAGTATGCTATCTGCAACAAGGAAAGCCAAGAGATATTTTACAGTAAGTCATGTGTGTCTTCTGCAGATCTTAAAAGTTATAAATATACCAATTCAAAACTGCAGCGACATATTTCACTTCCAATTAGTAAGAAAGCAAGACTGTCCGCTTAGTAATTTTAGATGTGCTGAGTCTTTAAAAGCCCTCTACAGTTAAGGAAATGATTTATTTCTATTGAAAACCACAACTTACATACAATTAACCCAACTAGAAAAGAAAAAAGAGGGTGGGAAGCTTGTGGGTAACAGATTTGGGGCTCAATTTCATTTTTCACAGCCAATGAAGAGAACAAAGAAAGCTAAGGAAAAAGACTAAGACCACGAGGAAACTAGCTTAAAATAATTTTAGTGAACCACAATACAGCTAGAGAAAAAATATCTAGCACTAGTCTGCTAAAGTAAACACAGTAACAGGCAGCAGAAAACTTTTCCCAAATACCTACAACAGGCAATGTGGGGGTGATGTGTATGAGGTGGGAGTGGAAACACCTACATAGGCTCCTTCAAAATCAACGTAAATATTTTCTAAGAGATTTTAAAAACTTTTTGTTTCTATATTTCAAAAAAAGTGGTAACACTATACCGAAGAGCAGCGGGGAAGCACTAAATGACCATCCTGAAAATATATATAGAACAGTCAACTGAAATGTGTTTAAATCTGTCACAAGTAAAGATAATGCTAACCTTCAACATTTTATAAAGTCGTAATTTTCCAAAAAGGAGGAAAAGCCAACTTACCTTGATACATTTTCTGGAATGTATTCTAGGACTGGATAGCCATCACTTCTTCTAGATGACAGGTCACCATGTGATTTCCATGACTCCACTAATGTATTGACAGGAGGAAAGGAACTCAGGTGTTGGAAAGACTGGTCTCTAGACGATCGTGATAAAGAGATTGTACCTTGAGCACCAATCCTATAGTGAAAGGACTGTCCACCTGAATTCACACCAACAATGGCAGAGGAAGGGATGCTGGCCTCTGGATAATAGCTCCCGTCATCTGGTTCTTGTTTAATCCCCATTGGGAAGCTGCTGCCTTCACAGTTACCATCAAAGCCGGGCACAGGTGGCCCTAAAATTCCTGATAGAGAATAATAGTCTTTATCATCCATAAAGGAAAAATATGAGCCATCCATGAATGGAAATGGATTTACTGTGGGATTCCCTTTAAAAGAGGTGCCTGAACATGAATGCTTGGTTGATTCTTGTTTTATTGGTACTGAGAATGGGGAATCAGAATTTATTTTGCTATTTCCTCTTAGACACGAGCTGCTAAAAGCTCCATCTGGCTCTGGTTTTATGTACTGGACGATGTTAAGCTGGCCAGTCACACCATTGGAGATGGCATTCTCTACTTCCTCAGTCTTAGGAAAGGGGACCTCTTGAGCACCTTTCTCGTGGGTGTCTGGACTAGGAACCACCTCCTGGGCTGCACTGGATCCCGAAGGCATGCCTGAAGCAGCGTAGCCGAAGGCATTGTTTACAGGGCTACAGATAGATCCCACAGTGCTAGCAGTTGGGCTGGACAGCGTGGATCTGTTATTTGTGTTGGAAGGGCTGGAAACAGAGCACCTTGAGTTGTTGATATTTGCAGGGCTAGACATGGAGGATCGCAGGGTGGCATTGGGACTGGAAACTGGAGACTTTACACTGCAGTGACTTGGAGGGCTGGAAATTGGGGATTTCATGCTACTTAATGGACTTGAAAGAGGAGAGCCCACGTTGCTGACGTGCGCTGGACTGTGCGACCTGGAACCTCGACTCTCGATATTCGGGGAGCATGTCAAGGGAGTCCCCTGGGTGATAGGGCTGTGCACTGTGAAACTGCCAAAGCTGGCGGAGGTGGAGGACACAGAGCTGATTCCTGCAGGGCTGCAAACTGAAGACGTCATGTTCAGGGGGCTGCACACAGACGGGCTCTTCTCATGACAGGTGACAGGGCTTTTAACAATGGCACGCATGCCGCCACCATTCACAGGGCTCCCCGAGTCAGACATAAATGGTCGCAAGGGCCTGCTCATGCCTAGAGTGGAAGGACAATGGCCATTTTCTTTGTAAAATTTTACCAGCTGTTCAACATTTTGATAAATTTTTGCTGGACTCGTGCTTCCTTGTTGGTTCTGCTGATCATAGGTGTAGTCGGCATCCCTTATGGAATCCATGTATAAGCCCATGGACTCAGCTACAGTTGCTGAAAGTTCCTTAGACTCCAGCTCGGTTTTAATATCAGATGTTAAAATCCCAGACCGATTATTGTCTTGCTGAAGGCAAGGGAGTAGTTCATGTTTTTCTTTGCTGCTTCCTTGAGTACTGTTGTTTGGAATAGCACCGGAAACACAGCTTACGTTGACAATCTCCATGTAGTTATTCTCATCAGTCCTCTCTGTAGGTCCCAGGGAAGGACGCTCCACAGCCTGAGAAACTTGACCCCACCGTCTTTCCATATCTAGACCTTCAGGGAGACTGTGGTAGCCTTTGGTCTCCATAGCTAACGAATAAATTTATATTAAAAAATTGAATTAGACTCATTGATAGCAATATTATTCTAAATAACATTCTAATATTGCAATTGCTAAGCTATAAATATTCTACTTATTTTAAGCAATGCTTTAATACTACATAAAAATTGTTACCTTTTTAGGTGCTGATATAACTTGTCCATAAGCCAGACTAGAAGAAGCAATCATATAAAACTATTTTGCACCTAAAATAACACATTTGCTATAATTCAATATTTAGAGTTCGCAAAGCACATGCACAAATGTTAATCCTAGGAACTGATGAGGCAGACAGGGAGGAAACTGAAGACTCAGTGAGGTGGGTGACTTGCCCAAGGTCAAAGACATAATAAGTGACAAATGACATTTAGGTTTAAAACTAAATTTTCTAACTCCAAAGTCTTTTGAATATTTTGAGCATATGGAAACTACTTTTCATATCTAATACATGGGCTTATTAAAAATAAGGAAATCCAATTTATGTTACCATTTCCCAAAAATAAAGTTATTGGGTGAACTACCACAGGAAAAAACAATTTAAGAACTATTTTTAAAATGATAAGATTTTCTTAAAATGGATTAGTGATGAAAATAATTTAATCTCAATTCTGAAAAGTAAAAATTCATATGTCCTTATTAACTAAGATGGTCCATAGCGCAGAGAGGCTATATGAAAACTTGGGAATATCAGAACTTTCTTCACTGTCTTTCAGTACTGGTGAGAACCAGACCTAGTGGTACCTCCGCTAAAAAAATACTCCCAACAGACAGTTTCATTCTCAACAGTAAATGGAGGAAGTTCGAGATGGGTTCTGACAACTTACATGCTCATTCATTCAACAAATATTTACCAAGTGCCTGCTACATCCTGGGCTTACAACCAGTCATTGAATCTATAGTGATAAACAAAACAGGCATAGTCCCCATCCTCAGGGAGCCCACGTGATATACCATCATATCCACTAGCTCTCTATATAAATTCATTTCATCAACGGAATAATTATCATAGGCTATATTTATATAATTTTTATGCATTAGATAATTCCACGTAATATTATAAGCCTTTCACACAATATTACCTTATTTACCCTTATAAACAGCCCTCTAAGGTTGGTAAAAGTATTATCCAAATGATAAAAGTGGGGAAACAGAGGCACACGACACACAGCTAAGCAGCAAGGCTGGAATTTGATCCCATGCCTCCCTCTACACCAAGGTTATCTCAACATTGGTACTACAGACATTTGGGGCCTGACAATTCTCTGTTGCGGAGAGCTGTCCTATGCATTATAAGATATTTAGTTTACTCCTGACCCCTACCCACTAAGGGCCAGTAGCAACCCCTCCCCCCAATTATGACAACCAAAAATGTCTCTGGACATTGACAAATGTCCCTAGGATGAAAAACGACCCCCGAAACCCCCAGTCCCATTGAGAACCACTGCTCTAAAAATTAAGCCATTCTCAGTAAAAATTTTATTTGTACATTTTTATATGTAAAACTCCTAAAATCATTATGCATGCATTTTTCAAATCCTTTCAGTTGTGTAAACAATCTATGACCCAAATAAAGGTCCTGATCTAAAAGATGCAGTTTCTGCACTTCTGTGCACAAATATTACTTTAGGCTTCTCATCCCTTTCTCCCCTTTGCCACTCGCTAGCTCCATCCTCCAAAGCTTTCTCTCATTATAAAATGAGACTAGGAAGTCCTTTTTCTACAGAATGTATATTAATAAGGAAAAATAATTATGACTCTACCAAATAAATTGACAATAGATATCACAAGGCTCTATAATAAAATTTAATGTTTAAATTGTCTGCGTATTGTAATTACCTCTTACTTTTCTGTGTTCTACACAGAACACTAGATTTTAAGTTTTCAGAAAGCAGAAACTTTATAAATTTCATTACTGCAGCCCAAGCAGATAGCATAGTGCAAATAAAAAATTTTGAACTATTGTAATCAATACTCAACAATGTTTGAACATTAAAATCTACCAATTATGTAGTCTACTTTTACTTAAAGAACATCATTCTAGAAATTTTTAGTCACAAATCAGTCACAAAACACTGAAAAATAAATCAAATTACAAAGGTTGAGGTGGTTATCTGGTAATTCTAACCAAAAAATTTAGTGTGGCAAAAAGCCAAGTGGAAAAAAAAAAAAACATATGGCTTATATGGTTATTTCCTATTTTACTGAAAAACCATTTAGTCATAGCCACAGGCTGACAAACACCAGTAAACATTATGTACTTCTTCAACTTCTACCTAAAAATAATCTCTCCTCCCCATATCAATAGATATATAGCTGAAGTACAGATATTTCAGCTCCAAATTCATTAAACATCATAATAAGTATGTCCATTCGTGTTCAAGGCTGAACACCTTCTGCGTATTACTCTCTTCCCCCAAACCCTGTCCCTAAATCTACATTTCCTGTCTTTGTAAACTGCACCACCCTCTACCCAAATGCTTGGAAGTCACCCTTGCCTAGGGTCACCTGTACCAAAAGCCTCCATAGGCTCTCTGTTCTCCACATCCACACCTACATCCTCATTCTCTACCCCATGGTCCTAGGCAACAGGCCTATCTACCCTAACTCTGAAGAGGGATCCCCATACAAACCCCTCTCCAAAACTCTATCCTCCAAATCATCTTTTGGAAAAGATGACCACTTACTGCTTTTTTAAAATTTCACAGTGTAAATCTGCGTGTTCAACTCCTGGGCAGTTCTACAGTGCAGAAACCTGCTTTAAATCCAGCATTCCCTGCATAATTTAGCCACTGCCCCTTTTTTCACAGAACATCCACTAATATTCTGAGGGATGCTTTTCATCACTCTGCCCTAAAACAGGAGCCATATCTCAGATTTATGAGGCCATATGTAGATCTGAAGAGAATCTATATGGGAGGTGGCTGGGGAAAACAACCTTAAAGCACTCTATAAGCAGCACGTTCTATCAGCTAACATCATGCAGCTGATCGCAACTTTCCAAGTCCTGTTTAGCTGACCTTTAACTCCCTCAACACTAACATAAAATAGCCTGCATTTCACCGCGTTATCCACAAGGCTATCACTAAAGAATTTGCAAAAGGCTTTGCTGAAATCTAAATTAGCTTTAAGGTATTCGCCTCATCTACCAACCTAATGCACTTCTCAACATAGAAAATATAATAAAGGTTGGCAACAGTCAAACACAAAAGAATGGAGGACATCTAGCATCTGCATGGCTTCCACTGCAAACCTTTTCAAAGATAATATTTTTAAATAGGTTTATCGAAGCATTTTTTACTGCATTCTCCCCATTATTTTAATTCATCTTCTCTGTGAACAAATGGATCAGGTTAGGAATTTATTTCCTATGTTCTCCAGGAAACCCAGGTTGTCCTTTTGGAACTGGCATAATGACCATGGCTTAAGCAGAATTTTAGTCAACTTGAACTTACTAGTGAATACTAAAAATATTAGTTGATGAATATGATTCTCATAGAACTTACTAACCAGAGAGTAAAGTTTTTGTTATTTTTTGTTACTAACATACGAGATACCAGTATACAAATCTAGCTTTTATGAAACCAAACTTGTCTCCCTTATATTGGGGATTATAACTGAAATCTTCTTGCAAAAATGACAAAAACCCTTAGGGCCCTTTAATTTTCACGCAAATAGGCTCCCCACAAAACATGAAGAAAATTTCATGTCAGAAAAGTAAAGAAAGCACTGCTAGAAGTTCTACTTTAATCCCTATATAGGCTCTTAAGTACTACTATTGTGGAGGAAAAATCTGACTAAAATTTTATGTTTTACAACCTGTGTTAAATTGCCCTTTTCCATAAGGAAGTAAGTTTTCAGGAATATTAACAAACATTCTTACAAATTTGTATTTTATCTGAAAACACTTTCACTTTTAATATCCCCCAAAACACAGTCCTATTTTAAATGCTTCGTTTTCTATAGTTATTTCATTAACATACAGCATCATAAAGACAGAACTTTAAGAATTTCACAATTTTCACTGGTTGCATAGTTGTAAAAGTTTGTTGTATGTAAAACTATTTTTCTGTCATTCCCATTACAGAATCATTATTATGTTCCCCTCATTTATAGATGAGGGAAATGATAGAAACCTGTCAAGGTCACCTAAGAAAGCAGAGCGGAGGAACCAGTTAGAACTGAGCACACCTGATTTCTATGCACTCACCTAATTCACTTGAGCCACCTGATCTTTCCAAAATCTCCAAACTATTTCTCCCTTCAAGGAAAAAGCTCCTTTGGATTTTTTAAAACTTCTCTCCTCAAGCATTTTCATGATAGTACGCCATGAAATCAAACATAAAATTAAAACTTCACAGCACAACTTCACAGATGGAGAACGCTGTTATCATTACTATGTTAATATCATCAATAACAGCACCTAGAGAAATGGCAACACAAATGTTAAACGGCAATTTGGTGCGCTTGAAATTCAGCAGCTTCAAAAACTTGTGTGCTTTCAGTTTTCCTAACTTCTATAATAGTTAAAACCGGTAGTGCCATAAACTACTATGATTTAAATCTGGTCTTTTAAAATTCAGTAGGAAAAGCTCTGCCCCTAAATTCAGCAGAAGGGTACAGATGCCACCAAAAGAAGCTTAATCCCTTCTTTCCTGCCTTTAGAATTCCAACTGATGCCACAGAAAGTAGACCCTCTCTCAGGCGTTTCGTGAATATCATGAAACCGGGAAACGCATGAATTTCCAGAGCCCTTCCATACAGGATCTATCAGGATCTCTATCTCCTTCAACTGCCCTTAATAAGCTACACCTCTAGCTGAGACTCGGGTGCTTCCGCAATTGATATAGGAAAGAAATATTATTCAAACATCCTTTAAAAATTGTACAAGGCAAACAACCCGATATTCATCCTTGGAGAAAGAGAAGGGAGGTGGTAGACCTCCCACTGCCAAAGGCGGCCGAAAGCTGCTCGTTAGAGGGCATTTCTCCAAAGTGGCCAAACTTTCCCAAAATAGTCCTCTGGCGGCCAAAGGGGAGAAAAAGTGGAAAACCAAAACAAAACAACAAGCACACAGCACCATACTGACTGTGCCTCCGGATTACGCAGCCACTTCTCTCTGCAAAGTGCACGCTCCCGCGCGGCGGCCGCACGCCCTCGCCGGCAAGCAGCGCCCCGCCGCGCACCCCTACACACCTGCCTCGGCTGGGGTCCGTCTCTCGGCGTCTACCTGTTGCAGCGCTTGCCAACGCTACGACACTCCTGCTGCGGAGCCCCCCTAAATCCAACCACATCCAGGCCAGCGAGTGCAGCTCCCCTTGCAGTGGGAGAGCCCGAGGCAGCAACGCTCTTGCACCCAGGTGACTACACGGGCTTCCTCCAAGCAGCCTGAAGTTGGCTTGCGTCTCCCTAGTCCAATGACACCCCGGGCGCGGAGAGGCGGAGAGGACGGGGCAGGGCCAGGGGTAGGGGCAGGGCCTGGGCGGGAGAAATAAGGAGGGAGAGAAGGAGAGAAGGCGGGCGAAAGCCCGGAGGGGGAGTGGGCCAGTTCCAGGGCCGGCCCTTTTAAAAGCGGGTCACATGTCCAGATACAAGTTCAGGTTGCTATCCTGCCCCTCTGAGCCCTTCCCATTGGCCCAGAGGGAAGCAAGGCTCCACGCTGCCCGGGTCAGGCGAGCTTCTCATTGGTCAATGCCGGCTGTCAGTCACCAGGGCGACATGACTGATACAAAGTTGCTGCGACACAGCCTGGACGCGGCAGCTTCCTTAAAGCCGCAGGAGCCGCGGCGCTTGGGGTGCCGGGCAGCAACTACGACACTAGGTACCTTCCGTACGCTGTCCCCCGACCCCCTCGCTCGACAGCCTCCAACTTGTTCGCGCCCACCTGGCTCTCCTCCTGGCTGACCCCAAGATATCAGAAAAGACGTGCAAAGTGTGGTGACGCGGAAGAAGTCGGTTTTTCCGAGAGCCAGTCAAGGTGTTGTCCCCTCACGCTCTGCACCTGCAGCGCCAGGTGAGAGGCAGCCCTGGCCCAGGCACCGCCCACAGCGTCCGCGTGCAGGGAGGCTTCACGCGACCCCAGAGGTCTTCTCCACGCCTCTTTCCTGGGTCTTCCGAGTAACCTCTCAGCAGATCAGCCGCAGCGTCCGCTGCCAGCAATCAAAAGGATCACATTGCCACTCGATTTGAATTTCCTTGTTTTAACCGTGCAGGAAAAGCGGGTGACTTCAGTACGGCCAAACCTTTTAAACAGAGCCTCTCACCCCCACCCTCACCCACCCCCAAGAAAGTGCCAGAGTCAAGAGCCTCTGCTCTCCTTCCTTATATTTTTTGTTGCTGTATTTACTACTTTAGGATTGGATTTTTCCACTAGGTCATTTTGAAAGAAAGCTTACCATTAAGGATATCCACGTTATAATGGTTGGGAGGGGTGCACATAATTGGGAGACATATACAAGAGGGAAGGAACCAAACTGTTTTCTAAGGATCCAGCCTCTTCAGGAATAAATTTCCATTTCCCCCTAACCACCCTCACCTCGACTCTTCTCCCGGTCACCCAAACGCTGTAGGTATTAAGCAAAAAGATAGGCTTCTTAACTTTGATTTCTAAGGACTTTGAGGCGCCGCGTATGAAAGCTCGGTGTTAGGCTCCCGGCTGGCTCGGAGTCGGCATCAGTGACGTACACACCTAAATCAGGTCCCTAGCCCTCGGCGACCCGCAGCCCGGTGCCGGCAGCTGTGCAGCCTCCCATCTCACCCTTGCCCCGCACCCGCGTAAGTCGGAGGGAGGGCGGCGTTCACCCTGTGCCCAAAGGCCCTTTCTCGCCTTACAGTTAATTAAGCTTCGGAATTTCAGACCCTGAACGCAAGAAGAGGCGAAATCCCAGCCGCTCCAGGTAGGGAACTCCCTGGCTGCGGGGGCGACAGTGGCGGCGTGGGAGAACTGGTCCAGACCCCCGACTCAGGTGTTCGGCAGTCCCTTCCCTGCGCTAAGCGACCCCCGGTACCCCGGCAGGGCTGGAGTCCCCGGCGAGTGTCCCAACTTTCCCGCGGGGCCCGCCGTCACGCGCGCTCTCCCGGCCCGGCGAGCAGTCGTGCATGGATCGCACCCCGGCCGAGTGCCGGCGGCGGGCAGGAGAGAGGGGAGTCCCAGACTTAGCGCCCCCGCACGCGAGGAGGCAACGGCTCAGCCTGCGCTGCCAAATTATTTATTATCAAAGAAATGGACGTGTCTGTTTTACTAAGTTTTTACCTCCTTTACAGAGAGCCGGTCTTGCCCTGGATCTCAGCTTCTTGCAAAATCTAGGTTAGAACCTTGCAGGCACAGGCGCTGCGATCGCTCGCTCGCCGGCCGCCCAGCACCCCTGCCCGGAGGTGGCTCGGCGGTCACCTATTCTGCCCGCAACGCACCTCGGTTGGCCAACCCGCGCCTCTGCGCGGATCCTGCCTTCCCCAGGGCTGCCCCTGCGCTCCCCAGTTCCCCTCCCGCTGCTGTCAGCGCAAAGTGACTGTCGCTGCACTCACCTTTTCTAGGACATGGTGGGGAGGCTGGGGCGCGGGGCGGGGGGTTGGGGAGCAGGGAGACTCCCGCCGCCGCCGCCGCCGCTGCAGCCGCCACCAGCAAGTCCAATATTAGCAGATCAGCCGTAAGGATGGAGAGGATGGGAATAGCGGCAGTCGGTCGTCCTATTGACGGTGGGTAGAGCAATAGAGCAGTAGTGCTGTTACCCTGCAGGAGCAGGCGAGGCGCCGGCGCCAAAT
>NW_006431918.1:9397792-9398827 GCF_000325575.1 Pteropus alecto | reverse complement strand
TGTGTGTGTGTGTGTGTGTGTGTGTGTGTGTGTGTGTGTGTGTGTGTGTGAGGGGGCGGCCACAGGGGGAGCCCGCGGTGCCGCGGCCCCCTCCTCGGGTCACACCCTCACCAGTGGGAGGAGGCAGCAAAGCGTCCAGCCACCAGCTGGTGGGAAACGGGGCTAGGGGTGCCAAGGACCTTCACACCCCGTCTACTAGCAGTAGGAGGCCAAGGGAAAACGGAACCCCAATGCACGTAGCCCCCTACTCCTCCCCAAGGTACCCCCAAAGTCCAGCCCTGACCTCGCGCCCCGGCCTCAGGTGCAGTTCCCACCCGCGTGGGGCGGTGCGGGCTGGGGACCACGCGCCGGGGGCGGGAGGGAAAAGTTTCTTTTCCCGCTCCCTAGCTGCCCACCCGGGGAGGCTGCTCCTTTCCTCCCTCTCTTGGGCTCGCTGCGCCTCTGCCCCACCCCCGCCGTGGGGGGGGGGTGTCTCTGAGGAAAAGCGGCGTGTTTGAGCACGGGGGGTGCGCGGGGAGAGTGGTGAGCAGCGGCGGCTACCACTGGTACCCCAGCTCTCACAGCGGCTGAGAAGCAGACGGCGGCTGGTCAGCGGAGCGAGCCGAGAAAAGGCGGCGCGCCATTTTTTGGCTCGCCGAGCGCCGCGCGCCCCTGCGTCGCCCTGCGCGCCCCCGCGGCAGACACCTACGCAGACGCGAAAGTGAAAGGGTGGGGGTGGGGGGGAGTGGTGACTGAGCCCGGAGGGCTGCCTGTAGCGCGCGGGTGCTTGGCGGGGGCGGAGGATAGACCTGTGACCCGTGATCCCGGGATTCTCCTCCCGCTGACCTGCGAAGCCACCGTCTCGCTCCTGAGCCTCCCTGAAGTCCCAAGTCCCCTACCCCCCACTACAACGATCACACAAGGGGATGTGTGTGTGTTAACGCGCACTCACGTGTGTGAGAGATACGCGTCATCCCCAGACTCTTCCACTGTTACACTGATCCTTGGTGGAAGATTGGGGGGGGGGGGGACGGGGGGGGGGTTAATGGGAATTAC
>NW_006431918.1:9390832-9397781 GCF_000325575.1 Pteropus alecto | reverse complement strand
GGGGGGGACAGGGGGAGAGTTACATTGTGAATGTCACTACCCTTTACAGGCTACCCTGCTTGTTATGACTCAGTTAAATCCCCTCCCCCATACACACCCCGGAACTGACCACACACACACCCTTTCTAGCATAAAACTCCTTTTTCTACACTCTTATTGGACCCCTTTCCCCCAGCCTTCTGGGTTCTTTCCCATTCTCTTCCTAAATAGCTGTGAAAGTTGCTAATCCCTTCCCACACAAAATTGTGTCAAACAGGGAGCTGCCCTGTTAAAACAATCACTGCCTTTCTTCAACTACATTCCCACTGTCCGAATATCAACCTTCCCATTACATCCATCACCCACAGTGCTGGCACTACTCAGTTCTTAGACGGCTCAAGGTGGTATTTTGGCCTCTAGCAAAATAAGCTTTTGCCTCAATTTCCTTATTTGTAAGGAACGTGACATCCTTAAGGCATTATATTTTTTAGGTGAAATCGAGAAAATAATTGAATAATATATTTTCAAATTAGCATAGTAATATATAGTCAATGAAAATTTAAAGAACTATTTAGAAGTGTACTAACTGCAAAAACAATTTTGAAATGCATCAAAAAATAAGATGGATTGACATTGATGGGTTGATAAAGTAGAAGGATGGATAGATATATGATAATACATGCATGCAGTACATTAATGGTAGAATCTAGGTGGTCGGTATACCAGTGATCACTGTAAAATTCCTTCAACTTTGTATGTTTGAAATTTTTCATAATGAAATGTTAGAGAAGGCCATTATTTAAGGTAACCTATATAAATATAAATTCTGTTTACAAAATTGATAAATTAGGCATTGATTATTCCTTCCCCCTTTACAAAATGATTGACCATATGCATTCTAAACTTAGGTACTCTATCCCTATTTTAGTCAACAACTTCTATTACAGACAACTTGTCAGGGACCAGATTATGTTGTAAAGTGAGATTATTATAACTGCAACATTTTAGAAATTTCGAGATTTTTTTTCTCCTGTTTTTTTTCTTGTCCATTCTCAAATTTTTATCTTCCCTGCCTTTAAAACAGTTTGGTATTATAAAAATAAGATTGAGCTTTTGAGCATATGTGAATATTCTTTTGAAACTTTATCACACCAAAATTGCTTTGGGAGGTGGTCCATATGCCCATATATATCAATCAGCTTCTCCTATCCTTTGGGAGAGATATTAGGGGAACTTGCAATGAATAATAGGCAAACCTTTACTTGTTTTTGGATATCTGAGTATTTAGATATTTGCCTAAATGTATGAACAATTAAGTGTCCCTCTTTTTATTATCTTTTGCTGGCTGTAAGACAAGAAGTGGTCCTCCTGTGCCACCCTGAAGGGAGAAGAGCTCCAAGACAAGATCTATAGCTCCCTCATCTGAAGAGAGAATGATAAGGGTTTTGGTTGGAATCACCCCAATCACCCCTCTGAGAGACTCCATCAAAGATGGGGATGCAGGGGTTTCTGGCTGTTTGGAATACTTTTCATTCCAATGTCCATTTATAAGGAGCTGGGTCCACTCTAAAAAGTATATGCCTAGAAATGTCATCGCTTACTTGTTTTTCAAGTAAATGTCTCTTACCAAAGTTTGTTCTTTTCCGTTCAGATAAGTGTGTGTGTGTATGTATATATACATGCAGAAGGAAGGAAATGTGTTTTTAAGAAATAAGAATTAAGAAAGGAAAAGCACAGAAAAGAACATTAACTTAATCTCTAAATAGTTGGAGACTATTTACAGCAGCCAAATAGTCTTAAATCTTAAATTTTGAAGTAGCATCAAATATCTCCCTTTTGACAATTTTTCACCCTCCATTCACAGTCTCTGTAACACAGGACACCTCCCTCCCTCGTCCCTTTAGTGTCAAATGCCCCGAGGTCTGCTAGGGTAAAGTGCACGACTCAGCGTTTGCAATTTACATGTCTGACATCACATCCCTTATTATATAACTTCAGATACAAAGCCTAATAATCATCTAAGTTTATGTTGAAAAAAAAAAAAAAAATTCTCCCTTGCTCTTTATTTCAGCTTTAGCAGAACCACCTCTTGATCTCCTGATCCTAATCCCATTTCTTCAAACAGCTGACACTGGGGGGAGAAAAAAATGGCATGATGTTGTTTAAGCCATGAAATCATACACCCCGCAAATAAAATTGAATATATTTTGAAATGTATTACATACCTCTCCTTTATATCTTTATTTGCTGACCAGAAAATTGTATTAATATAATTTAATTCAATAATTGTTAAAAGTTAAAACCTAAGCATTTGGTCATAGTTAACTTCATTAATAATCCTAGCCATGTTAGCATTTTTTTCCTTTCTGAAAAGCAAGGTTTTTTTTTTTTTTCTTCTTTTTTTTTTCCTTCTCCCTGTCTCTTAACAGCTGTTAGAAAGAGTTGAGAAAGAGTCAGGGAGAGAAAGGGAGGGGTGGGGATTCAAGGGAGAAGATGAATAGAAGAATAATATGATAGAACTTCTTTGTTTATTGCAAAACACACATGTTACAGTTTATAAACATTGCAAGCAAATAAGAAATCATAGACCAGAAGATAAATACAAAACATATCAGAGTTTTTGTTAATATCAAAAAAAAAAAAAAAAAAATAGACCAAACTCAATTTTCTAGACTAGTTGGAATATTTTTATTAGCTTTGGTTATTCATTAATTTCTGTATTTGCTTACCTATTTATCTATCTACCTTAATTTCATTTGAGTCATTTTAAATGGAAAATACACAAACCTAATACATTTCTATGGCCAGATTTTGAGATGACAGAACACCAAACAGCCCATGCATCACAATTAGTATGCCATATTATTAGAAGCAAATTAGATTTCACTGTGCCTACACTGATGTTCTAAATTTAGAAATAATGTACAATAGTTGAAAGGGGGGGGCTTAGAGCAGTATATTTTAATAAAAATAAAGCTATTTTGAATTTCTTTTTTTTTTTTTTTTACTCTTTTCCTTGGTTTAGCAAAGGAAATTCATCACTTTTAAATAACTATGCTAATCTTACATAAATAACATTATAGTTTGTGTGCTCATTAGGATTATGCATCCAGGCTGTTCTCTGATATTATGTGCAATAACAACCGCAGAAAAGTGAAACAATCCAGTGGGTCAGGTGTGAGAAACATAAGAGTCTCTGTTGAACTTGATGAAAAACTCATTTAGAATTTCTCATTAGGACTTCACAGGAGCAGTTAGCTTTTCAGTAGTTGGCACTATATTTTTAGCAGCATTTTAACAGCTGTCAGTAACAACTAAGACAACATTTTGATCAACACTATTTTTTTTTATTCTAACAAAGATTATTGCAAAGAAACAAAATGCTTCAAGATTTAAATGTTGAGCTATGAAAGCAACAAAAAGGGTATTGTTATATAAAATGTTAATAATACATCAGGGACAGATAATAATTTACCTATACAAAATGAAGCCAACTGAATTTTTAAATTTTAATTTTCTGATTCCTATGTACACATAATAAAAGTGATTTTATTCTTAAAAGGTGTGTTCAATGTTAGAAATAGAAATGTTAGAATAAGAGAATGTGCAGTATATAGTGTCATATATTTGCAACTAGGTCAAGAATAGCCATGTGGGCACCTGAAACGAATAAAATCTTTTCCTTAACATTAGAGTTTATAAAGAGAGGTTATCACATGTCAGATATATGACACTGGAAACAGCAGACAGAAAAATGTAAGCTTCATGACAGATGTCATCTTTATTCCTAAAGATAGAGGTAAATTTGCTATGGGTAATGCATTACCAAGCAAACTAAAACTAAATCTCTGCAAGTGTCAAATTTCCCTTTCACCTGTAGTCTTCTCAAATTGAGTGATTTTTGTTCTAAGGGAAGTAGAGTAATGGTATATTATTAAAGAAGGTACTATATCATCTTATCCAGAGGTCATCTGTTCATTTCAAGGACCTAATCCAAGTTCTGAGTTTGTCCCAATTGAGGCAGCTGAGTATTTCCCACTTCATCTAGCTGGCTCAGTGAGTAATTAATGCACTCTTATAACAAATGTTATTTTTATTGTATTTGTTTCTTCAAATCCTTTTGGGGGCACCAATCTATTAGCTCTTTCAATATGAAGCATTTTTAATTGCTTGGTAAGACTTCTTCAATACACATGCCATTTTAGGGAAAGCTGAGGTTAAATATCCTTTCCTGCTTCCCAGTACAAACCCCTGCCAGATGCAAATCTTTTGGTGCTGATAGTTTTTCACAGAGCATTATATGGCTTTCTTAGTGCATGAAATTTTGACATTAAATATCCATGAGTAAAAATGAAACCCACATAAACACTTCCTATATGTAAGGTATATGCCACGTCAGTTATTAATATTTAAACCACAATCTATTTTGAAGTACTTAGTGCTAATTATTGCTAGACTTTAATATTTTATCAAAACAAGTAGACGTATTTTCATTTAAACTAGTTCATTACTTTAAAAAAAAATGCTTTTTAATGGCCTTCACCATGAAGATGGAGCCACATCCTCCAAGTAGAAGCTGAGTAACATTGCCACTGTACAATGGCAGTAGAGATTGCTGGCTTATATAAAGGACCAAATGAGCACCTAAAGTCTTAGGATTTTCCTAATATATTTATTAATTAACTTCTACTATGTTGTTTTGATTTAATAAAAAAGCACATATTTTTACAATAATTATGTATCTCAAAGAAAAAATCCAGGAAAATTATTTTTATAACTATATCATTTCAACATATACTATTACCACATTCACTTATAAATTATATTGCTTTTATTTCTGGTTTGAGTATCATATGAACTGAAGTTTGGTTTGAAAAAAATTTTAATTACCTTTACGTAAAAAAATATATATTATTGTTATAATTCAATAAAAACTGCCAAGTAATAGAATGCAATACCATTTACTCATATATTTTTATCCACTATATGTTCTATCTGTGGCTCCATAGGATTATGATACTAGAACACAACTACTAGTACATTAGAAACTATGGACGCAGTATCTAAATCAAGGTTATTAATCATGACAAGTATACTTACTGAGAAATTCAAACAAACATTAATTTCTGCAGATAATTCAAAAAGCCCAAGGTGCAAGAAGGAGCCCCAAAGCTCAATCTCCTTAAATAAAAAGTCCAAGCAGAAACTTTTAGCCTAAAGCTGTATTTTACTTCCCTTTTTCACAGAACCAGCAAATCAAGCAGTACACTAGTTAGCTTGCATGGTTTTGAATCCTAGCTCTATCACCTAATCATATGACCCAGGACAAATTAATCTTTCTAGTTTAGGTTTCCTCATTTGTGAAATGAGATTATTGATACCACAACAGGATATGTACTTAACACAGTACCTGAACCTAGGAAGTGATCTCAAAAATGTTTACCTTCAGAGGTCTGCCACAGAAAATCATGACTGACTCTTCTGGGGTTTGAAAATCTTGCTTTCAGGGTTTTTGAGGACCCTGGAGAATCGGAGCTTCACCTGAGGTCCTCAAGCACTTTAGACTTCTAAAAATTATCTTTCCTAAAAAAGAGATTTAAAATCTTTAGCATGCACCAGAATCACCTGGAGTGCACATTAAAAGAGATCATTGGGCCCCACCCCCAGCAGAAATTTATATCTCACAGTTCAGGAGGCTGGAAATCCAAGATCAGGATACAAGTATGGTCGAGTGAGGGCCCCCTTCTGGGTCACAGACTTTTCATGTCCTCGCATGGTAGAAAAGGCCAGGGAGCTCTGCGGGGCCTCTTTAAGAAGGGTGCTGATCCCATTCATAAGGGCTCTGCTCTTGGGGCCTAGTCACCTCCAAAAGGCCCTACCTTGTAATATCATCACCTTAAGGATGAGGAGGGTTTCAACATGAATTTGGGGAGGGACACAAACATACAGACCAGACCGACAGGCCTAGGAATTCAGCAAATTTAACTACAACTCTGCTCATCTTATTTGGTAACATGTTGACCTTTAACCTGGAAATAATCTTCAGGTATTTCAGTTATACTGATATATTAGTCAGGTACAGATGCAGCTCCTATGCAAAGAGACCAAAATATAGTACTCAAATAGGAAAGACGTTGAACTCTATCTTACATAAATTCAAGAAAAATGAATATGGCCCAAGGTATATAGGTGGTTCTGCTGTGTGAGGTCTTTACCAACCCATGTCCCTTTACCAACTCCCTGCTTCCACAGAGTGCTGTCCTCATCTGTGTGGTGGAGGCTGAGTCACCAGAATCACATCCACAATTTTCTCTTAAAAAACAAAGAATTTTAACCAAGTAGTTTTTATACATTACTTTGCTTACATTCCATTAGCCAGAGCAATCTTTAAGAAAAGTTGGCCATGCCACACAAACATTGGAGTTCTACTACTAAAAGGAGGAATGAGAGAATAAGTACAGGGGGCAATTAATGGTCTTTGTCAGGCGATGACCAGCTCTACTGAGTAGAGAAGAAAATGAGATGGGCTTATACTATGATGCAAAGATCTGAGCTTATAGCTAAGGACAGGTGTAAGAAATTATGGGTGGACGAGGGGGTGTTGTCAGGGACTGGGATGTAGATGCAGCAGATATCAGGATTTATACTCTGAAAATCAAGAGGGTCATCTTTTGCAATAAACCAAGATAGTGGAGTCAAGTAACTAAATATTCTAGGAAAAATGAGCTAATCTTTTACTAAGCCGCATGGTAAGTTGACAGAGCAAGCTAGATTCAATTAATAATTTTCTGAAGTGAGAGAAAACATTTAACACAAACCAATACAAAAAAATAATCATTGAAATATAACAAGACTTTTAGTTATGTGAAATAAGTCGACAGAGTTCGAAATGCAAGTAATATTATTTTACAGAAAGCCAAAAAAAAAAAGCTCGACTCTTAACTTATGCCTAAAGAGAGAGAGAGAGAGA
>NW_006431918.1:9365274-9390801 GCF_000325575.1 Pteropus alecto | reverse complement strand
GGTCTTCTTCCTTACAACCCGCGTTCCTTTCAATTAGTTGATACCCATGCCTGATAGGTCAGTGCTCACATACAGGTCATTAAACATTATTAACGTTAACCTCTGCTTTTAGGGGCTATTCAAATTTTCCTGGGAGATGTTCAGACCACAAAGGACCAAGAAAGAAGAATTCCTCATTAAAAAAAAAAAAAAAAAAATAGTACTTTCTTATCTTCCAATCTGCAAAAACTCTGCATGTGGGATGGATTAAATGGAGAAAGAAAGAGACAATGCCCAGTCGATTTGTCAGCCTCTATATGAGATAAGTGTGGAAGGTCTGCAGAAAGCATACATTTTGCCATTTCTGATTCATATGCTACTTAGAATTTACTGGCCTTTTTGGAATTTTGATGAAGAATGCCAGATTTCCCATACATTCCAGATGCCATACATCTACTCTACTTACAGATTGCAAAATGTTGAGACAGATTACAAAAGAATTTGTGAACTTCCTATTTTGAAGGAATTTATAAGTAGGATTTCTTCTGATCTGGGATAGCAAAGATAGCAATCTATAAACAGAGTTATGGAGTAAGATATCTATCAGTTTGCTTAGCTTTTTAAATAATTACTTTGCAAAGAAGAAATGAGATCAGGAAGAAAGAAAGGCCCACTATAGCCTGATGAATCTATGGGTGATAACGTACATTGGAACTTGGACATCCAGCCTTTTACATTTTCATTTGAAAAGTTAGCTCTATGTAATAAACCAGATATCACATAAAAGAGGTAATCCAGCAGTGTTTGTCTGTTAGGGTGGTAGTAAATTATAAAGGTTAAAAGCATAGACTCTGTAGCCAGGTTAGACTGGGTTTGGATCCCAGCTCTTTCTCTCAGCAGCTGTGTGACTGTGGGTAAACTGCTTAAACTCTGAGCCTTAGTTGCATCACCTATAAAATGAGATGATATAATTTACTTCATAGGGTCGTTACGGAATTAACAACTTGTATAATGGCTGGCTTATAGTAAACAATAAACATTAGCTATGACATTTTTATATACTCTTAATTTTAAACCACTTGCTCTTACCCATTTCTCTGCCCATATTATTTGCCACTCTCCGTGCACTTGGCATTTGATTTTATTGGATCACTTCTCCCATATTTTGTGTTTTTCTTATTAATATCTAGGCTATTTGATATTCAGGGCTGTCTGCCTGGCTTCTTCTCACTAACATTTAGGCACGATTTCTTCTGATATCTCAAGCCTCCTATCACAAAACACTATTCTTGTGGCACAGTTCCATGTACTAGTGTTCCACGGTATAAACTTGACCTGGACCTTTACATAATATTTATAGTGTCTTTTTACTACTTGAAGAAATAAATTCCCTTCAAAGGTATGGAGGAGACAATGCTATGGGTCCCCCAAATTTCATTTTATTTTTCTCTTTCTGAGCACACAGGAAAGCTACATATCTCAGCCTACTTTGCATTTAGGTTGAGCCCATATGATTTGGTCTGGATCCTGGTATAGTGGAAGTGAAGTGCTTGACAGGTTATAACCCCTCTTCCTCTGAGTGATTATATAAGCTGTAGGTTTCCTTACCATGAATGCCTAGGAGGCCTCAAGTTTATCATGGTAGCATCACAGTATGAAAGGAGACTGAATCCCAGAGTTACCTCTTTGAGGAAACTCTGAGGAAAGTTGCCTAGCTAGACTGTGATGTGAGTGAGAAATAAATCTTTATTGCATTCATTCTATGAGTTTTAGGCATACTGTTCTGATTAACTTAGATTGTACAGAATAGGACTATTTGGGCAGAAAATAAATCTATAGTGAATAGTGTTATAGTGAAGTTTGAATATAGTTGTATGAGGAAACAGTATTACTGAATTCATTATGGAGTTTAGGTAACTGAGCAGAATGTTGTAGAGAAAAGGATGGGGCCTGTAGAATCCCAAAGAACCAGATTCAAATTCTGACTCAAATATTTATAACTTTGACTTTAATATAGTCTGTTTCTGGAATCCAAATATACTTTCTTTCTAATAGTGTTATTGAGTAGGTCAACTAAAACCTATTAAGTAACTCTCTTCCATCCCTATACTCTTTCCAATATTCCAATATTTCCAATCCAGTATTTAATTTCTGTGACTCTCCATTCCAAACTGATCTTCATAACATTGATTTTATAGAAGTACTGGACTAAAATCTTGACAATAAAGGGTAGCAATTTGGTCCAGAGAAAGTATCTGCACCTTAATTTGCGCCCAAATAAAACAAAATCATAAAATTTTTCATGTTGAAAATAATACTTAGTAGAGAACAATTTCCCCTTTATGTAGTGCATTATTCAGAAAGTTCTCAAGTTAGAAAGTCTATGTCATGCGACATAGCACAATTTTGAAAATATTGTATTTAATTAAAATGGGAATTTCTGAAATGATTACTATAGAATTTATATTTCAAAATCTTACATAAAAATTTAGACCCATGCAGTATTTATAAGTTCATTTTCCTTTTTTCCCCATCTCAAATTAACAATTAGAAGAATGGTCTCCATTTCAAATTATTGAGGGTGGGCCACTGGCAAAATGAGCACCTGCAAAGACAGAGATACCTAGTGGCCACTTATTTTTCAACCTTTCTGTTTACACACACACAAAGCCACTGGCGCACACACTATAAACATAGGCTTCAAAGGCACACCTGCAAGAGCTACTGTTGTTACTTGCTATTTAGTAGTAAAACAAATTGTTTAGAATTTATGGCATATACTTGGTGGCTTTTTAAATTAAAAAAAAAAGGTTATTAAAATAAAAGGCAAATATGGCAAAATTTTACATTAGACTCACAAAAAAGGAGAATTAACAATTCAGCAGATATCACATAGTAAGTTTACAGAACTTGATGCTACATTGAGAAGTCAGTCTTTAAAAAATCAGTATTGGAACAAACTAACCTCTCTGTGGTACAGCTTCCCTTCTATAAAATTAGTAAACTCTTCCTTTTAATTATCAAATAGATGTCTCTTTGAAAATGGACAGAGGTGCTATATGCTCTCTCTGTCTTCTTCGCCTTTCTGATCTTCGCTTATCATTTCTTCTTTTCTTTCTTCTCACCCTCCCAACCTCTAATTTCCCTCAAAACTCTATTCCAACACCTCTACTCTCCTCTACCCCGCCAATGTGGAGTTGCATTTTATGCAGAGTTTGGTTCTAAAGTCAATGAGCAAGGTGAAAAATCACATAAAGTCAGAAATTACCTAGGGAAAAAAAAAATCCCTTAATTCACCCTTAAAGTACAATATACATGACCATTTTTATGCACGTGTAAGGCTGATATGCATCCAATTCAGCCAGTTTTTTCCCCAGCATTGGAACAGATTGCTGTTTTCTCAGCTAAACACCTGATGAAGTAGTTGGCTTACAGTTGGGGGCCATGTTGTACAAAAAAAAAATGTATCTTTAAACACTTGAATCACACTCAGCATGGTAGGATGCTCATACTATGAGAGCGATTCAGGAACTGCGACCGACTGAGGGAACAGAACACATCTCCCTTCCTGCGCTCCTCTGGGGCATATGCTCTAGTGGAACGTGGGACAGAATCACCCACACTATTTACATTCTTCTCGTTCTCTCCTTCTCCTTCTGGCAGAGTTAGTAGAGTTGAGTATAGATGAGAACTTTATTCTATATGTATTAAGGACAAATTCTATTCAAAACTGCAACTTTTTCTAAGAAAGGAAGCTCATCTTAAAGCAAAGCTCCGGGTCTCTGTGGCTCCTTTGTGCCATGACAGGAACTGATGGCCCTTTTAATGGCGAGAACTGCCTCACAGGTTATGGACATACATGATGGGGAGACTTGGAGTCTGGGAGTCCAGAGGCTGGAGAGAGCTGACTCGCTCTATATCATAGCTTCTCAGCCTTTGCTCTCTTGACATTTTGAATCATAGTTCTTTATTGAAGGGGCTGGCCTATGCATTGTAGAGTGTTTAGCAGCATCCCTGACCTCAACTCATGAGGTGCCTGCAGTAATCGCCCTCATCCCAAGTTGTGAAAACCAAAAATGTCTCCAGACATTGCCAAGTCACCCTTGGGGAGCAACATCACTCTTAAGTGAAAAACTGCTAGATATAATAGAGTGGAAAATGTTTAAAGACATTAGGGGGAAAATCTGAATGAAAGAAGTGAAAAAAGAAATATGGAATGGGGGTAGAAAGAACTTTCTAGATAGTGCCAGGCAGGGCACTATGTGAGGTGAAGTAGCCTCTGAAAAATCCTTAGTCACAGGATGGTTGAAGGCTTTTTAAAAAAATAGATATGTCTAAAATCCCATTTGAATCTGTTTTATGTTATATGGATCCCCTTCCATTTCTCCAAACCTATAATAAAGTCTATTGTAAACACCAACACCATGTGAGAGCAGCTGGCTTGTGGCCATCGAGAAAGGGAATGGGTTTCCTATCTGGGCTGATACAGTGTGGAACAAAGACAGTTCCACATGGAAAGGTTACTAAATTCAAAGGAAATGGCATCTTGGAACCAAAGTAAGCATTCCCAACATGGACTGTGCAAAAATCTTTGGATTGGCACAAAGAGTGGATTGTGGGTTTGAACAACTCTTATCTATGTCTTAAGGGGCAAAGGCCTCTTAATTAGCATCATTAGTGGCACTCTAAGGTTTTATGACCTGTGGGTTTCACAAGCCACACAGAGCCACCACCAACCCTGGCAAGGCTTAGAGTGGGAGGAGATGAAGATACTCATCTCTTCCTCATGTCTCTCAGGTGATCGAGATTAGAATCTGAGGCCTCCAGAAATGAGAGGTGATCACTTCTCATTGTGAAGATGATCTTTCCTATGCGATGTGAGTCTGTCCCAGGACACTGATAATTCCCCTGCTCCTTCGCCCTCAACATCTCAGTCTATTTTGCTTTTCCATCTTAGTTGCTCCCCTGTTACACTGTCACAATGTCTCATACATTTTTCCATAAAAAAACTTCAGATATATCCCTTTGTTACCTTCCCAAAGCTACCTCACTATCGGGGTACAGATTTGGAAGGCTTCCCCTTGCCTTGGCCCCCTGCCCCTTTCAGGGTCAGGTTCAAACTGTTTTCTGAACACATTCTGCTCTTTATTACTTCTGTGCTATTCCAGTCTTAAGCTGCTTCTCCCTATAGAAAGCCTTTCATTACCATATTTTCAGGCCTTAATTTAATCTATTCTACTCTACTTTAATATATAGGTTCAATACTATTTCTTATAATAAGATAAATTCTGAACTCAAAATATTTTATCTATACCTCTTTAGGGGCATTTATCATTTTCTATTCATTGTAGTAGCTATTAGCGTACATGGTATATTTACTCATAGATGAAGAGCTCCTTGAAAACAGGAACTATGTCTTAACATGATAATTGGTTCATAACAGCTGTTAAGTAGTTGATTTTAATTTTTTCCTATTTTTTCCAAAAAGAATTTAAGATGGCTTACTTAGAAGGACACAAAATGCTGGCTGACTTAAATTAGAATAAAGTACAAAAAAAAATGAGAGATAGAATAGAAACTTAAGAAAAGTAGCTTATTAATAAATGCTTGCTAAAAAATAAATCAACTTTATTTATATAGGAATTGCCAGTGAGTTAGTTCAATCTTAAAACAAACTGTATTCGCTTCCTCACTCAAAACTCTCACCCAAAGGTGATATCCATGCTCCATTCCTTTCTTTATTACATATATTCTCCATTTCTCAAATCTGGCCATGCTTTATTAGAAAATGCTTCCTTCTTCCACAACCTTACCTTCCTGACCACAGTGCTGGTTCTAGGCATGGGCATTTGATTCAAGCCAACTCAAATTCTTCTGGATATTTAGAGCTGGAGCAATAAATAAGTTCTTTTTCTCTACAGATGGTAAGTCAGGAATCTGCTGAATCACTACAGTCCCTGGGTATATACAGAAAGCTGATTTTCCAGGAGAAGAAGCCAATCTATACAAAGAAGCAGATATCAGAAAGAGAAAGAACTCTGATGGTATTTGAACCACTGGTCTTGTTTCTGAGAAACCCCCCTGAAAACTTTCCTCATCCCCTGCCTTCTAAAGCATATTTATTAGAACTTCTTTGGATTTTTACTAATTTAAATCAAAACCCTTGAGTCTGACCATCCACCACTTCCAACACCCAGTCAGCCTTATCTTGCTTCTAAATTCTCAGTTGAGAGCTGCCTTCTCCCAAATGCCAGGCTCATTCTTTCCTCTGTGGTTTTCTTACAGTTATTTCCTTACCTTGAATGACCTCTTGCCTCCTCTCTCTGCAATACTAATTTTCTCCTTTCTTCAGGGTCCAATTCAAGATCTATCTCCTCCATTAAAACTCTTCTCGATTAATCTTTTTATTCTCTGAACTACTGTAGCCCTTATATCCCTAGCTTTTACCATGCTGTCTGAAACATATTTATTTTTCTGCCTTGGTTTGTTCTCTTATGTGTTTTCTGTGTTAGAAGAGAATTTTTTGGTTGGTTTATTACTTATACACTAAACTGCCTTTAAGAAACAGTGTCTCCCCTTTTGTTAGCACCTTGATTTGTTCGAGTATGACAGTGCAGGGTGAGGGTTTAGGGAAAATTGAATTAGTCTACATAAAAAGAGAGAGAAGAATATGAGGTTTTTGCAAGCAATTCAGAAAAAGAGAAATGGGGAGCAGAGAGGAGAGGCAGGGAGGGAGAGGAGAGGGAAGCAGTGAAGCAAGAGAAAGCTGTGCATAGCCCAATGTGATCATTCTCCGGGATGCTCAATTGCTCAGGAAATTAAAATAAACTCATAAAATGTGTGCAGAGCATGTATATTTTATGGAAATTGGTGAAGGGATAGAAATTTGGGTATAGATTGTCAAGGGGAAAAACAGAAGCTACACACATGGATGCAGGTGCTACAAACGGAGTGACCATGAAAGAGATGAACCCTTAGGGGTTTGCAGAAAGCATGAGAAGAGTTTTCAAATTCAACCAGGTCTGGATTTGGGGGGTTCAAGTCAAGGGGCAGGAAGTCACAGTGAACATTTGGGTTACAAATGTTCATTCGTTTAGTATTAGACATGTTAATCTTGCCTTCCCATGTTGTTTATAAGTTTCATGACATAGAAACCATGCTGTCTTCTGCCTCCGAATCTGTCAAGCTGTGTCATGCTCAAACTGTTTTCATCCTTTGTCTCTTCACTTTCCAATGCTTCCTCTATATCAATGTTAGGCCAATAACTAGATTCTCTGCTCTATGGTAAAAGGGGAAGGAGAAAGTGAAGAAAGGAGAGCAGGAAGATAATCTATAACTGGTCTTTGCTGCCATGTTAAACTCCTCTGTTGGTGAACAAACTGCTTTACTATCTGATGTCACCTGATTTATCCGACCTCACCTCTTCTTACCCAATATGATTCTCTTTTCCAGGAATGCTGGGTTTTCCTCTGTCTCCGCACACTGGAGTCTAATCTCAGTGTTTTAATTTGTTTGTTTGTTTTGTTTTGTTTTTTAATGCTGTTATTGTCACCTAAAACACTCTCCATTCTACTCTCTATCTATCAAATCCTACTTGTCCTCAAATTCCAGCACAAAACAGTTCCTCCAGGAAACCTGTTATGACTGTCAATCACTCTCCAATTACCTTTCTTCTGAGCTTTAATTACATTTATAGTTTGTATCATGCCACATAGTACTGATTATTGCTCTAGTGGTTTTATGATGGTTAATCTTCTCATAAGCAGCTTGAGGACTGAAAGACTGATTTTATAGTTTTGATACAGTAGGTGCTCAAGACTTAGTAAGTGTTTAAGAAGTCCCTCCCCTAAGTGGATTCACAAAGGCTGGGGGCTTTGTTTTCCTACTCTTAATCCTATGCTAGAAATTTGCCTGGAAAACAGTAGGTACTCGATGAATATTTGTTTAATGATGAATGAATGAATGAATATCGATCTACCAACATTTATGACTCCCAGCAGCCAAGACCAGTCTTTTTACTTTGTCTCTCCCACCTATTAAGGCATTTTTTCACCTATTAAGGCATTTTTTATAACTCTCTTGAATCTAATAATTGTACTTCTTTTGTTGGATTTCCCAGTCTTTCAGATAATTTCAGATGCTGCTACTAGCTCCTTTAGTGTGGCATCAGTCATTCTTAAAGCACTGCACTTATTTCAAATCATGTTTGTGCCAAATTAATCTATTTATACTGAAAGAAACATGGGAGCCAGGCATATGCATAGCTTGCTCCTTCACTTCCATGTTCCCCTGAGTGTATCATAATTTTGAAAAAGTGGACCTTGGGCATGTATATGGTAAAAAAATAATCTCTCAAAATGTATCTTTTCATAAATAGAAATATTAATATAATAAAGATATCAATTATCTCCAAATTAATATATCAAAATCTAATGCAATTCTTATCAAAATACCAACAGAAAATTTTACTTAGTGGAAATTAACAGATTGATTCTAAAATTCACTTGAAATAAAAAGCTGAGAATAGCCAAGGTAATTTTGAAGAAGAATACAGAAAAGAGATTTGACTATTTATATATCAAGATTTATTGTAAGGCCATAGTAATTACATCAAAATGATGTTAGTGCAAGGATATACAAAGAGACTAACTGAATAGAGGGTGCAACATACAAAGGAAGAGAGAGAGAGAGAGAGAGAGAGAGAAGTGGCATTACAAATTAGTGAGGGATATCAGGTTGGAAAAAAATGATGCTGGAATAATTGGTTGACCATATGAAAAAGAAATATGCCTACTATGCCATATACAAAATAAAATAAATTCCATGTGGATTAATAGCTCAAATGTAAAAAGCAAAAACCATAATACTTTTTTCAAGACTGGGGTAGAAACATTTTTTCTAAATAACACAGAAAATGTATAGGCCATAAAAGAAAAAAAGATGAATATATTTGACTGCATTAAAATCTGAGGCTTATTTATAAAAAAGAAACATCATAAAGGAAATTAAAAGGCAAGTCATGGACTGGGAGAAAATATTTCAAACCATTTATTTGACAGAGAATGGTATCAGAAATGTATATTTTTCAAGCTCAATTAGAAAAAGATAAAAAATTCAACAGAAAATAATGGGCAAGAAGATGAACAGGCAATTTACAGAAAGAGAAAAGTAAATGGCCATTTATGTACAACTCTACTAGTATTCAGGGAAATACGACATCCAATAAAATTGAGAATTTATATACCCTATTTTATTGCAATTCCTCTTTTAGGTCTATGTATGCTAAAGAACCTTTTGCATATGTGAACAAGTAGATGTGTACAAAGAATCTCGGCAAAATTATAATTGTAAAAATTTGGGGAAAAAAAAGCCAATTCTCATTAATAAGATAATAGACAAGTAAATTGTGGTATTTTCCAAAAAAAGAGTAAAAATAAACAAATTAGAGCTACAGAAATCAAATGAATAAACCTCAAAAACATAATTTGAAGGGGAAAAGCAAATTGTAGAATATGTATAACAATATCATTTACATAAAGTTTAAAAACACATAAAACAATATTTCATATTATTCAAGGACATATGTTATGTAGTGTTGCAGACTGGCTTCCTCATAAAACAGCTTCTGAGATAGAGATTAACAGCAGGAGGTTCTTTAGGAAGCGTTTTTGGAAACAGTATCTCATGGAAAGGAACTGAGGAAAGCAGAGCTGGACAGAGGGAGAGTTTGGGCCATGATGCAGTCTTAACAATGGCCTCAGTCAACCCCTCTGAAAGCTTGTGAAACCAGGTTGCCCCTCAGAATTGTCCTGAATTGGGTGAGGGCCCTGCCCTTCACACTGGATGTGGGAAGGTGCATGACCTTGGGAGAGGCAGCTCTCTTCAGACCTCGTGCAGTCATTAGGAACATTCGCATAAATATTCTGATTTTTTTCTTGGACATATGAAGCATTATACTTCCTCATGTCCTTTGAGTAAGGTATGACCATGTAATGTGTTTTAGCCAATAGAATGTGAGCAGAAGTTGTACGAATCACTTCTGGGTAGATACTCCTAGTAGTCTACATGTGATTTTCCACTGTCATGGTGATCTGTGACATTCCAGATTGGTGCAGGTTCTTCCAGCTGCATGTCTAAATAAAGACAAACTGGAGCAATGCATGTAACTATCCTGTGACCAACATTAGGCATGGACAAAGATAAACACTATCTATTTTAAATCACTACTACGTTTTTTTGTTTGTTTGTTTGTTTTGTTTTTATCACTGCAACATAAGAATCCAGGTATCCCAGCTGATACCACCTCTTGACTTGTCTCTCTTGTCTTGTTCCCTAGATCAGGGTTTCACAAAATGAGTGTTGCGAAAGGTAGCCATGTGAGCTGCTCTCCAAAATCATGGTTTTTATGATCAACTAGGTAGGAAACCACATATGTTCACTAGCATATTAAATTTCCAGAGCAGTCTTTCCGTAAAGAAACCTGTTTTAACTAAGTTTAATCTTCCATTTCACAAACTCATTTGATTATGGAACCCTAAAAATAACATCTATTAACATCTGACAGAGGAACACATTTTTGGAAACTATGCCCTAAGCAATCTTCCCCTTTCCATTCCAAATGAAATACATGCAGCAGGTCTACTTGGAAGTGAAGAGAATGGAACTGGGACTTATTTACAATGAGTTCAGGGACTAAAAGCCTTTCTGTAAGCATAACATTTCAGTAGAATTGACTTGTAAAAAATAAAGCAAAATATTCAATTGACTTCAAAATCAATCAGCACACACATAGGATACACAGACTAGGAAACACAAATATGTATTAGATACCTAGCCCTTAATTACCTAAGGTTAGCAATATGTTTGCATAGATAATATGTAGACACAAAGAAAGCAAAACAATATATGTATATGCTGCCAAATGAGTGGGTGTAGATAGTGGATGTGTACATCACACAATGAGAGAGGGCCACAATTGGTGTTTATACTCTGTGTATTGTATCGTAGATTTGCTGAGTCATGGAACACTCATTCTTTGATATTCTGATTCTCTTACTGAAATGTGATGTATAAAAACACAAATCTTAGGTACAAACAATTACGGTGATTAGCATTTCTGTATATTTCCATCACGGCATCAGAAAACACAAGAATATTTGCCAGTTTCCTAATCTGGCAAGTCCAAAAAAATGCCTGCCTGCCTACCTTATCACTGCAGCAAGTTATAGCACCACTTGCTGGCTGAGAAAATGGCCCTCTCAGAATGAGGAGGCAGGGCAGATGGCTGCTTAGGCCTTTATAAAAAATTTTTTTCTTACAGAAGTTAGATGAATTAAGGAATTACTTCTTTTGAATGAAAACTCCATATTTTAATTAATCAGAGCGGTCAACTACCTGGAATGGATGGAGCAGAATGTTGTATAATTTCTAACTGTTTCCTCTTTCTTTTTATGTGTTCTGAATGAAAACTATGTTAGCTGATAAGAAGGAAAGACAAAAACTTTAAAAGAAACAAAAACCTACCAAAGTCTTGTTTTTGCCTCTACACATTAGAGTTTTAGATAGGATTAAAATTCATAGTATAATATATTAGAGACAGAATCCAGATATTTTGGGAGTGGATGGCTCAGCAATAAAACACAAATTACTTTTAGACTCAATCTATTATTTATTATTTCAATTTATAAAAAATGCACCCAATGCATCTTTGGGATGAAGAGTTCAAAGTCATCGTGATTGTTTAGTTGGCTTTTCCTTGGCATTTAGAAATCTGCATATTTTATGTTGAAGTTGTGTTCTATTAGAGATTGTTATGCCATAAAAACGAAAAATAAATTTTTAAAAATAAAATTTGCAGTGTCATCACAAATATATTAAATACTTTTAAGTTACATATCAAATAATATACTGTCAATAAGAGATTTTAAATTATGAGGAAATGGCTGCTCAGATTTGCAGTGGGGCATTATTTTTATCACTATAGTTAATCATTCCTATTGCCTTGAAGCCAGAGTTAAAAAAAAAAAAAATCCTTCACAGAATCAAAAGCGTGAACCCCATTATTTATAAACTGAAGTAGTTTCTTTAGTTGGATTATCTGTGCTTCCATGATTACATTACTATTTCTAACACCTTCCTTCTTCCCCTCTCCAACTCTTCCTTTCCAACCCTCCAAACTCCAAAAGATTTTGGTCTGCTTAGTAGTTCCAGCTTTCTAATTTCAAAAAAAGAGAAAGTGCTTATGCTGAACTCAAGTTTCTCATATCACTTTTGAGATTAGTAACAATTCTTAGAAAGTTCTAATTTTGATTCTGAGACTCTATTTATAGTGATAAAAAAATAGTTTCCTGTATTAAAATTTTAAGTGTTTAATTGAAAAAAATATTACTTTGAAATCATTTTCTTTTAAATATATACATATATATATATACTGTATATAAACAAATAAGGAAAATTAAACTGTCTTTTAAAAGCTTATTGGAGATACCTTCATACAGAACTCAAATGTTGAGTCTGGGTTTTGTTTTCTACTTGAGTTTCTATCGTTTCTTTCTTGTAAAATATTTCATATCTGATGGAATGCAACTATTTTCAACTACATTAAAAGTAATCAAAGTTTAGCTATATATTTAATAAGAATGAAGAATTTACTTAGTCCAATTCACCTAGTTAATTAAGGTTATCCTATGGTAGTTGGGTCATTTACATTTATTGAATTAATTAGCTAGTCAAACACTGTTTTAGTAGAGCCAAGCTCTACTCTGGGCACTCATCGCAGCCTACCTGTATCATTGTTCAATATCCCCCTGTATCCATGCTCTTAGCAATCTGATTTTGCAGATCTGTTCATCAAGAGGTGGAGTCCATATTCTCACCCCTTTAACTGGCACTCGCCCTGTAACTTGACCAGTAGAATGTGGCAGGAGTGATGGTGTGCCAGTGCCTAGCCTAGGACTTAAGGAACTTTGCAGGCTTTTCTCTCTTAGGACTCCTTCCTCCCTCAGGAAGTTTAGCTATATAATACAATTTATTGCTCTCTTTATTAAAGGTGAAATAGTTTAATACATTCATAAATTCATAAATCAGCAGCTGCTTTGCAAACTTCTTATATTAAATTAGATGGCATTTAATTATTAAGACAACTAGGCAATAAGTGAGATGCTAATTAAAGCCCCCAAAAAGAGCTATTCTCCAATCCTAATTTATAATTCAGTGTCCATCAAGAGTCAAATAAAGGTCATTATATCTCCTCATGTCTGAATATCTTGGAAAAAAATCTAGCTGTTGAATCCAGTATCATTACATCTAAATCTGAACATAAAAAATAAGCATATAAAACAACTGAACAAATAAACTAAAAAAACCTCCTAGAGTGAGATTTCAAAAATGACAAGGATATAACACAAGCTACTTAGAAAAGTACATTTCACATTTTTGCACAAAAAATTGAAAACAATGCACATTTTCAAATAGCAGGCAAATAGACATTTGTGTTATACCACTAGTTAAATATTTCTGTAGCATAAATAAGATGTATAAAGCTATATGGTATAGAAATAGATTCTTAAAAATCTAGTTCAGATTTTATCTTGCTCATCATATTAATGCGAATAAAAATAATTCAAAAGCAAACTTCTTTTTATTAAGCACTTAATGAAATACTGGTTTCAAACAGCATTTAGGATATAAACTACAGAATGAAGAATCAGAGATCTTATTACTTGGCACAGTGAAGTATTTTTGAAGCTACTTTAATTCTTTCAACCCCTAGTTGATAGAGACGATGGCATCACCACCAGGAAGAAGCTGGATGAGTTCTTATGAGGCTGTCCACCTAGAAATTTCTAGTGCCAAATTCATATCATATCAAACACTGCTCTGTTCTCTCTGTACTGCCTTCAGGAAAGCATAAACAACCCCATACGCTGTTGTAAACTGCCCAAAAATGCAGTCTAAGGAAATGGCAATTTAAAATTTGTATACATTTTCTCTAAGATTTCAACTCTGTGTTGTGTTAATAAAATAGGAGTGAAGAATTTCAGAATATATAAATTTATACATATGTATAATTTTCAGAATATCTAAAATGAGTGAAGAATTAAAGAATTTAATAAGAATGAAGAATTTACTTAGTCCAATTCACCTAGTTAATTAAGGTTATCCTATGGTAGTTGGGTCATTTACATTTATTGAATTAATTAGCTAGTCAAACACTGTTTTAGTAGAGCCAAGCTCTACTCTGGGCACTCATCGCAGCCTACCTGTATCATTGTTCAATATCCCCCTGTATCCATGCTCTTAGCAATCTGATTTTGCAGATCTGTTCATCAAGAGGTGGAGTCCATATTCTCACCCCTTTAACTGGCACTCGCCCTGTAACTTGACCAGTAGAATGTGGCAGGAGTGATGGTGTGCCAGTGCCTAGCCTAGGACTTAAGGAACTTTGCAGGCTTTTCTCTCTTAGGACTCCTTCCCCCCTCAGGAAGTTTAGCTATATAATACAATTTATTGCTCTCTTTATTAAAGGTGAAACAAGTCCTGGCCATATGACTAGATAATGAGAGACCACAAGGGCCAGAATTACGTCAGCTCAGTTATCCCAACAGTAGCCCCAGATATGTGAGAGCCCAGCCAAGATTGAGACCTGACTCGAAGCTTCAAATCTGACCTGAAGCTGATCTACAGTTGACCACAGACTCATGCCACAACCCAAGTGAGATCATAACAATTCCCCAGTGGAGCTCAGCCTAAATTGCAATGAGCTAAATAAACAGCTAGCTGGCACAAATATATCGTCATTTGATAATATCTCAATTAGTGGTGTAATACCTGATAGTGAGCCAGTAAATCAGAACCTAAATACATAAACACATTAAGCCACATCTCTATATGAACTATCATCTTTAAACTATTTGTTAACATATTGTATTTTGCAAGGCCGTGCACAAATCATTGCCTTTCAGCCACCTAAAAAAATTATATACCACGTAAAACACATTTACATTTCTTGTGTTGTGTAGAACTATATAAAAAGTATGTTTGTGCTTGATGAGTTGGCATGTTTCATAGATTAAATAATTTAAAACTGAAAACCAAAAAGAGATGAATATAACAAGTCCCACATACCTACTAAAAACTAAACAATAAAG
Source organism: Pteropus alecto (assembly GCF_000325575.1). NCBI lineage: Eukaryota > Metazoa > Chordata > Mammalia > Chiroptera > Pteropodidae > Pteropus > Pteropus alecto. The sequence continues at coordinate 9,375,673 of NW_006431918.1, read as the reverse complement.
CTGGTTTATGTACAGTTAGCCATGTATATGAATTATAAAAGACTGTCAATTCTTTGTATCTGGGCATTTTACATCATCAAGGACCATTCTATCAAAGTAGAGACATGAAGTGCCCCTTCCTTATCTCAAACCATTCACCTTATTACAATTTTATTTAGGCCATTATACATAAATGCCCAAATTCATCATAAGCCACAGAGCAGGCATATATGATAGAATTCTGAAGTTACAAGGAACTTTAGAGGTTATTGAATAGGGAAGTGAACATAGCAATGGCATATGAAGAACCGTATTCTCTTCCTAGCTGTGCCACATGTACCTTCTTTAGTCAATAGTTTTTGGTAGTAAAATGAGAGTTTGGGTATACATAACATGTATGTGAGGCAACTAAAAAATTAATTTCTTCCTGCATCCTAAAGGATGATTAAGAAAATCTGAACTGCTAAGGACAATAGAGAAGGTTTTTGAGAGGTCAACTAAGAACAAAGAGAGAGGGGAGATATCCCTAGAAAAAAGAAGTCTAATGGAGGGGTTTGGGGAAGTTTCTTTTGAATGGTATGTGAACTTCTCCATAAACCTTGCCAATACTTTTAAAGTTACAGTATTGGGGCAGGGGAAGATTGAGGAGTATAAATGAATGCACTGAGGGTTTCTAATGTGGGCTAGAAGTGAGAAAAGCAGCTACTCCCAAAAACCCAGTCATATTTGGGTTACATGAGATTCCTTGCACATCTAAAAATCTCGGGCTCTGAAAGTTGCCCCTGCTTTACAACACTTATATTAAATAACAGTTCTCTTTCTTCTAAATTTTCTAACTCAGAATTTCTAATGAGCCACTTGAGACCTGGTTAATATATACCTCTGTGCTATATATAAAGAAAGGATTTGTGAAGGAAAAAATGGCACAAAATAGATTATAAAAGTAACACTCAAAATGCTTGAAAGAGTAGTTTTCAAATACTCTAAATACTTTAGGAACATGATTTAATCAGTTGTCCTTCATAAAATACATTAAAGTCATAACCAATAACCTAAAAGGATTATAGTTATATGTTTTCCTTAATTTTGCAGAAAGATAATCGGAAGACATTGCCTTTTTAATGTGCGAATTGTAACAAGATTTAGGAAAACTGGCTACTAATGTGGCAGGTTGATTAAATGAATTAGTAAGTTAACCAAAGCTGCTAACCATACATATGTAAATCCTCTGAGATGGAAATTTTTAATTGATTCCTCAAGGGTGTTTGTTAAAGTGGCAAGATGGTTGATTGTTCATGTAAATTAAAGAGGAAAAAAAAGCAGTCAGTTAACTTCCATACTGGTGGGAATGGACTTTATACAGACACCACAATCACGGGACATCAAAGTCTCAGTTGAAACTTAAGGCTGGTTAGTTTCATTTGCTCTCTTCTTGCCCACCTCCCGACACGCTACATCTCAATGTCATCTATCAGTAATAGCAGGTTCCAATGGTCAGGTACCCTGGTCCATACCTTAATCTCCTCTAGCTCATTTTTCCTCATCTATTGCCTCTATCTTCTATTGGTTCGTCGTGTATCATTCAATGTTTCATATTCTCATTACTCCTGTAAAGAACTGGATGCATCAAGGTTCAATATAATGGAGTAGAGTGGAAAGGAAATAAGATTTGATCTGCCTGAGTTGGGTTCAAATTCTGACCACTCTTTAATAACCGTGCAGCCTGGAGAAAATTACTTAATCACAGTCCTATATCCTCATTTGTAATCTAGAAGTAATAATATCTACCTTGCATGCCTGCTGTGGGAACTCAAGATGATACAGATAAGGCACCCAGAACTCAGCACATTATTAGCAGCTCAAATTATATTCTCTGCCTGTTTCCTTTCAGTGAATCCCAGATTTACTCTTAGTGACACTGCTTCCCCCATAAGTGTTCCTATATTTTGGCTTCTTGAAGAGGACTCAGAATTATCCTGGTTCCCTGCAACTTCTTCCTTGCAGTTTTTTGTAATTTTCATTTAACAATCTCTCCTCCTCTGAAGGACATGCTGCCCATTTGTATCTCTTGCTTTCCAATAAAAACATTTATACAGTTATTCTTTTATTTGATTCTCATAAGAATTCTGGATGGTTGGGAGGGCCAATATTACCTCGATGATATATACAGGTTCTTGTTACTGTTACCTCTAGGTCATTTATTCTTAATCCTCAAGGACTTTGGAACTTGGTTTACAGTCTCTCTTTACTCCCGCATCTGCTTCCATCTTAGAGACTTCATAATATATAGTACTAATGAGCCATCTAACAATCTGGCCTCACACTGACATTTACCTCCATATCACTTTAGCAATCCCATTTACAGGAGCACTTTTGGGCCCTTTTAATCACTTGGAAGTGCTCCTCTGAGAATTTGAAGTTTGAAATGATGCTGTCTGCCCACAACCTGGTATTCTTTCTCTTCTTAAACTCTTTCACTGCCACAAAACCTGTTCTTCTGCCTCACCACACACTCCTGCTTCTCAAATTCTTCCTAGTCTTTCGGTATATTAATGTCCTCCTACTTCATTTCCCCCATAACCAGGCTGAATTTCAAGTATGTGCTTGCTCATTCATTCATTCCACATTTATTGAATTCCTTTTATGTGTCGGGTGCTGTGGTAGAAATTGTGATAGGCCGTTACCTTAGCCCTGAAGCAGCTCAGGATGGACTGGTCAAACCTCTTATTCACATACTCATCAACACTTTTGGAGTTCTCGTCTCTTTTTCTTTCCTTTGTTTCTACCAGGAAAAACATGTTTTATTTTTTCCCCTATTTTTAGACCTTTTGGCTCTAATCACTGCTAGGGGACCCCCTATCTCTTTATGACTCCCTGCCTGAGCTGGGTCTGCAGTGCAAATCTCACTTCTCGCACACCCTGGACAGCCCTCTGTCTCTGCAGCTGTCATCCCAAAACTTCACTCTCTTCCCAGGCTTTTACCTGCTCTCTCACTGGATGACCCTGCCTGACTTCACTAAGAAAATAAACACCAGCAGTTATGAACCACTTCAAAATTCCTCATCTTTTATCTTTACTTTATCCATATTTTTTTAAAGGTAAGATAAAACAAGGAAAGACATAAATCACATAGCTAGCTTCTCCATAGGTACTTTTTCCACCTTGATTCCTTAAATTATACTCTCTTTAATTTTCCATTTCTCTTTCTCCAATAGCCTCATACCCACAGCCTACAAATATTTTATACCAGCTTTCTCTTAACTCTGCCTACTACATAAGCTTCCACTGTAAAATTCCATTAATACTCAGCGATCTTGAGACAACACCTTTACTCACTGCCTTCACTTACTAATCTCTTCTTCATTCCAGTACAATGTGGCATCTGCCTCCAAAACTAACAAAGTTGCTTGAAGACCTAATTGCCAACCTCAGTGGCCCTTCAGGCCTCTTGTTACTGGAAACACCCCTTGTGTTTATTCTGACCCAGTCTACCATCTGGCCAGAACTTGACGAAAAGCAGCCTTGGCAAAAATCCTGGACCTTTTTTGCCTTTTTCCGTCTTGATCTTCTACTTCCCTCCCTTGTTCTGCATTTACTTGATATTTGACCTTTTGCTGCATCTCTGATTTCCAGCCAGAATTTTTCGCTTGAATTCGATGACAGATTTGCATTCTCTGGCAAATCTTTGAAACATGCCCACAGTATCTGATATAGTTTCAGGCTCTATAATCCTACTCTATGGCAGGTTAGCATATCTGGTTTCCCTGCTGGGTTTGGTCTGAACTCTTCCGTGTGGGTGGGAGTCTTAAAGTCTCTCCTCCCTTGGTTTTCATAATATTCTCCTCTCCAGATACTTTTTATACTCCTCTAACTACTCTTTCAAGTACCCTGTGAAATCTCTTATTCCTTCTCTTTTCACTTTATACACTTGGCAGATTTCATCCACTCCTATGGCTTAACCATCATCTTCTATGTTGCCAACTCCCAAATTTATAATTCCAATTTTGAATTTTTTTTTTTTTTGAGTTCTACAAATGTAAAGCAGATTGCACACTGGGTAGCTTCTTTAATTTGGACTTCAATTCAACATGTTTAAAAGCCAATTCATTATCTTCTAATTTATATCTTCTCTTGCATTCCCTCCCTCAGTTAGGGTTACTTTAACTTCTGACACCTAACAGCTACTTGAGCATTATGCTTTTGAAATGCCTCCTCTGCATGGTCTCTCGTACCTGCTTCTGTATCAGTTTCTTCTGATGCAGCCTCGATCAGCCCTTGCATTGTTTCTTGCCTAGTCCTTTTTCAATAGTGTGGTAACTGGTCTCCCTGTCATGTTTGCTTCCCCTTCCAAGTTATTTTCCACGCTCCATCAGAGTTTGCCTTCTCATGAAGTTTTGTTTATTGCCACCTACAGCTTTAAAACCTTTTCTGAATTCTACTGCCTATATAGTAAATTCTACCCTCTAGCTTGGCACATAAGTTTCTTTATAATCAGACCCCACCTCAGTTTTTGTATCAATGTTTAGCTTTGCCTATGTTCTGCTGTGTGCTCCAGCTGCATTAGACAACTTGTTGTTCCTGTAACTTAATCCAATATTTTCACATCTGAAGCTCTGTATATGCTTCCCCTTCTATCCAAGGTGACTTCGCTTTCTTTTCTTCCATTTTAAGCCTTACTTCAATGTCCATCTCTGATACAATGACTTCTGAAAAGCCCTTCCTAAGACTTTCTCCCGTGTTCTCAAAGCACTTATTTCTCTCTTCTGAATGATGACTCAGGGATCTTGGCTCTTTCTATCGCATGACTCTGCCATCTCCTGGGGTTCAGAGTGATCCACTAGATTTTCTGCCTCTGATTGGAAGATGAGGGAAGTAAATGGAGGATCACCTGTCGGAGAGTTTTATGACATACATTACTGCTCTTCACAAGCCAGTGGTCAGAACTCAGTCACATGGCTGCAGCTAACTGCAGTGGAGGCTGAAAACAGTAGTCTTGCTGTGCCCAAGAGGAAAAGGGAAATGGTTTGGTGAACAGCTGGTGAATACCTTCCACACTGGCACGTGGGAGATGGTTAGAATATATGTTTTAAAAGTGAATGAATTAACTTAATTATTATAGAATAGGCATTAACTGAGCTAATTCTATATCAATGTTTGCACCCTTCAGATTCCCTATTGGCTCCCATCATTGTAATTCAAGGAAAATAAACATCATCTATATGGTCATATCATATGCTCAATTATATACTATTGGTCAAAACTGATTTTATTGCTTAACCAAATATTTTCATTAATAATAATTATAATATATAGCCTTTACTAACATTATAATTTTCAGAGATAGACCACTATATAAAGAACAGTAAAAGTGCAATGAAAATCATTTAATGTATATTTTCCATAATGATTTAAAAATCATTCAAAATTACTTCGCAATGTTGCCATGGTTCAAGTCTGTTCATTTCAGAATACACCCCTTTGTTTGAGAATGGCAGCCTTGTGCAAAATGTGATCCAACTGTGTATAGTAGAAAGAGCACTTGGGATTCAAGTTCTGACTGCACCACTTCCTGCTTGCGTATGACTGATAAGGCAATTTAGCCTGTAAGTCTTCACCTTTAAAATTATGGGCTTTGAAAGGATTATCTCTCAGGCCGCTTGCGATTTTAGCATTTACTTCCAGGATCTGTTTGAAAGTGCTAGTTTATATGGGATAAGATGGTTAATAGAATAATACAATGGCAGTCAATGGAGAGTTTACTATTCCTAAGTAAGTTAAGTTAAATAAAATTGTGTTTAATATTAGAAGCGTATTAATCATCCTTAAAAGCCAGGGGAAAGTACTATCTAAAATTATGTTAGATCTTCTTTATTGCTATTTTCATAATCAGACTAAAACACTACAATTATTGGGCCCATTTGCAAAGGCTGTTCTCTCCAGTGTTCATGCAATATCACATATCCATCATACTGCTAAATGGTCTACCGCTGATAGTAGCCAATGACTTTTGTTATCTTTGTTATCATCTCTGAAAATACTATTTTTATAATAGAAAGAAACTGTTTGCATATTGACAAAGAATTCTTTGGAAGGGTTCACAAAGGGCTGGTTGAGGCGCGTAAGATAAGCACCCAAGAAATGTGCATCAATTCTCAGTGTGGCATAGACAGCTCTACTTATACTACAGCTTAGATGATTTCCTATCATCCTATCCAGTATCAGTAAATGTAAACTGCTTTAATTTTGTTTGTTGCTTCAGATAACACTCATGAAATGACAAAAGAATGTTCTAGATCTAGAAATTAATGCCGTGAAGTCAATTGTGTAAACCAATTAGCACAAGGTCTTGGTAATGGTCCTGAAAATGTCTCGGGACTTGGAATTCACACCTGTGATCCAGACCTAATCTGCCACTTCTTAGACATGCCCTGTTGGTCACATCTCTTAAGCCCCCTCTTCTTAACTCATTCTCTATAAAATGTGAATAATGCATTCATTTGTTTATTTATTAAGCATCTACTATGTGCCAGATATTGTTTTGGGAGTGGGAAATAGTAGCAAACAAAATAAATTCCCACCTACATGATGTTTACCTCCAAGTACAGAAAGACAATCAAAAATCACATTTTGTCAGATGGCAAGTGTTATTGGGGAGTGAGATACTATTTTATTTGGAGAGTGAGATACTATTTTATTCGGGTAGTCAAGGAAGGATTCTGAGTAGTTAACATTTAAGTAAAATTTGAAGAAAGTGAGGGAGAAAGCCACATGTATACCAGGGTAAAGTGTGTTTCAGGAAGAAGGAAAGACAAATGTAAAAAGCCTGAGAAAATAATAATGTCTTTTTATACTTTCATTATTGGGTTGCTATGAGGGTCAAGTGGAAGAATATATGTGATCTATATATTGTTAAGTATTATATTCATTTTCCCTGCTAATGTAGTTAGTATTTTTATAGCTTATTGTTGCAAAATGAACAATTTTATGTTTCATTAAAAGAGAAATTCTGACAGAAAACCTAAAGCACATGTAGCAACTGCCATAATCTTGAGATTCACTGGTGAGATATATTTTATCTCTACCTTCAAAAAAATTTATAAACTAGATGTCTTTAGAAGAAAAGAAGCAGACTATAAGAGAAAATAATGCAAAGCAAATGTCAGGTTGATGCTGCAGTCTAGTGAATTGTCTCTGAGATCTGAGAATTCAGTCATTCTTACAACACGAAAAATAGATTCCTCCAGTTAGGAATACTTCTCTCTACATCAGGTTTTCCTCTCCCTCTCTGCTCTTTCCTTTCTTTCTTGTTTTTCCTGCCTTCTGCACAAGTTTTGAGGTGGCTTACTAGAAAAACACAAACAGTAGATAGTGGTTGAAAAAGAATAACTTATAACATTCACAAGAATATAGCTAAAAACACATTTCTTGATGTTAAATTAAAACACTATTAAATATTTTCATGGCGGGTTAAGCAGCAAGCAAATTTTATCATTTCTTCAGATAAACGAGAGTGGGAAGAACATGGCTCCTTGCTTGTGCCATACTGGGGAACAACTGGCTTGAGTATGGAAACACTCTTGACACTGGACAGCTCTTTGTATTCATTTCAATATACAAGTGGAACAAATATTCAAAATCATTTGTGAAATGAGTCAGGATATATACATATAAACAACTAACTTTGGAAACAGAAAAACAGAATTGAAAGAATGCTTATAAAGGTACATTACAGGGAGATTGTTTTGCATTAGTTGAAATACTCATTCCTGGGGTAAGTCGCATTATATTTAGCATGTATGTTTACAGCTATGTCGTTATAGATTTTAACTATCTCTGAAACTACAGACATATCCCTCAGTTTCAACACTAACCCCTACCATTATATGAAAATCAGAACCCTTTTTTGTAATGATATGTAGACAATAAGTTCTACATTCATTTATTTAATCATCTTAAGTTCAAGATTTAGTATGCTTTCTGAGCTTCTGCTGTGTAACTTTGGGGTCATAGTTTTACAGTTCCTGGGAAAAGAAGCAGGTTCTAGAGGTAGAGAACACTGGGATTTTAATTGCTTTAGTTGACAAAGAGAAAAGGATTTCTGTCTGAGTTCTCCCAGGTCTCTTTTCTCAAGTTTCTGTCAAGTACTAATCCCCACCACCACCCCCAAACCTATTCCAGAAGAGTCACAATTGTTAAACTTGAATGTGCTTAAGGCACATCTGGAGTGTTTGCTACAAATGTGAAGATACCGATTCAGCTTTCTGGGGTGCTGCCCAAAATCTGTATTTTAAATAAGGATCCAGGTGCTTCTGATGCAGATGGTCTGTGGACCACACTGTGAGAGAAACTGTTCAGACAAATTTACTCAAAAGTAAAGAAGTCTTTAAAGAAGTTGAATGTTGTAATAGACAAATGGTTGACAGGTGGTTCTGCTTGTGCAGGAGTCTGGGAGTCTTGTGAAACTAGTAGGGACAGAAAGGATTTTGACAGATGATTTTTATAAAATTTTGATAAATAATGATGAGTTGATTTGGTTAGAAGGAGCTATGGTAGGTTTCAGAAAAAAGGACATTGGTTGATCTGAGTTAGAAGAGCCAAGGGGAGGATTTTCCCAGACAAATATGGGGTCCAGAAGACAGACACTTACTAAAGAGGCTGTTCTAGTTACTATAGCTATAGCTATACAACCAAATACCCCAAAACTTAGCTGTTTTAAATCAGCAGCCATTCATTGTGGTCATGGAATAGGAACTTGGATAGGGAGCATGAGGCTAGCTAGTCTCTGCTCTAGAATGAAGTCTGGGACCTCAACTGGTAAGACTCAAAGGCTCCTTCACTCATGTATCTGGCACCTGGACTACAATGATTTGAAGTCCAGAACTGCCAACTATAGTTCCCATATGTCATCTACCCATGTAGCTTGGATTCCTTACAATATGGTGACCTTAGGGCATTTGGACTTCTTACATGGTGGCTCAGAGCTCCAAGCATGAGTGTTCTAGTAAACAAGAAGGAAGCTGCATCATCTTAAGACTATGACCCAGCCTCAGAAATCACACAGTGTTACTTCTGCCATACTCTGTTGGTTGAAGCAGTCACTAGGCAACCCAGAGTCAAAGAGGGGAGAATTAATCTTAACTCATTCATGAGGTAGTAGCAAAGTCATATAGTAATAGAGTACATAGTATGAGGAATATTGATGTACTCCCTTTGGAAAATAAAATCTGTGAGCATCTAGGGAGTTGACTGGCTAGACAAATGGAAACAAAATGAATAAACCAATAGTAATAAGTTTATTCAATGCAATACTATATAGCAGTGAAAATGAATGAACTACAGCTATATACATTAACATGGATGTAGCTTAGAAATACTGTGTTGTTAAATCTGCTAGTTGCAGAATACTTAAAGTATGCTACTATTTTTATAAAGTTCACAATACTTAAAAATAAGCAACATACTTTTATTGTTTAGGTTTATCTACATATGTGGTATGACTCTGAAGGAAAAGCAAGCCAATGAGAGAAAGGAAAACAAACTTTAGGATAGTGGTGACCTCTGGGGTTTACCAAAGATAATGGAAGGAATGGAACAGAATATACAGGAGAATTTCTAGGTTTTGAAGGTACTGTACTTTTAAGATGATAGATGGGTTCATGGGTGATTATCCCATCCTCTATTCATTTACAGCTATATTGTTCATGTTGATTGAGTGATTAGTTTTCTTATTCATTCAACAAATATATACTGAGGGCCTAATATGTGCCCAACATGTGTTAGGCAGCTGAAGTAGAATGATGAATGACATAATCACGGTTCCCCTTTTTAGAAGGGGTCTGTGATAAAGAAATACATGGTTGAGGAAACAAGTAAACAGAGAATGACATATAGTAACAAATATCGCCTCATGGAGCACATGACACAGACTAGGAAGTCAGAAAAAATCACTATAAGGAAAAAAAAAACCCATCTTATTAGAGACCTGAAGTTAAATAGACAGAAGAAAGAGCATGTGCAAGGGGAAGAGTTTGGAGGTTACAAGGATTTCGCATATTTGTGGTACTGAATGAACATTGAAGATGCAGTGAAAAGTAGCCAGGGATGAGCTTGGATAGTTAAGTGGGATATAGATCATGAAAGGCCTTGTAAATTATTTGCATTCAGAGGGACTCTTGGTTGAAAGGGCCTGGTGCACACCTGGACCAACTCAAGTGAGATGCTTTTTATCTAAATATGTTATACCATCTATAGAACCCAAGGTTAGGGGTGGGGCTAATTTACAGGAATATCTGAAACAAGAACTTGAATGATATCAGATCTCTCTTGTCTTGGTTCTTCTTTGTGCACCTACTTTCTTTCTGCTGACATCTCTACTTTTAAGGGTCACATAACAGAAAACATGACCATTGACTCCCTCAGT
>NW_006431918.1:9362386-9365250 GCF_000325575.1 Pteropus alecto | reverse complement strand
GGAAAGAGATCTGTCAAATGCAGCTAGAGTAATAATGCAATTGTCATGGAAGCAATATAGACTGGTGGGACCAATTGCTTGAGAAAAGATCCTCTGATGTTCACATCTCTATGTTAAGGACTGGTACTTTTCTCTAAAAGTAATAGAGTTTTAACAGGATGACAATGTAACCTGATTTGCACATTAGAAGAATTTGTTTAGAGTCTGGAGAATGGTTTGAGTAGTGGTGATAAGATCAGAGAGAGAAAGATGAGTTAGTAGCTTGCAGTAGACAAGAGAGAATGTGGTGAGGGTAGGGACAGTGGGACACTGGAGGAATGTGGAGAATTTCTGTGTATTTTCTACCAGACTTGAGTATTTCATAGTGTATTATTAGAGCATTTTTCCAAAAAGTCTCACACCCTAAGAGGGGTGGGAAATGATTTTCTGACCAATAAAATAGCCTTCTCTACGAGATTAAGAATGCCAAAGGATCTGAGAAATTTGCATTGAAGAAACAAGTCTAACTTTCTTTGACCCACAGTTTCCCAAATATACTTGTTAGGGAAAATCTTCTTTAATGAAATACCTACGAACATCCCACAGAACTATGTCTTTGCAGTTTGGGAGTATCACATGGAGACCATGGAGAGGACAGGAAAATACGAGGCTTGTTTACTCTTTCCAAACATGCTTCAAGATCATCTTAGGAAGAATGTTGCTTTAAATAGCCTTTAACTTGAATTCTCTTTCTCAAGCTTCAGTACCATATTACACACTTCTATTTCAGAGTTGCTTCATCAAATCAACAAAATATAGCTAAGAACCAAACTTAAGCAATGCATTCGTTCTTCCAGTTACCCAGGCTCGACTTCTTCCCTCTTCATGAACAAATATGATTCACTGAGGTGTTTTGAGGCTTCCTCAATGTCTGTACCTATTCTTTTTGTTATTTCTCATTGCCACAATTAGAGGGTAGATCCAGGTTTAGGGGGGTCTCTTTTAGAAAAAAGCATCAAAGATGATAAATACAAAATTAGACATGGAAGTCAATTTTTATTTAGACTAGGAAATGGAATTATAACTGAAAAATACCACAAAAATTACAAAATCCATAAAAATAACATACTACTTTCATGAATTCACTGTTTGATATACCTCCCCATAATTTTTATTCCGATACATATTTTTTGGCTACCTATTTGTTGATTACCGCTTTGTAAGCTAAGGATTGTGTTATATTTTTTCAATAGAGAGAATAAAATGACAATTGTCTTTTCTCCAACTTGGTGGATTAGAATTTTTAAAAATTATTAATAGTTCAGAAAAGTATCTTTCAGCATCATAGATCATTATTGGTAATGTCATGTAAATTGTTCTCAAATTTATGAAAAAAAATTTTTTTCCCATAAATGAGCTGCTTTAGATTTTCTGTGAGGTAGGGCTAAAAGTTTGTGTTCTATAAACTTAGGAATTCTGAATAATTCTTTTGTACAATTACAATTAAAAAAAAACAACAAGGTATGGTTTGTTTATAAATATAGCACAGTTAAACAGCTATAATTCATATGCTATATTATCTAATTTATTCCTGACAAGAGAGAACTTTGTTTTCATTAGTTACTGATGAGAACCAAATCATTACTTTTAACTAGGTCTATACACTTTAAAACATATTTCTCCTCTACCACCCCACCCTGGGGTCTAGGGGCCTTAGGCCATGCTATATTGCAATACAACTTGTGGCCCTACATCTTCATGTCAAGGCTCTTGGTAAGGTAGCACTGGGGTATAGAGGTATATCTGCAACCATTTCTGCACAGGGAAAGACAGTAATAACTACATAGGGAAATGAATGAAAATCACATAAATGTACCTCATGAAACACAAACTAAATTTCTCTCCAATTTGAATTCCCTCTAGTCCTATTTTAAAAATGCCCCCAGCCTTTCCAGAGCACAAGAGAGCCATGGTCTTTTCTGAAGCCTTGGAAGTGGCCCATGCAAGTAAGGGCCCCCAAATTACACTTCGTTAGCTTTATAGTAGATTCATCTTTGGTCGCAACCCTAATTCTAGCCCTTAATACTTGTGTTTAGATCACTGCATTAACCTCCTAATGAATTTTCCTGGATCAAGTCTCCCCCCTCAGCCAGGTTACATAACTGCTGCAATAATCTTTCACAAATACTGCTTTCACCATGACCTTCTCTGCTCAAAGCCATTGGATGCCAAAAGATAAAGTCTCAATTCCTTAGCCTGGTACTCAAAGTCTCTAAAATCTGACTTCAATTTTTGTTTACAAATTTTTATCCTGTGGCTTTTCTTCCATAAAGGGAAAAAAAATTAAAAAAAAAAAAACAACAATTATGGGAGGGGTATTTAGTTATAGGCATTTCTCCAAATGTCAATATTTTAAATTCTGTAACAACCTTGAACAATTTACAAATGAGAGAACAGAGCTCAAAAATAACAGCTGGAATTGGAGGTGGATCTGCCTGGTTCCAATTCTCTGCTCTTTTTCCTGTGTGATGTGCCTCTTGCTCAGTCCTTGACTCTCTGTGTGAATTCGGATTTGGTTAAAGCCTCTGTTTAAATCCTATTCTTTCAGAAAAGGTTTTCCAGTTTACTCCCACAACTAGAGGCCCTTCTCTACTCTGAACTGGTACAGTATTTAGTACCTATTTTATTTAGTGGGCATATAGCCTACACTGCATTTTTAATTTATTCCACTCTTATATGTCCCAACTTGAACTTGGTTGTAAGCCTGTAGAAGAAAGAATGGTCAATGCTTTGTGTATGCCTTGTGATATCTGGCAAGGATCCTGACACCATTTAATAGGTAATTCTAGAATGACTACATTTGTCTATCAGTGGGACCCAGAATA
>NW_006431918.1:9353516-9362370 GCF_000325575.1 Pteropus alecto | reverse complement strand
CCATGCTGCCTCTCCCTATTTCTCTTAGATTAGATTAGGTTATTAGGGCAAGGGGAGTTGCCACTGGGATTAGTTTTGAATTCTTCTCAGAAGTACAGATGCTGATTGATGAAACCTCAGAGAATATTAAACAGCATGAGCACCAGTTGGTATTAATGGAGACACGATGTTATTCCCCAAAGAGCCACTCTTGGAGGTGAATGACACACCCATCAGCTTTTACAGTGATGACAGAAGAAAAAAGAGCTTGCTTGGTTTTCTGGGAATTCTGAACACTTTACATGGAAAATAAGTTTAAATCTCCTAATTACCCCAACATATGTCCAGTTCTCTAGTAAAGTTATCACATTTATTGTTGGTCTTTGTTTTTCGTAAGGAATGCTAAATTCAATTTTGAAGGTTTACTTCCTATTTTTGAATTTTTATCTTAGAATATTTGAAATATATACAAAAGTAGAGAGAATGATATAATGAACCCTCATGTAATTATTACAGAGCTTCTAAAATTAATATATCATGGTCAATCTTGTTCATTTGTCCTCCAGCTTGGGATTATTTTGAAGCAAATCCCAGAAATCATATTATTTCAGCCTTTACTTCTTTTTGAAATATGACAAAATAAGCCTTTGACAAAAGAATATTAATATGGGAAAATTTAGTGATAACACTTTTAACATGACAAATTTTTAAAAAAATTATGGCATTTGATTTATATTTTATTTAATTTTATATAAAAAGTTATAGAAAATCTCTATTATAAAAATCTTGAATATAAAAATCCTGAGCATTATCAAAAACACAAATATTAATCTTACTCATCTTATTCAAATATTAGGAGTTAGCTAGCAGAAATGAGTGAAATATATGGATAGTACAAACTTTGATCTGGTGACTTAGCTGGAAAACATTTTCATATCTATTTATGTAATTCATGTATTTATATTCTGCCAATCCAATTCCCTAGCAACACAGATATAGAATTTGTCTGATTCCAAAGTGGTCACTGGGTTACTGAGATTTCCCCAAGTTTTGCAGAGATTGGGGTCTAATTAGAATATGGTCATTTGCAATGGAGAAGAATGTGTTCGTGGCAAAAGTCACACACCTCTTACCCCATTGACTCACTCGATGTCAGTTTTCCTCCTGCCACAAAAAAGACTGAAGGTTCATTTTGACACTCCTAAAGAACTCAGAATACAAGAAAGGTGTAGAAAGTAAAACATAGATAATTTAAAAGACATTTAAAGAGCCTGTAATGAAACTCATTCTAATTCTTTATCTTTTTCGTTTATGATGACTCTCATTGTCTCTTAAGATTTATGCTTTCCTCCTCGTTGCTATGATGAGACAAACATGGAACTTTTCATTTCCTGGATTGTATAGATTTCAGCTGTCATCTCTACTGAATACATCAGCCTACAAGACAGCTCAGTTCAGGCCTTTTGTTATTTTTATTTTTGTAATAATAAGGAAAAAAACAACTGATGTAAAGAGAGGACTGCATTTCTAAACCCCACTGAGGAGAGATTCTCTGCAGAGAAGTAAACAATGAGGGAAATAGAAGAGCTAGGCTGAAAGAAAGGTAAAGATCTCTAAATCCAAGAAAAGGGGGAAGACAGGAGGTGGGGCTTGAAGAATAGTAGTAATCTCTGCACTGTTCCCTTCCTCATGTACCCTTAGAAAGGTAAGATCTTGGGTGACAGGCTCCCAGTCTCACAAAACCTTACCTCACAACTCAGCTCTGGAGCAGTTTGTACAATGAGCAGCCTACCAGTGACAGTGACCAGTGTGGGCTGAAAAACACTGCATTTTTCCAAATGTTCTCAGCCAAGTAAAACTTTCAGGATCTACATTGGACTTGAATGAAGAGGGGTGATAGAGCCCAAATAATAACCAACATAGATTTTCCTACAATTTGTTGTTAGATGAAATATTATTTAGAAATATAAGAAATGTGGTATTCTTTAAACTTGAGATGTGAAGTAAAACTCATGACAACTGCATTTTATACTTTGTCTAGTTTATTTTCTCAAAGGTATTGAAAGAATCCTCAGAAATATTAAGGAAAGTTTCTTTCAATGAGATTATTATATTCATAATTTTGAAGGGTTTTCTTTTGGATATATTATGGACTAAATTGTATCCCCCCTTAAATTCATAGATTGAAGCCCCAACCCCCAATGTGACTGTACAGCAGTATGCTCTTACCTGTGGGGCATAAATTCCAAGATCCCCAATAGATACCTGATCTCTGGAAGGTGCCTAACCCTATACACAGTATCTTTTTTTCCTATAGGTACATATACCTTAAGGGTTCTCTTTAGTATATCTAAATTGTCATATAGTATCACTATTCTTGTAGTCTGGGGCCATTATTAAGTAAAATAAGGGTTTTTACTTGAACACAAGCACTGTGATACTGTGATGGTCAATCTGATAACCCAGACGGCTACTAAGTGACAACAGGAGGAGAGTACAATCAGCATGGAGATGCTGGACAAAGGGATGATTCACTTCTGGAGCAGGCCAGAGCTGGATGGTGCAATATTTCATCATGCTAGTTGGAATGAAATGCAATTTAAAAGTTATAAATTGTTTATTTCTATAATTTTCCATTTAATATTTTCAGACCTTCATTGAGTGCAGGTAAGTGAAACCACAAAAAGCAAAACTTCAGATAGAGGGGGACTACTCTATTTGGAGATAGGGCTTTTAAAGAAATAATTAAATGAAATCATAAGATGGGGCCCTCATCCAATATAACAGATGTACTTCTAAGAAAAGGAGATACCAGGAGTGTATGTACAGAGGAAAGGCCTAGTGAGGACACAGTATGATGGCAGTCATCTATCTACAAGACAAGGAGAAAAGCCTCAGAACAACCCAATCCTGCTAACACCTTGATCTTGGACTTCTGCCTCCAAAACTGTAAGACAATAAATCTCTGTTGTTTAAGCCACCCAATCTATGGTAGTTTGTTATGGCAGCTCTAGCAAACTAATATACCATATTTAATACTTTCATGTGCAGGTCTTTCTTCTCATAGAAAATTTACATTACTATACACTAGTAGAAATTCTCATGCTGCGTGGAATTGATTTATACTCCACTGGGTAAATGATTCACTTTCTGAAAAGAGTGTCGCAAGGGGCTACAGAACACACTGGGATTCCACTGACCAAACACACAAAATGCTAATGCTGCTCGAACAGCAACTAAAAATAATGGGAGAGTAGGTGTATGTATAGAATGAAGAGGCTCTACTACTGTAAGTTAAAACCATCAGTGCTTTGCCTACATATTGTGGTAATGCTATCATCACACTGACCTTTGTTAAATATGAACGTGCTGAAAAGTGTTAGTTAACCAGGGAAAAGATATTAAATAATATAAATTACTTTTTTACTACCATATTTGATTGTATGTTGCCATTACAATTCTGCTTACAATCTTTAAAGATTGAGAGTCAATCCGCTTCTGATTTTATAAGCTTCTAAAATTGCTAGTTAAAATTCATAGGTGCTATCAAGAGAGAAATGAGGTGGGGAGAGAGAGACAGAGAGAAGACAGGAAAAATACAAAGACAAGAAATACATATCACTGAACTCTAAGTTCCTAGAAGTTAGGAATATATCATTGTATCCCCAAGACCATAAAACACGCTGTTTTGCACATTGTTGACATTTATGATTGGTTTAACGCATTGCAACTCTGAGGCAAATAAAAGTACATGACTAATATGACTGTAGAATAAAGATTAAATTTTGCATATGACATTAAAATTGATTTTATCAGTTTACAATTATAGACTGTATATGCATGACAATATGTGAGTAGGTTTTACCTGGGCTAATACACTGACAAAAAAGTAGTTATTTTTGAATATCTAGATATTGGCCAAAAATCTATTGTATTGAGTATTATAAAGAACAAACAAATTGATTATCTCAATTGGTCACTTTTAACTTGGTTTGCTTTTCTTCAGATTTACTGAGGTATAATTAATAAATAAAATTATAAGATAAAGTGTGCAATGTGATGATTTTACATATAAATGTAAATATATAGATGTATATATATATATACATATATATATAAATTATTCCCCCCATCGAGTTAATTAACACATCCATCACCTCACATATTTACTTTTTTTTTTTGGTTCACATTTTGTAGAAATATTTGATATCACTGTTTAAGAATAAATAATAGTGAAAAATAAGTGTCTGAGTTTCCTAAATATATCAATCTGATAATATGATTATCTGGTTTATACTTTGTCACATATTAGTACGTATCATTAGTAGCATATATCATATATTAAAACAAAAAAAAACGTTATTTCTATATCCCAGATAAATATGAAATTCTACCAGGAGTCATTGAGAATTAAACATAAGTACATGGTTCTATGTCTGTACAACCAAATGCACAGTGAAGTTCTTTTTGTTAATTCATGATTTTACCTCTCTGACATACGATATAAAGTATCCACTGTATTAAGGCACAATCAGATCCCAGGAGAGGGAGAGAAAGACTTGAGAGACTGCGGAACATGGGAGTGATCTAGCAGTGCTGCTAAGTGTCAGTGTTGGCTGAGTTTTAGCTGTACTCTCTGCAACCTAACCATGAAAGCAATGACTTCAGAAAGTATTTATTTAGTGTAGAAAAAAAATATGATCTTCTGCTAAGTGGTTTAATTTATTACATTTAATCCTACCACAAACTCAGAACAAAAACAAGGTTTAAGTTGGCTTCTGTTCGTAGGGAAAAGTCTAGCCATGGGGACTTCCTTAACCTAACAGTATAAGAAGTGCTAGTATAGAAATGTCACAGTGTCAATGTCATGAGTCAGTGTAGCCAGTATGTAAAGTGGCTTCCTTGAGGTGGTCACACTGGAACTGGATCTTAAATGATGGTTTTAAATTTTCCAGGAGGACAACGTACTGGGCACCCAAGACAGAGGGAACTGATTTAAAAGTATTTAGGCATGATATAGCATGACATGGTCAGGAACAATTCAAACAGTCTCACAGAGTTTCTGAAAAGAGAAAACAAAAACTAACAAATACCCCTGTAATATAGTGGTTATTTTCTATGGAGCCCTTTCTATCAGCTATTGGACTTGACATTATCTTTATAAGAGGCCACATCAAATATTCTAGTTTACAGGACTGTTGGTGGGCATAATTTTCATGTCCTATCCTAGAAAACCTCCCTTAGGTTTTTATAACTCAAGTGACCTTATTCAAAAGGCTATTGCACTTTATATTTTAAAAAATCAATATACTTAAAAATAGAGATTTTTTTTATATTTACATACAGATAATTTATTTTCTTTTTGTAATTTGTACGAGCTCTAAAGGATAATAAATTTTGGCCCCCAATTAACTGTCTCATTTTAGGACAAGCATAAAACGAGATGATAATTTGACTTTGGAGGAAGAAAGGAAAACTTTGCCATGGTATTATCTATAAATTACTGGTTTTCTCTTCTAAATCCAGTAAAGATAGTAACATTCAGCTTTCAACTGTTAAATAATATTAGGACACTTAAATAATGAATTACGTTTAAGAGAGAATGTGACCTATGACTCCTAATTGAAACAAATAATTTTATTATTGTTTATTAGAGAAAAGGCCACCTTCCTCTTAACTTTCAACATGAACAAGTCTGAAAATTTTCATGTGAGGCATGTATTCATGTGAAGTCATAACATCACAAACACTTAGGTGGCTAAAAGTGTAAAAAGAGAAGTGGTGACTTTTGGTTTCTTCTGCATGCAGTGTGAGCATATTTACTTGTCCTAGACTAAAGCCATGTGGTGCAGTCACGATCACTTTGCAATATCTGGCTTTTTCTTGGAAGAGCTGGTTTTCAGGGCACATCTCCCTTTAAGGGATTGCAGCTTTAATTAATTGCATGAATGAGGTTTTGCCCACAGGATGCTTTGTTCGAATCTTTCTTCTTTGTCACTTAGTGGTATTTTTTTTCATCCCTGGAAGACTGCCTGGAAAAAAGGGCATTGTAGGAAACACAGCAGTCTGTACTTCCACAAAATTCAGTTTCATGAAGAAGGTCAAGGTCAGTTTCTGACTGTACAATGTAGAAGCTGACCTCCAAACCAAGAGGAAGTACCAGCTTTATAATTTGTCCACGAAACTCTAATCTTAATATTTCAAACATGCGCATGCTTGATAACCTTTTAAACATCAACTAGGTCAATGACTGTATTCAATGGCAACTACTTTGCGTAATGTACTTTGCATAATGTAATGTACTTTAAAAATTACTGAATCAATAAAAAGATTAGAATCAACTAAGCAGAAATTCATACTGCATCTCAGAATTCAAAACTCATGTTGGTCAGCAGTGGAAGGTGAACTTAGCACATACGTCCTGGTTTACCTAAAAAAGTCTAAAAATGTAGCAACACTATTAGTTTAAGTAAATTTGTACATGAATATACTTGAAAGATCAGCGTTTAGTTTTCTTGGCTGAATCAGTCTGTCTGCCTACAAGTTATTTGCTGTTCCAAGTGTACAAACTGGAGAATGTATAAATTATGGCTCTTTGCTGGGCAAACCCAGTCATTTCCAGAGACACAACATGACTTGAATGACATGGAGTCAATAGTTTCAAGCTACAAAGCACTTTATCTGTTATATGTAGCCACATGGCTCATTTGTTGTAGAACTTTCCAATTTTTGTTACGACACACCCAAAATTGTCTTATTTGCATAGCAAAATGGAAAAGGATGCTCACAGTGATGGACCAGGGGCTCTAGGTTCCCCAGTTTCCTGGAAGCCTGAGAGCTAACAGCCTTAACTACTTGGTTAAGTGGTTAAGGCTGTTCATAGGTGCATAGATTGATCTATTCATAGGTGCATAGATTGATCTATTTAGCACTACTTTAATAGCTCATATGAACAGTCCAAATACTTATCACCTACAGTCAATCATCATATTTTGTTGTTGAACAGGATCTAAGAAAACCTTTGGAGTGACCATTCAATTCACAGATAAGACAACCAAGGAAGGAAGCAATAGTATGACAGAGCAGAGAAGGGAGAGATTTTGGAAAGAGAATTCGGTCTGAATCTCGGGGCTACTCTTTAATATTGCTGTAATATTAAGCCACTCAAGGGTCTCCATGTCCTCATAATTATCCCCACAAAACAGAGATAATTATACTCACCTTGCTATAATATTTTAAGATTAGAAATAACATATGTGAATCACATACCTAGCACGGTACATGGCACATAATTAATTGTTAATTTGCTAAATGACTTTCTCAGTTTATAGAGCAAGATATGGAGCCTGGTTTAAAATTCTACACCTAACTCCCAGCTCAATGCATTGTTTGTACACTGAGATGTCTCAGACATTTCAAAATATTTTGACCTCTCATTTTAAGGACTGAATGTTTGTGTTCCTCCAAAAGCCATAAGTTGAAACACCAATCTCCAATGTAATGGTATTAAGAGATAGGGCCTTTAGGAGGTAACTCAGTTTAGGGGAGGTCATGAGGATGGAGTCTCCACAATGGGATTAGTCCTTATAAGAAGAGAAAGAAACCAGAGCTTTCCCTCTTCACCATGTTAGGATGCAGCAAGAAGGTAGCCATCTGCAAATCAGGAAGAGGGCCCTCACCAGATACTACATCTGTGGGATCCTTGATCTTGGACTTCACAGACTCCAGAACTGTGACAAATAAAATGTTTGTTGTTTAAGCCACTCGATCTATTACATTTTGTTATAGCATCTTTAGCTGACGAGGACACTTGTACCAGTTACTTGAACTCACAAATGTTGTAGTGCATCTCTTTAGTGGTTATCAACTCCCATTTTATCATAGAAAGTGAGCCTGGGGGAAAAGAGATCCCTTTGTAGTAATCTTAAAGGTAACTGATATCGGAGAAGCACATAGAGTTTTCAGAGTGCTTTCACAGACTTGGAGCCTCTGAGTAACCTGGAGGAATTACGAAGGTCAATATTTTCACCATTCTCTATATACAGATGAGGCAGCTTCAGTCAGAGGAGTTAAGACAGCGAAAGCTGATTGCCTCAGCATGACAGAACTCCAACAGAGTCTATTCCTAATCAATGATTTTTACTTCTCTAAGTATTTCACCACTGGAATTTGTAGTTGACTACAGATGGACATGTGGATAGTTCAGATCTCTAACCACATAGTAGATCGGGGGTAAGTGATTAGAGAAGCAGAAATAAGACATATTATGATAATGGAGGAGGCGGTTCTATTAGAGACATGGTGGAAGAAGACGGAAGAGAAAACTAGTGCTAGGAGCTAAGAAGTGCATGAACTGAAGGCTTCTTTAGATGTTGCAAGCCATCCAGGATAATTTTAATTTGCTAAAAAGAACCGTGTAATTTGAGGTCTCTGTAAAGTGGCAGGATGTTACCTAACAGTATCACACTTTGCCTTAGGCACAAAGTTTTTCTAATGCTTTGATAAGGTGAAGGAGTATTTTACCAAATATACTCTGCTCTTAATTAAACTCGAAAAAGTTGAAGTGATACATCAAAAAAAAAAAAAAAAAAGAAGTTGAAATGATTCGGTTCAATCAATGTTTGTGACCATTTAAACTGATATATGCTACAATCATTTTGAGAAGTGGTTCATCATAGAGGGTTTCTAAGTTTATGTTTAGAAGTCATAGGAGATATAAAAAAATATGAGAATAAAATTAGTATTAAGAGAGATTACAGTAACTAATCCACATGTATTTAGCTTTGTGGAGCCTAAGAAAACATGCTGAATTATACCAAAATAGATGTGCAATTAAAAATATAAGACGGATCCAATAAAATCTGCTCAAATCCTT
>NW_006431918.1:9306793-9353480 GCF_000325575.1 Pteropus alecto | reverse complement strand
ATCCTAGAGAGCACTGATTTTTGACTCTCTAGGAAATCGCTTACTTTCTAGACTAATTTTTCTCATTTATGAGAGGTTATACCAGCCTTTGGTTTAACATTTCATTTTAAACTTATTTTAATAGAATAATCTAGGTACTAAATGGCAAAAGTAATTTCAACTTATTGGACATGTGATACATATCAGATATCCTATAAAACATATCAGATATGTCTATTTTTTGCACATATTATACATATCTGATAATTTGTATATCCAATATTGGTATAATATATTGGACTGTGTGTGTGTGCATTTGTGCACATGCATATTACCTACAATCTATTCTACAGGCAGGCAGAGTATTGTAAGTCTAATTTTATTTAAGGGGAAACTGAGGCTCAGTTCATTTGGTGATTGGCATAGATTAGAATCCAGTTTTGTCTGCCTGTAAAGTCTATGTTCCTTCTTTACCATAGTAGGAACATAGGAAGGAGTATAGAGAAGTTACATATTTAAGAAGCCAGTTTAAACATATAGTATGATTCACTCATTTCTTCTACAAATATTTATTGAATTTCATTATGTTCTAGGTTCTATAATAAGAGCTGAATCTACATTGATGAATATAATCAAGGGGTGTCTACCCACATGGAGTTTTACTATCTTGTGGAGGAGTTTTGTTGTTAACTATTCTAATGAGAAAAACATGAATGATTGTTATTAATAGGTACTATTTCAAGTCCCCAAATGCTTACTTTAAGAAAAAATAATAATAATTATGAAAAATAATATAATACTGCCATTTTGATTCTTGCATTTTGTCTCTGAAGGTTGCAAAAATATTTCTTACAGAGATAGTCTTAAGACCCTTTCTTCAAAAGATAGAAATAAAGTCATTCCTCCCCGGGTAAATGTGTACACTGAAGACTCTGAACACTCACCATAGGTAGTCTCCCAAACTCCTCTCCCTGAGAGTCAGAGTCTCTGACTATATCTACAATTAAAAATAATTAAGAATATTTCCATTTTCTGCAAAGAACCTTAAAAAATACTGAAAGCATGAAAGTGACAGATACACTATTTCCATGAATGCACTTTTTTTTTTTTGTAAACATTTCAAGTATTGTTATTAGTTAGCAGAAAATTAAACATCAACTCTGAGTATTTATTTGGGGAAAAATGAACAATTAAGAGTAACATTTTTACATCTATTTGGCACTTCATATCTAACTAATAATTAAAATTTATGGTCCCCCCCCACTATTTTCTTTCTTTTCAAAATATAATGTATCAGACTCTATTATTTGTTGTCAAGGTATCAATTAATGAGATTTATAGTAGTTAATCTATCCTTGATCTCATCTCTCTGTCAACCTCTCTGCCTCATTCACACTAAATCCGGTCTCATCTTAAACCTAACAGTCACTGTAGTTTCTCCCAATCATTACTAACACTAACCTGACTTCGAAGCACCTATTCCTATTACAAATGAATTTCAAAGTGAAAGATAATTCATATTCAAATTCTACTCTTCCTGAGAATGAAAACCTTTGGTTAAGTGGAGAACTTCACCGTGGAATTTTCAGTTTCCTTTAAATGGGGCTTAGTGTAACCAGACTTGCCCAGATATGCCTGAGAGAGTGTCAAAAGGAAAAGGTCAAAATAAAGGCATGGATGAAGCCAAGAATAGTTGCCTACTGTTCTTGACTCTTAGATCCCTTTTTTAAAAGATAAAATGCTTGACTGACAAGGATTCAAGTGCTTGTCTTCCTTGACAAAGGCTAACTCAATGTGTTGAGACAATTGTGCAAGTGTCTTACTGAAGTGCCAAATAAAACATCCACATAGAAGTCCTAATAGATGCTGCACTGACAAATATAATTCAATATTTCTTAAGATTTTGCAGCTAATAAAAATTATTCCTAAGAGATTTAAAAATTCAAACCACTGAGACAAATATTCCCCTCACATCTCTTAACATAATAAACAATGGTTTCGTTATTTACTCAACTCTTATTAACATTTTTATTCCTCTATTTACATCATTTTATTTATAGCGTGAGGCCTGCAGGAGTGGAAGTCAGCCTCACCTTCAGACTTTGCTAAAGGGAAAGGTCATTTAAATTAAACTTCCAATGACACTAGTTCCTGAGTTGTAGGTTGGAGGTTATTCTGCCAACTTTCTCCAAGTATAAGAGGTGACTTCTGAGTGTTGAGACCATTGTCATCATACTAAAATGGATGACTCATGCTGTGTGGACTCGTAGGATGAAGAGTTAGTTCCTCCTGTATTACTTACTTCCCGTGTAGGCAGAACTCTAGAGGGGCCTCCTCCCAACCCACGCTGACTTTAAATAAAATATATTCCTGTTCCCTCCTAGTGTTGGGATGAGGTGGAAGTAGAGAATATAGGTAGACAAGATCTCGCTTTTCTAGAAACTTAGTTAGATTTCTATATATAGTTTTGCTATATAAATCTTATCTAGATGTCTCTGTATAGTAACATAAAAACTTATACAGAGAAACTTATCTAGAAACATATGTATGTATTTTGAAATTTTGAAGATGTGACAGTAATCCAACTTGTACTGTAGGGGAAAAAAATACTGAACTCTTGAGTTAGAAAACCTGGACACGTAAAAATCATGGGACCTTGAGCAATGCATGAAGCATCTCTAAACTCAGATAATGTACACATTGATACTTCAGTAATAATAACTCCTGTCCAAATTAATAGGTTATTATGAAAACAAAACCAAATAATACATGTAAAAGCGATTTAGAACCTGTGAAGCCCTGTGCAACAGTCAAGGTTTATTATTAAGTATGATACCTTCTTTTACTAACCTGCAGTGGTAACCAACTTAGCTTATATGCCTTAAGGATCTCATCTGCAAAATTTATATTGGGACCAAAGCAAAATGTAATTTGATCTATAAAAATATTTGTTTTGTCTATAATATTTACAGCTAAAGGAACAAAAAACGCATTTGTTTGAATACTATGCATAGAGGAATATTTATAAATGAAGTAGAAAAAAGAGTTAGCATTATGCCACATTCAAAGGAGTAATTACACATTTCAGGGCGGGGGGAGTGCAAGTTGCAGGAGATGCCTGTTTACTGGGGTCAGAACACACAGGTGTTCAGTGTCAGCAGCCCAGCCAACTGGTATCAGCTCTGCTATCTCTTACTCATCATCTGCTGTTCTGTGAAAGCCATGGAGACTATTGACATGTACCTATAACAAACTGTAATTCGGATCTTCTCCTATCAATAGATTGACAATCTGAAAGGACCTCAATTAAATTGAACAGTGAAGCAGAGTAATTTACCTGCACGAATTTAGGCTCATCCCCTAGACATTAGAATTAGCACTTATTTTCATGCCTGTGTTAGCTCTTGCTACACTTGATTCGCTAGTAAACATACAAAGGCTAAATCCCCTGAAATAACCAGCATGCTTTCAACACGTTCAGCTTTGCTCTGAGCCATTCACCTTAGCTTGATTGCTTTCCTTCTTTGGCCAAAGACATCCAAGTATGTCTGCTGGCACTGTTACATTTCTATAATCATCAGCCTGCAGGCTCCACTCTCACCACTGATGTTTCTTAAATACACCCAGATACCACCCACGAAGGTAAGTGACATACTGAAGGCCTAGTTCAGAATGGCCAAGGGCCACTGTGCCTTTTACCTTCTCCTGTGCAAAACATGGCTGCTGGCTGGTGCTGTTTACATGCTGGTGTGAGTTTGCTGAAAGTCTACCCAATCTCTGGAGGTTGTATTCTCTCAATCATAATTTCTGGGTCTTATACTATGTGTATGTTAAGGGCTTAGAAAAGAGAAGAATTACTGGTATTTCTATAGTTCTTAACTACTTCCTCCAAAATCCAATTGCATATTAGTATTACTCAGTTACTACGTATCCTTGCCTGTGGAATTTTGTTCCAAATATTGTGATATCCCTTTTTTGAAAGGAGGTACTTAAAATATTTCTGCAATAGGTAGGTGTGCAGACACCACCAGAATAAATTTGTGACAGTTTCCTGCCAAACAAGTACCAAAATGTAGCATAATAAAAGTTTAATTGAGATTGAATGAAGTCATTTTAAAATCAGCAGAAGAGCAACAAATAATAAAATTATGGTAGCATTTTGGCACATGTTCTGGTATTTACATATTCATGAGTCTACCTTTCACTTGCTGAAATGGCAAATGGTGACTGTATCTGTGATCTACTAATCATGTTTAAGCTTCTTAGAACCACAAATTCAGGTCCAATTACACTTGGTTAAGTCCTAAATCTTTGGGAGAAATAATTGTATTTTCTAAAATTCCCAGGTGAGAAATTTTGTATAACATTTAAAAAATAAGTCTCTATTTCACCTGTGATCAAAATGCAGTGTAAAATTTTCAGAAAGGTTATGTTCTACCTTCATGTTCATAAGTAGCATTTCTGGCATGTTGCTTCATACCTTACAAAGTGTTTCTTACAAACATGGCTAACACGTATGCATTTAGGAAAGCACAGCTTAGTGGCAGCAGCAGGTATTAAAAGAAGAAATATTCATAGCTGTGAAAAAAATCTACCTTTATACAACATTTGCATTCTTGAAATTTTGCATGTCCATATTTCCAGAAATACGATACTTTTTATTGACTTAATAGCAATTTCAGAAATATGTTTTACATACGTTTATCTTTCAAACTGTACAAGTAATTTCCTAGAATGTGGTAAATCTTTCTTTTCTTCTTTGTGCATTTTCCTTCAAAAAGTCTACAGTAAATATGAATTGCTTTTGTTATGAGAAAACATATTTAATGGTCATAAATTTTATAAATTTCAAACAATATTCAAGACAAGATTAACTAAACTATTGCATCTTTGTACAATGAATTAATAATATCTAGTTATAGCACACAATGAAATACAGAGATAATGTATTATCAAATTGCACACTTGACACATATAATGTTATTAACCAATGTTATCCCAGTAAATTTAATTTAAAAACCTCATGTTATTAAAAGAATATTTATGACATGAGAAAATACAAATAATATATTACATGATAAAAGTCTGTTGCAAAATAGTAAAAACTAAATTTTGGAAAGAAAACTATATGTGTACACATGGATAAAGAAAAATATACAATGAAATATTAACTGTGGTTGGCTCTGAGTGGTAGGAATATGAAGGCTTGTTTCTTTTTAAAACTCTTCTACATTTGCTAAATTTGAGAAAAGTGTATTATTTCATAAGCAGGAAATACATATATTTTTAAATAATAAAGTATATAGTGCTTATATACATCTCTTAAAATTCTACATTTAGCAGGCATGACAAGGAGAATATAGGAGATCTAGGCATAGGGATCAGAACAAGTAAATTCACAGAAGTGTGAATCAGGACATTGCATTGGTGATTGGCAAGTAGACCTACGGAGCCAAAGAGATGGACAGAGCCATGTCACATAAGATTTCATGAACTAAGCTAAGAAATTTAGAATCTATGCAGCATGACTATACATTCTGGTTTACCTGCGAAAGTCCCATTTTAGTCCTATTGTAGCAGCACTATTATTAATAGCATCCCTCTTTATTATCATCTTGGTTAAGATGATAATTTATGTGGTAATCTATATAGCTACTGGGAAACAATGAAAACTTATTACTAGGAGATCAACACAAGCAGATTTACATTTTAGAAAAAGATCCTCAGCTGCATTGTGAAAAATAAATTTTTGGGGGGGGAGGATGTGCAGAATGTGAGCAGGGAGATCAATTAGAATACTATTGCAAAGTTTATGAGAACTATAGCTTTGTCCCAATTGAGATGCTAATCAACTCTGTGAGACCTAGACTCTTCTGCTGACCTCCAAGTGTTCCCTTACCTCTATAGTTTCCTACCTTCAATCCTTCTAAAATGTCAGTAGTGCCTAAAAGTCAGTAGTAATAGAATTAGTGTTGGAAAAGACAGGAGAGAAAATTCATACAGAAGAGCATGTTTAGACATTCATAGAAGAGAGAAATTTTAGATATTTTAGATAGAGGTGGGTTTTTTTATGCCATTTGTAGAAAATTCTAGAGTAGTACTGCCCAATAGGACTTTCTATATTGATGAAAATGTTCTATATTTGTGCTGTCTAATATAGTAATCACTAGCCACAGGTGGATAGAGAAACTTGAAATTGAATTTTAACTTATTTTAAATTTTAATTAATTTGAATTTGAATAGTGTCATGTATCTGGGCTTCTGTACTGGACAGAATAACTCTAGATTTTTATCTGTAAGGTTTAAGAGAGAGAGGTCTGGACTGGAGATGTTACTTTGAGACGGATCCGTTAGGTTCTGGTTGATTAAATGCATTTGGCCAGCAGAGCTTGTATATTGAGAAGAGAGGGGGGTACCATGTTTAAGAGACTGGCAGAGGAAGAGGAACCTGCAAAGAAAAGACTAAGGATTAGCAAAAGCTTTGGGGGAGACCCAGAAGGGGCAGTTGGTTTGGCAATCAAAGAAATTGAGAATGTCAAGAAAGAAGTGATAAAAAGTAATCAAAAGTCTTATGCCGCAGGACATTTAAGTAAAATGGAGACATTTTAGAAGGATTGAAGTTAGGAAACTATAGAGGTAAGGGAACACTTGGAGGCCAGCAGAAGAGTCTAGGTCTCACAGAGTTGATTAGCATCTCAATTGGGACAAAGCTATAGAAACTGCACACTCAAAGGTAGTGATAAGGAACAGAGTTGAGAAATAAAAGCAGTGGCTTGTGACACCTAATTCAAATCAATGTGCTAGGAGTAAAGGGGGTGGGATTCAGAGTTGACTAAGAAAAAATGTTGTTAGAGAAAAGGCAAACTTATGCTCCTTCTCTGAGAGTGGAATTATATAGTCTACATAAATGTTGAAATGTGAAAACTCAGCCTCATTCCACACCCTACCACTTTGCCCTGATCCTTAAGGAACGGTACAGATTTCTTGATGCAGCTACTTTCATAAGAACTGATGGCTTGTGCCAGCCAGGACGGAAACCTGTTTCATAAGTTCAAGAAACTGCTTTTTTTTTTTCCTTCTTTGATGATTTCAGACAAAAACCTGTAGGTTTGTTTACCATTTCAGCAAGGCAAACTGTAGCAAAGGCCCACAGATGAAAGAAAGGAGGTACCCAAGAAAGGAAGACATACTCAAAACATCCTTCTCCCTTTCACATCCCCAAATAAAAAGAATGATTATTGAAGAAAAACCTCAAAGAACAATGTTTATTTTAGGAACATTAGGATTAGAAAGAAGCAAATAGAGAGGCAACATAGTGTGGTGGAATAAACAACCGAACTGGTAGCCCACCTAGTAAACTTAGGTTCCAGCACCGGTTCCATCGTTAATTAACTATATGACCGTGGCATGTATGGTATTTAACTTTCTGGGTAACAGCTACTCATAAAACTAGTGTTTAAGTTTATATTTTTCAACTTCAAATTCTGTTAGTGTAAAGGTCAAGTTATATATAAAATTATATCCAATGTGCTAAAATAAATCTGGATGCATGAAATTGTACTAAATTTTGTTGACCTCTGTCACAGAATTTTACTCACTGCTTCAATGTATACATTTTAAATGACGTTAATGGCTGTGTTGGCCATCTATATATAGTAAATCAATGCTAAAATAAACGGATAAAATGAGTTTTGTAAATGTAAAAAATGTAAAATATAGGAGTCATTTTCATATTACAATATAATAATAATAATAATAATAATAATAATAATAACAACAATAATAAAGTTGTGTCTATGTTGAGAACCTGTATGAGCAGTTCAAAGAAACTGTTGAAGGCTCTTAAAGGTACCTGGCTAGAGGGGTAGTCAGTGTGGTGAGTTGAAGAATGCAATACTTTTAATCTTTGGTTTCAATTCTTACTCAATTCAGAGAGGTACAGGGAGATAGAGAGGACAGGAGAGGGAGAGAGAGAAGAAAAGAGAGGGAGGGAGGAAGGGAGGGAGGGAGGGAAGGAGAGAGAGCAGGAAGGAAGGAAAAAGAAATAAAAAGAGAGAAAACGAAATCAGTTGTTTATGTTGCAAGAAAAGTCTGGTATGGTAGACTATAACCAGAGTTTTAGTCCTTAATCTTCCAGTAACTGTGTGACCTTGGCAAGAAATACCACATCTCTGAGCCCCCATCTCCTCACCAGTAAAATGAGCAGTTTGTGCCAGAACCTTTTAAAAGTCCCTTTCAACTCCTTAGTGTTACAACATTGACAGTGCAACTCACATGGCCCAAGACTGTTGGTTTGTGTTGTTCAGAAAAGAGCAAAGCAAAATATTGGGAAAAAGTCATCTATTCATCATGTATTACATTTTAATGCATATACTCGGTTGTAGAAATGGTTTTCAGCTGATTAATGTGAGCCAAAAAAAAAAAAAAATTACCAGTTAACGTTCCCCACTTTTCCAGCTAAAATGGATTGGTGGAAGTGGGTGGGGCGCGTTGCTAGAATCACTAAACCTGCCCAGGGAGTCCTGACGATTAACCTCTGCTAGTCCCCCCGCCACCTCTTCCCAGCATCAGTCCTAGGAAGATGATGTGTCCTTCCTACAGCAGAAGGCAGAGGAAAACCTCTGCGCTAGTGAAGGAATGTGAGGGAAAGCTAAAAAATACCCTGAAACACTGGACCTGTTGAAATTCATGTACTTTTTGCAATTAATAAGTCTTTAACAAAGATTTATTATAAATAATTAGCCTCTCTACACTCATGTAGTTTAATTCCCTTGAAGCATTGATTGAGATTATTCTTCACTAATGAGAAATATCTTTGCCAAAGAGATGGCGCACCCTGGTTTTCATGTGCCGAACTCCTTCTTTATACCAAAACAAAAATTATTTTCCTTGAAGATACTGCAAGTTCCTAAGAAATAGAATGTTTTTTTTTGTTTTGTTTTGTTTTGTTTTGTTTTGTTTTTTTTCTGAAAGTAAGGAGTCTTCTTTCAAAAATCTTTCTTTTTGGAGCAGGGTTGGGCAATAATTTCACTGTCTGAAACCTTTAGTCTCATCAGCATCCTGAGGTCCCGGAATTAGGATGGTCATGCACATGTAAGATTTCCACAAAACACTTAAGCTTGGGCTGTCCTTAAAGACTGGGCGAGGGTAACAGAAGTTCATTCTGCTCAGTTTCCAAGGGTGCACATTACTTCTTCATTTCATGTAAGCATAGCTAAAATGGTAGAGTGTGATGATGCCTCTCAGAATTGTTGTATTTTTTTTCCCTTTTATTATAGAGATTGCTAAAACACTTTAAGTGATATAAGAGTCCAGCAGAAAAGCAGTGCTTTCTTTTGATATTAAAAGTTGTGGAACCTAAAATATCAGGTTTAAGGAAGAAAGGGTTGTTGTTTGAGTTGTACTGTTCTTGACCATTGGGTGTTAGATCTGGCTCACTTGTAACTGCTTTTTATGCTTCTCGCATCTTGATTGTACAGGCTATCCTAGTGATCTTTCCCTTCTTTGGCACAGAAACATTTCAAACGCTCTTGAATACTTGGCTCCATAGCCATTCAGTATGGATATTTCTTTGAAATTAGTGAAACAATGTTCTGACTATTTATTTCCTAACTAACATTTACTACTTTACTAAAATCACTTTCTTTAATGTGACTCAAAAGCCAATGATCTTAATTGGTCCTAATTTTCCAAGACCACTATTCACACAGGGCTTGGCTGATGGACTCTTGCAAACTCTTCCCTCTTGAAACTCTTCTTCTTTAACATGTCCAATACCATCGCTCTGGTTCTTCCCCTTACTTTTCACTTTTTCTATTTTATTTTTGTTGCAAGTTTATTTCCACTTTCCTCCCTCTTCAAGCCTAGCACGTTTTTCTCTTCACGTATTTTCTGGAATGTGAGCTCTTTCTTATGGTTTCATCTACTATCTCTAGTCTGATAACTCTAAATCTAAATCTCTTGCTTTGATTTGATATCAGAGTTGCACTCTTGAGTCTCTAGTTGCTTCTTATATGTTTATAACTTGTGCAATTTGTATTAAGTGAAGTGAAGGTTAATTGTGTTTCTAATGAGTGAATTACACTGAAAAGTTACTAGTAGCTTTTAGCTGTAGAGGCAGAAATTCACGTTGGAGCACATCTTTGTTTTCTTAAGTTATACAAATATAAGGCTAATATTCAATCTCAGGGGAGCTCTGAAAAATATCTCAAAGATGTGACATGTTCTGTTTAAGAAGATAAAAATATAGTCTCTTACATTAATATGTATACTACTAATAAAATTGTATGAGAAAAATTTTAAAAATTCACATGAAATATTTTACAAAAAACAAAGCTTATTAAAACCGATGCAAGAAAACAAAGTCTGAATAATTCTATTTAAGAACTGGAATCTTCTCAGAAAACAATATCCAGACCCAGTGAATGCTCCAGAAATTTAAAGAAGGAGTATTACCAATGCCCAGTTACTAGGCCATTGCAAAAAAGGATCAATACACCATTCTCATTAAAGTGAACATAAAAGCAAAAATCCTAAACACAATATTAGTGGAGAATCTACAATATATTAAAAGAATGATATTTCACCAGTGTTACAGATATGGCTTATGGGAAGGTCAACTTCTCCTTTTCGGTGTACTCATTTCTTGCCTGAAGGCTTTCTCCAGAAGTTCATTAGACCCTCTGCCTCCATGCATGGAAACCATAGATACCAGAGAAATAACAATTGCTAGGAACAATCCTCAACAAATAATTAATTGGTGGAGAGGGGTTGGTTTATAAATATTCCAGTTCTCTCATCTGAGGTGGGATAACTCTAAGACATGTACCTATATCACTTTCCAGAGTTTTTGGTGGGCTTGACTTCCATGGACACTGCCTTGATAATTCAGCTGGCTTCCTTCCTTTCCCTGTCTCATTTCTCCGCTCTCCAAATTCACGTTTTCTCCAACTCCCTAATAAACTACATGCAACCAAATCCTTATCTCAAGGTCTGCTACTAGGGGAACTCAAGCTAAGACAATAACCAAGTTGAATTATTCCAAGAATGAAAGGTAGTTTTAACATTCAAAAATTAATCAATTTAATTGATCACATTCAGAAAATGAAGAAAAAAATATCATAGGCTTATCTCAATAGATGTAGTAAAAGTATTTTCTAAAAATCAATATTTATTTATAGTAATAATTCTTAACAAGTGAGGAATAGAAGGGAATGCCTCAATCTGATAAATAATATGTACAGAAAAACCCTAAAGGGAATATAATACTTAAAGTCATGAAATACTAAAAAATTTTCCTTAAAATAGGAGACAAAGATATTGCTATTACCACTTCTATTCAACTTTGCACTAGACATCCTAGACAATGAAATAAAGTAAGAAAAACATCAAAAGAATTGGGAAAAAAGAAATAAACTCATTATTCACAGATAAAATGATTGGGATATAGAAAATCCAAAAGAATCTACATGTAAATTATTGGAATTAATAAGTGAATTTAGCAAAATCATTGGATATAGGGTTAATGTTAAAAACAACTTTAATAATCAGCTACAAATACTTATAAAATAATTTTTTTTAAAAAATAAAACAATACCATGGATAATAGCATAAGATGTAACACATACCTACAAATAAGTCTAACCAAAGATGAGAAAAATCTCCATGCAAAACTATAAAACATTACTAAGATAACTTAAAGAAGAATCAAGTAAATGGAAAGACTGTCCATGTTCATTAATTGGAAGACTCAATGTTGTAAAGATGTCAATTTTTCCAAAATTTGTTTGTAGATATAATGCAAGTACAATAATAGCAATCAAAAAGTAAAATAAAACCAAGAAAATCTGTTGTATCTTTGCCCTGGAAAATCTGACAAGTTGATTTTCTATTTATGTAAGGGGTCAAGAATAGCTAGGAAAATATGAAAACAAGCATAGAGGATTTACATGACTTACTACAGTACTATAGTAATTAAAATAGAGAGATAGTGATGCAAGGATAGATTTTAAAAAGGTGAAGGGTAGAATGGAGTCCAAAACCTACCATGAATATATGATTTACATTAAAGGTGCTCCTGGTGAAATTGGGGAAGGGGGTAGAAACAAGGAAGAAATGCCTTTTGAACGAGTATAAAATTGATTGAATAGCCAAATGCAGAAAAAGTAAACATTTATTCTTACCTACTTACTAATGATGCAAGAAAAGAATGAATAGTTCTATTCAAGAAATAACATTTCTAATTTAATACTTTCCCAGATATGTCCAGACCCACTGAATGCTCCAGATATATAAGGAAGAAATACTACCAAAAGCCAATTACCAGGTCATTACAAAAAAAGGATCAACAGGCTAATCTCACTCATAAACATAAAGGCAAAACTCTTAAACACAACCTTAGACATGAGAATGCCACAATATATTAACCATATAAAGCAAAACACTACACAAAAATAAATTCCAAATAGATTGTAGACCTAAATGAGAAAGGTAACCTGATAAAGTTTCTAGAAAATAACATGGAGATTATTTTAATAACTAAGATATTCTTAAACAGACAAATATTTCTTTACCCTCCAGCTTTACTGGGATATACAACTGGCATGAAACATTGTGTAAGTTTAAGGTGTTTATTTGCTACCCTCATATATTGCAATATGATCACCACAGCAGTGTTAGCTAACACCTCCATCACTTCACAAAATCATCATTTCTTTTTTTGTGGTAACAATATTTAAAATTTACTCTCTTAGCAACTTTCAAGTATATAATACAGTATAAATAACTATAATCACCAAGCTGTACATTAGATCCCCAGAACTTATTCATCTTATAACTAGAAGTTTGTCTCTTTGTCAACATGTCTCCTTTCCTCCAGCCCCTGGTAACCACCACTCTACTCTCTCTTCCTGTGACTTTTTGTTTGTGGATAACTATGCAATTGTTTCTCTTGGTGGGGGACAGAAGCTGACATCTCCTATGTCACCATTTTGGTTGGCAAAGATTTCTAAAATAGGATTTAAAAAGCTCTAATCATAAAAGAAAAGCTTGATATAATTAAATTATATTAAAATGAATACTTTTATTCATTAAAAGATATCCTTAAGAGAGTGAAAAATTATTACTCGATTAAAGGCTTTAACATAAAAATAAAAAAAAGAATGCTATAGAAAACATTTATTCCCATGATCCAACTTAAGAATAAACCTTTATATGATAAATATTACATAGATAATTGCTCCCTGTGTCTCCTGTTTATCATTCCCTGATATTGTTACTCCTCTTCCCTTCCCATGCCCTGGGGTCAACTACTATTTCTTTTCCCTGTAGGTCTTTATAGTTTTATAAGACACATACTCCAAAATAATATATTTTGTTTTATTAGTCAGGGCCCAGCAGGAAAGTGAGGAGAGCATATAAAGGGACTATCTGCAGAGGTGTGATAGAGTGCAGGGAACCTGAGAGGATAAGTGCTGTTCTGGGACCAGTAGCTTTGGAGTTCCATCACCATCTCTACATTTCAAGAGCTAAGAAAAGACACTCAAAGAAAGAATATTGTGAGAAGGGTACCTGACAGGCGCCCAGCCTTTCAGTTAAGGTAAGCTTTAGTCCACCAGACTTCGCAGGGAAGCTAGGAAAGAACTTTTCTAGCTTCTACTTTGAGGAGGTAGAAATTCTTCAACAGAGGAAGCTTATTTAAAAGTTCCTGGACAGTGTGGGGGAGAATAATCTTTTCCTTTACCTATTAATTAGCATATTGCTATAAACATAGGAGATACAAAATAAACACTTGCTTTTTTATTGTCCCACTACAATTCCTAGTTCTCCAGTAGTATATTAATCATTAATAAGTTTTAATATTTTCTCCCCCTACTACCACTTTGCCTTAGATTATACAGAAGGTAAAGCCTAGGAAATACATGGTATTTATAGAAGTCCAAAAAGAAATGAAACTTGGGTAATAAAATGTTTAAGCTTTTGAATCTGAATTTAGGAATATAACCGATAAGACTTTTTTGAGGGAGAATTTACACTAAGATTACAAAGTTGGGTAGGTAGGATTTGTCAAAGAACTTTTGTAGTAGGAATATATCAGTAGCTCTCTTTGGGATTCCAAAACTATAGTCTTGGTAATAAATAACCAACTGACCAATTGTTTAAGTATTACTAAAGAAGAGATGCCATTGCTGCTCAGAAGTGAGAGAGAAATAGGAATTGCTATATAGTAAAAGCTCCATTGTGTCAGTGATTGTTTACTGCTGTATTCCTGGTGCCTAGAACAGTGCTCAGTGCTTCAATAAATAAGCAATAAATGGATAAATTATTTCTTGAATAGGTTCATCAGTTCTTCTTGTGATATTTAACTTTAAGCAAGTTAGACATGAGGACCTAAACTAAGCGAGTGCATGTGTATTCTTACCAAAGCATGAGGCTTTGAGACTAGGCAGGTGTGAAGAATATACGACAATAGGAGACTCATATAGATGCTATTTGCTAATCTGAAGGATGGCAAGCAAAAACAGAGTAAGCAGAGGAAAAACTATAAAAATCCCACAAAGTAAAACTTTATGACTCTGTAATTCTGGAGTTCCAAAGTGATAATAGGCAGAATATCTTTACTTGCATCAGTTAAGAGTATTGCTATTTATGAATAATGTAAATGGGTAAAATATGATTTTAAATGATCAAGTCAGAAATAGCTGTGGGCTCTGCAAACAGGGCTACAGCTGCCAACCATAGAATAGTCTTTATGTGTATACAGTGTGGAAAGAACAGTTGGTCAGGCAAAGGTTTTTTCAGCCACACTTGTTCACTCAGATAACAGTCACCACCAGTAGTGTAATCCCTAAATGTAAAGATAAATATATATTTTATAATGTCTACATCTATAACTATACACCCAACTTATAAATTAGGTGAAAGTCAGATTGGCTGATACTGTTTTTTTTTTTTAAAGAAGAATACAATCCATTATAGATATTGGAAAGAAACTATAAATCTCACTCACATAGAGGGATCTTAGTTGAGATAGGTCTTTCAGAGTCATTAGGATGGTTTCATTTATGAGTACAATACTGGTAGAATCTTCTTATGAAATGACTCATTAATTATATCGAGTCAGTTATATCATGGGTCAGATCACATCTCCTGAAGTACAACAACCACATATCGTAAAGCCTGAAACAATGCAATTGGCTCATTAATCATTCACTCACTCAATAATTCATTTACTCGCTCATTCAAAAAATACATATCAAGTGCCTCCTAAACTGGAGGGATTACGGGCGATATGAAGATGAATAATTCATAACCTTTGTTCATAATTATCCTAAGAAAACTAGTTTTATTTTTTTGAGATTTATATTCTAGAAGATTCTGTTAAGTTTTTGGGCAATATTAATATCTAATATTAAACATTTTCATTTCTGAGAAACATCTATGGCATCCTTCTCAAAATAAGGTTTAGAATATCTATTAGATTTTAAACAAAAATAAAAGGTTGATAATAAGTATCAGTGTGCTATTTGGATAAAAAAAATTGTATCTTTGTTAGAGTTATGAAGTTTGAAAAGACATAGCTACAGAGTGGAACTTGTCAGAGCTACTTGTTTTTCAACTCAGACTTAATCCAGGCTATTAACTATGATTGAAAGTGAAGATATTTAATTGTCATGATTTAAGAAATATCTGTGCATTCTAAAACAAGTATGTTTTTCTGGTTAAAGTCTTAGAAGAGGTAGTTTGCCTAATGTAAGGTTCTCTTCCTATATCAGAGATTATAATTTGAAAATTATTTAAAACAAATTAAATGATTTTTTAACTGTAGAAGCTAGTAATGTCAGTTATCTATTGCTGCATAACAAATCACCCCCAAATTTTGTGACTAAAAAAGTTGTTTCATTGCTCAGTTTTCTGGGTTATCTGGGTGGCTCCTCTATTCTGAGACAGCTTCGTTAACCTCTACAGAGCTGGCAGCTCTACTGGGGCTGGATGGTCTAGGATGATTCCTTTGCATGCATCACTGGAAAGGATAGGTAGTTTAGCACTGCAGCTCGGATGGCTCAGTTTCGTGCCACATGGTCTGTCATCCTTTAGTAGGCGAACCTAGACTTCTTCACATGGTGGTGGAAAGTTTCCCAGAAGTAAGAAAGGACAAGCCTCAAAGTCTATTCAAGTCTCTGCCTGTTATCATGTTGGCTGATGGCCTTTTGACCATACCAAGTGAAAACAAAAACAAAAAATCAAAAACCTAAGATTCAAGGAGCGGAGTAAAAATTCTCCCTCTTGTTGTGAGTAACAGAGAAGCCATATTGCACAGAGGTGTTCTTACAGAAATAGGAGGAATTTGTAGATATTTGTTTGTAATCTATCAGAAAATGTTCTACAATAATTAACTTCACTTTCCTCTGTCAACGAATGTCAACGAATGTCAAAGAACATAATCAAGTGTTAAACTGTTTGTAGATCGATTCAGATTCTTAAAGTTAACAAAGCAAATATTATCAATCTAGGAGTTGTTTTTAAAAAGTAATATTTTCTTACAATTAGAGATTAAAAACATCACCAAGGAAAACAATAAAAATTTAGAAAGTATTTTGATTGGACTAATCAGAGTAAGATGATTAAGATAAAGAAAGGTTAAACTCTGCCTTAGCCCTTTTCAGCCCCACTAAGGAGGACGCTCGCTAATAGATCTCTGTTGTTTTTTTCTTTTCTCTGCTTATTCTCTTTGTTCCACTCTCTATGAGCTATACATACCTTCATCCAAACTCACTCATATTATGCTCATATCCAATCTAAATCTGCAGCTTTGACCTGTCTCCCGAGTGACAGTTCTAGTTGACTGACTCTTTGATTATTTCTAGAAAGCTGTCCCCATAGGCATTCTGAACTCGGCATGTCCAAACCTGAACTTGTTGCCTTCTGTCCAAACTTTTCCCTCCTATTACAAACTCTAACTTGGAGAGTGGTATTTCAAAGTTCATTCCATGTCCAACTGGAAGCTGGAGAATTAGATTAGGCTCTTCTTCCTCTCCAATCATTGCCTCCTTCTCATCAATCACAAGTCAGTAGTTTTGCTCCTTTAATATTTCTGGATTTCAGCTTGTTCAGTTCCATTTCATCTGTCTGAA
The DNA here is from genome assembly GCF_000325575.1 of Pteropus alecto. Taxonomy (NCBI): domain Eukaryota; kingdom Metazoa; phylum Chordata; class Mammalia; order Chiroptera; family Pteropodidae; genus Pteropus; species Pteropus alecto. Next base: position 9,336,369 of record NW_006431918.1, on the reverse strand, counting down.
ACAGACCCATTGGCTCATATCTCTGCTTTCAAGTTTTTCCCAAACTCCTCAAATGTGTCTAAAACATTCATTCTAAAACATGAATCTCATCATATTATTTCAAAGCTTCCATTGATAAATCCCTATAACCTTCAAGATATTATCTACCTGCTTCTCTAAGCATACAAATCTCTCCAGGACCCATTCCCTGTGCTCCATCAGAGGGAACTGTTTTCTTGAATGCACCATTACATTTCTTACATCTTTGTCCAAACTAATCCTGTCCTTCTTATCCTTCCCGATCCCTTTTCTTCTTTACATGGTTAACTCTTATTTAAGAACTCAAAGTCCATTTTCCTTGGGAAGTATTCATAAGTTAATGCCAAATTTAGGTGGGTAGCTCACTGCTTTCCCTTACAGTACAAAACTATCATAAACCATGTTTCATGTCACCAGTTTTTAATTGGTGATTTCCTTAGGTGATCTCTGTTGTTAATCTGTATAATGTTAGCAATTAACCCAGTCCCTGACACAGAGTAAATTCTCAGTATTTAAAAGATTATTGAGATTGAATGAATTGATCGAATGACTAAATAAGTGAATGATGGATGCGAAGGGAGTATAATTAGATTAGAACTGGCCACCTGTCTTGATATCTCCATCCAACACACACACAGTATAACTTTGTTACTGAGAAATAATGTAGGTAAGGCTGGATGTTGGAAGGAGTACACTTAAATTTTAAGTCAAGATTTAGCTCATGGTAAGAGCAGGATCAAGATGAGAATAGCTCCATTTCTGAAAATTTAGAGGTCATTTATTTATCAATTATTTCATAATTGCAAAAGAGAGCTCTGTTAGAACTTATCTCAATATAATTGAGGAAATTCATTTTCTTTATTATTTGTTACAACTGTTAATCTCTTTTAAGATTCCTTCTAAACTCTAATCATCTTCTACCCCTGATATCATTGAGTATTTTCCTAGAGAATTCAAATTAGTTTTAATATTTGCCCATGGAGGCAAATTAGGAATATAAATTTAATGTAAATAATTGTTTTTCGAAACCTAATTTAAATTATTTTGGAATATCTGCTGTTTCAAATTATTCAGATCAATGCTTCTAGCATCTAACAATGGATAACGGAATTGTACACGATTAGTCAATTGAACCTGATTCTCTACATTTATAAGAAGTTGGTGGTAGCAATTGATGTTCTTAGACTCTCATTTTGGAGTATTCTGCTTTGAGGAGAAATTATTATTCTAGAGATGGAGTTCTTTTGATTTGCATCTTTATAATACATCGAAAGTAGTGTTAAAAAGATATTTCTATCATTGGTGTACATGTGTAAATATGTCATCTTATGTTACTTAAGGAATGACTACTCATTACCTTATTATCCTACTGTCTTTCTTTTTCAGACATAGGGGGTTCCAAGTCAACTTCCTCATTCTTTCCAGCAGCCCATTTCTCCACCATTCACCTTGAACCACCAACTGCTCATTTTTCCCTTCATACTCAGGCAATTACTTTTCTTTCTGTTTTATGAGAGCGAAGCTATTAGACCAAACACTTTTAACTTCCTGCCATGAAACTGGTTAGCCTGTCAGCAACTATACCCTTTCATTTCATCTTTCTTTCTCTCACAAAGCAGAACTTTATTCTTTCTAAGGCCTGACCTGGCACCTTCGTCTAGAATCCACCTTTCTGCTTCCCCATCAGTATTTAAACACTCTCAAGACTGCCCCATCTGTTAACCTCAAATTCCCGTCCAGTCTTTGCTCGCTCATGCTCGCTCTCTCTCTCTCTCTCTCTCTCTCTCTCTCTCATGCTCCAGAGCCAAATTTCCTGAAAGAGTTGTGCATATTCATTGCCTCCATTTCCTTCCTCCTGACCCACTTTCTATTTAATCCATTTCATTCTGGATTCTGATCCATCTCTCTACTTAAATTTGTCAAATTTACCAATACTCCTGTCTCTAAATCCAATGAGCATGTTGAATTTTTATTTCATTGTCTTGAACATTCAACACTGCTAACCATCCCATCAGTAGAATAAGATTATTCCACAAGTAGATTAAGCACATACTTGAGACATTTGCAAAATCAAGGAAAAATTAAAGAAATTTAGCTTCAATGAACTGACCTAAATTCTTCCATCAGAAAAATTTTAATTTCAACATATGTGTCAATTCATGCTTTATGATGGATAGCTATATAGCATATAATAATTTAATTTTAAGATGCATGTTTATAAATGTATATTTAAGTTGTACTTCCCTATGGGAGAAAGAGTACTGCAATCTTTTACTGTCTCTAAAAGCCTTAATCCAGCTCTCACTTTCTGCAACTCTCTTCTACTGCTTTGTCATACCACTAAGTTCTAGTTTCTCATGAACATCTCTGATTGCTATCACTTACTCTGTAGGACTTTAAATATTGGTGTTCTTGGGGTTCTAATCCCCCTTCCCTTCTCATTCTGACCACATTCTTTGGATGAGCTCATCCACATCTAAGCTGCAGTGCTATGCCTCCCGAAATTTTATCTGAGAGTTAGACCTCTTTCTTGAATTCTCCATTAGTATACTTAACTATCTACTGGAAGTCACTGCTCAGATGGTTACTGAGGAGATGATTCAAGCTCAGTGTGCCACTAGATGCTCTCACCATATTTCTCCACAACTCTCCTCCCTCCTCAGTACTCATTATTTTAGTGAATGACACTACAGCCCAAATTGGAAACCTGGAATTTTGACTTACTTACTCCCACTTCTTCATTGTCACAACTAATCACCAAGTCCTAGGATTCTGTTTCCTTATGCTGTGGTTATGCTCACTTCCCTTTATAGTCACTAATACCCTGTTCTAGGCCACCATAATTTCTCTCTTCCAAATTACCACAATAATTTTCTAATTGGTCTCCTTCCAGTCCATTTTGCAATTTAATACCAGAGTGATCTTTTTTTAAAAAACACTGTGATCCTGTTTTAAATCAATACTTTTAGGATGGCTTAAAAACCTTCCATGCTTACATCCAGACAATGGAACATTATTCAGTGCTTAAAGGAAATGAGCTATCAAGCTATGGAAAGCTGTGGAGGGACCTTATATTTTTATTTTACATTTATACTAAATGAAAGAAGCCAATCTGAAAAGTCTGCATACTATATGATTCCAACTATATGTCATGCTGGAAAAGGTAAAACTACAGAGACAGTATAAACATCAGCGGCTGCAGGGGTTGGGGGAAGGAGGGAGGGATAGGCAGAGTACAGAGGATTTTTAGGGCAGTGAAACTATTTTATGAGATACTAAATGGTGGGTCCATATCATTATATATTTGTTAAAATGTGTAGAATGTAAACACCAAAACTGAAACTTAATGAAAACTATGAACTGTAGGTGATAATAATGTGCCATTGTAGGTTAACTGACTATAACAAATATATCATTCTGGTGGGGGATGTTGATAGTAGGGGAGGCTATGCACATGTGAAGACAGGGTATATGGGGACTCTGTCCTTTCTGTTCAATTTTGTTGTGAACATAACACTGCTTTTAAAAATAAAATCTATTTAAAACAAAAATAAAAATAAAATAAAACAAAAAACTTTCCATGGTCTCACTTTCCCATTTCTCTTTAAAATAATCTCTGCTCCAGTCTGCCCCTGATGCATTTTTTTTTCATGTGAAATTGCTTTGTTTCTTTGAACCAGCCATGTTCTTGTTCATCTATGAGCCTTTGCCCATCTTGTCTGACTTTTCCTCTATCATTTATCATACATCTTTGTTATTGAATTTTCAATTGTCTGTCTTCCTTGCCAGACTCTAAGCTCTGAGTCCATCTTGCTCACTGTAGTTTCTCTAGTGCTGGATATATAAAACGCTGAATAAATGAATGGGTGATATAGGGCTTGAAACAGTTTTTCACTATTCTTAACTAGACCTACCCTGGTTTTATTTTCAACTGCTCTGAGCTCTTTGTTAAGAAAGCACTCTAAAACAAAACAAAACAAAAACAATAATAATCATAGGCCTAGGTTGCCAGATTTAATAAGAAAAACAAAAAGTACAGGGCACTCAGATATATTTGAGTTTCAGGTAGACAATATTTTCATGTTATTATGTTTCCAAATATGCAATATTTTATAATATTTAATATTTATAAATATTCGGGGACATTTATACTAAAAATCTTATTATCTAGAATTCAAATTTAACTGAGCATCCTTTACTTTATCTAACAACCCTATTTAGGCCCCAATAACTATTCCCTGATTACTAGAATCACCTGTTTAAAAGCAAATGATAGAATTAGGCAACTGCCTCCATATTGAGTTCTCTGCAGTCGACTACTGCCAAGGACTCTCTTTTCCCTTACAAATTTTCATTTTTCAGTGCTTGCAGCAAAGCATTTCAATTTTGCTCATAGAGAAAGTTTTTGTCATTTACTAGAAGGAAAAGTTTTGCCTTTAATCTACTGCCTTGTTTTTTGAACTGGTGTTACTGATATGTAATTCACATATCATACAATTCACCCATTTAAAGTGCACAATTTAGTACATTCACAGAGTTGTGCAACTGTCACAATGATCTAATTTTAGAACATTTTCATCACCCCAAAAGAAACCTCGTACCTATTAGCAGTCATTCCCCAGCTGTCACCCATGCCTAATCTTAGGCAATCACTAATCTTTCTGTCTCTGTATTTGGACATCCCATTTAAATGGAACCACACAATATATGGTCTTTTGTGACTGGCTTCCTTCACTTAGCAAAAGGTTTTCAAGGTTCATCCATGTTATAGCATGTTTCACACTTCATGCCTTTTTGTTGCTGAATATTATCTCCACTGTAGGAGTTAACTACATTTTGTCTACCCATTCATTAGTTGATGACATTTGAGTTGCTTTCATTGCCTTTCATAACAGTAGCATTCTAAAATTGATTTTTGTCAATTTAATGTTTATGGTCTATGATCAAGCTTCAGGGAAAAAGCAGAGAAAGTGCTCTGCTTATTTTAGTAGTTGTAGGATTTCACTTTGCTTTTGAAATTTCAGTGGATTCCTCGATCTATCCCTGCCTGTTTCCATATAAATTTTTCTTTCACATGGGATTTGTTTACGTAAATACAAGAGGTATATTGGATGTTGTGATAAGCAACTGCAGATTTTATCCGGCTGTATCATTCCAAGATGTCTCAGTTACTCTATATTTGAGAATACATGGTATGACAGGTCTGTCCAGTGCCTGACTACAGAGAATGTTATAGACTTGGCCATCTGGAATTGATTATAATCTTTGGCAAAGATGTGTGAAATTATGGTGTGTGACTAGAGTTTTTATGGTATATGTATATATTTAATGTAATATATTCTGATCTAATCTGTGGATGACTGCACACCTAGGATGATAAATCAAAATAAAAAACCAAAACATAAAAAGGCAAAAAAAGATGTTTTACTCTTCATGCACACAAAAATATCATTTTAAAAACAATTTTTTTGAGCACGTGAGTACATAAAAGTCAACATTGATCATTGTGCTATATAAGAATATTAATTATGCCACAGGAAGTCACATGGCTATGTTTACATTAACTCAAAAAAATTAAATATAAAGTTGCTGTGCTTATGCTATTAATGTGTGGCTTTCCTTTCCTTTTTTTCTTTCCTTCCTCTTGTTCTTTCTCCTCCCCTCTCTCCCTCCATCTCTAACCTCGCTCCCTTTCTTCTTTCTTCTTTCTTTCATGATTTTCCTAAAATTACTTGGGCAGAATTAACAGTTAGAAATTGCTTTTAAAAAACCTTAATACTTTGGGCAGTTTTACATAAGTATTGATTACAAGGTAGTGATTTGCAAACTCAAGTTTTGTAATAACCTAGGGAATATATAATTATTTCAAGGAGTATGAGCAAATCTCAAAATAAGATGAATATATAGTCATTTTAATTTTTAAAAGTACATGCCTTAATTGATGCTTTAAAATACAAGATGTAAAGCAAAAACTGCTAGGATATCAAGTCTTTAAAAAGCATGAATGATGTCTTAATATATTGGAAGTTGTGCATTAAGCAATTTAAAGCATGCTTCTTTTTATGCATGTACCTTGTTCGTACCTGTGTCTTTTAATATTCTTAAAGTTAATGATGAGAGATTAAACAACCAAGAAGACAAATAGATCACTCTGGTCCATTAAATTGTGTATTTGCTGTATGACTTTCAATCAGGGATTACTAAATATTTATTGTCTGGAATTCCATAGGTCAACATTTTAGTCAATTCTAAGAGTCCATCGATTATGTACCACCAAGAAAGAGACTAATTCATTGCAATAAACTGTAAGATGTATCCTGATTTCAGAGATATAAACGTGAGGCAAAATATGCATTCTAGAATTAATAAAAAGTAGTAGAACTACTGGCAATAAGCAAATACACTCAAAAGACAAAGGCACACTAAAATATATAAGGCAGTGGTCAATTTCATATAGTTAGAAATTAATTAAGCACATAAAATATGCCTAGCTCTGGGCTAAATCCTGATCCAATTATTGAGCAGGAACCATTTAATTATCTATAAGTTTATTTTCGGTAGTCACCTTCAATATGTACCACATTATACCAGTTGGAACAGTGGAATAGGTAGCTGTCTATGAAGTGTGGGTTAAAGTACTCTGGCAAAATCATTATCCTTACTACTCTCTTACTGACAGTGCCAGAAAATCTCAGGCAAGCATTTTCCTCCTTTGGCCTTGTGTCCTTTGAACATGTAGATATTTCTGGAAGGATGCATTAAGTATTTTAACCATTAACTCTCCAGTATGGAATCATTGATTAGACTTCCCATTGGGATAGCAACTGAGGCTTTTTTTTTTTTTTTTCAAATTTAAGCACACTGTCATAACTGATGAGGAATCAGAGCTTCAGAGAGCTTATGTAACTTGCCAGTACTACACAGCATGTAGCTGGTTTAGATGGGTTTTCATCCCTGTGCTAGTTACTGAGTCTGACTGCCTTTCATGAATACCTCAAATATACAGAAATGAAGTCTCCAATCTAGCTGAAATTTTGAAAGATAAAAGGAGAATGAGTCAAGTTGAGAGCATGAGCTATTGCCTGAGAGGCTCAGCCACAAGTAGGGATAGAATGGAGGTTAGTTTGGGCAGTGAGAACACAAAAGTTTTTGAAAGGTAAAGTGGAAAGATGCCAGAAATAAAATTCTTGGTTTGCAAGTATTCCTTTGTGCTTGTATCAGAATTACTAATTCCTAGAACTGAGTTCATCTACTTTTCACATTTGTTAGGTTTACTTCAATTCAATATTTTACTGTGGTTCCTCAGAAAGACTTTAGGACTCACTTAGGATTCCTGGCAAATTTTTTATCTTGAAACTAGAGCTGAAATTATTGCATTTTAAACCCAATATTGAATGCAATATTTTTTTTTACCAGTATTCAAGACTTTGGGAGTTCATTTTATTCACCTTTTCCATGATTGGGAAGGAAAAAAACAATTGAGAAACTGCATTAAATACTCGTGTGCAAACATTTGAACACACCTGCACCCATTTCTGTATAGCTCAATCTTAATGCCGGTTCATAAAGCTCATGGAAAGAAAAGAAATATTACTATTGTTTTTTTCCATAACATGGATAATATTCATTGTTCCTTTGTCCATTAATAACATCAAAGAGTAAGCCATAGCTTTTGATACGAACACGAGAATGACATATACTATTATTTACGCAGTAGATCCTTGACACGTATAAATGATACCACTGCAAAACCCCAAGTTTACTCATCAGATTAAACTAATCAGAATTCCTGGTCAAAAGCTCTAAGTGGAAAATAATAGAGCTGTGTTGAAATTTATTCATTCATTCCACAAATATTTATAGAGCTCCTACTGTATACCACTGTATATATGCTTTTCTAGGAGATGAATATATAGAAATGCACTAACCAGACAAATCTTCTGTCTTCATTCTAGTGGAGGGATAGAGGTGTACAGTAAAAACAATTAAGTTTTTGTGGACTATCATAAATAGAGTAGTCTTCACATATGTCATTCCCTTTGCTTCAAAAACTTCTCACCCAGAATTTTTCTAGTTCTTACTTGCCCAGTTGTCTTCAGTCAGCTCTTCCTCTGGAATCTTTCCCAGAGCTCCCAAGTCCAAATTCTGCCTTTCCCATGTACATTCATGAAATTCTGCATTATTCATTTTTTAGCTTGTATGCTATATTGTTTTCTTTACCAGACTGTAAACTCTGAGATTAAAAGAACTAAAAATTTTTTGTTCATCTTTGCACCCTCAGCAACATGCATGGTGTTTGACACAGGATAGGAACTATTTTCTAAGTGAATGAATGATTTAATGAAAAGTCTTGTTCTCACACATCAGTCACTTATAGAGTATAATTTAAATTAACAGTTCCTCACATTACAGATCATTCAATGGTTGTTTTGGAAGAATCCACCAAGGATGTGAGATCCCAGTTTACCAAGAGTCAAATCAATTGTGTTCTCAGTCAGAGTTTCCTTGTGGCTGAATGAGATTTTAAAATGTTCTTGCCTAGTGTATGTGCATGCACATGTGTGTGCACGCCCATGTGCATTTGGAAATGATAACTTTGATTTGTCACATGTTGGTATGTGAAACTCCAAAATATACCTTATAGCTAAACACCTGCAAATATATAGTTTAAGAGCATCAAGGAATACAAGCTCTTCATATGTACTTACTCATTTTTATATTATTATAACTCTAGGATGAAACTGAGGACCAGGAGGTTAAATAATTTGACTACATAGTGAGTAAATAGTAGAAAAGGACGTGAAATCCAAAGCTTAGTCTAGAGTTCATGTTCTACATTCTATTCCTACAATTAGAAAAATAAAATCTACTGACCTGAAAAAAACAAAACAAAACAAAATAAAAAGAATAAAGCAGCTAAAGGAGTACCACTTGAATTGGACAAAGGCATTCTCTTGACATATTAAAAACTAATACACTAAAAATCACCACTGATGGCTATTTCTTTTTTGTCAAGGGAATTAATTACTTCTTAGACAGACGGAAGAGTTCAATTAAGGGGGAAAGCATTTAAGTATGTAGCCTGTGTGAGAGAAGGGGCAAACTTGGCATACAGGATATGCCAAAAATACTTGCAAAAATTTATCAGAAAGATAGCAGGCAGGTGACTAGCATCCCAAAGACCACATGACTGAGGCCAACATGGGAAATGAAGAGAAGGCAATAAAAAGGAAAATGACAGGTGCACAAAACCCTTTTTATCTTTTAAAAGAAGTCTTGTGCAATGAAACAGAAAAGATGAGTCACGGTGCTGTAATTAGATAGAATATTATAAATCACAGATTATTGGTAGAGTAAAAAAGTTTAATGATTTAACTAATTAATATCTAATATTTTTGAGAAAAGTAACTTTTGATGATCACCCTTTGATGAATACTCTACAGCATCAAAGTGGATTTATTAAAAACTTGCAAATGTTGCAAATTTTTCCAAAGTCCAGGGCTAGATCAGGTTGTGGGAAAAAAGGCATATTTGTAAATGCTTTCATAGAACCTTAGAAACAAATATGTATGATATATTAAAACTTAAACATAGGCAATATGATTTTTAGGGTAAGGATGAAATATTTTATTGAGAAATTATAAAACAGAATACAGATATTTTTTCTGCTATAGGAAAAAATTCATATTTGGCAAAATCATCTCTAAAAAAATAACAAAGCTTAATGGAAAAAGAGAATTGGGACAGGCCATTCCACACCTATACAACTTTATAAGCAGTGCATAACAAAAAATAACAGTCCTAATTACTAACACTAATTCAGTTAGAAAGACATGAAACAACTCTTTAAAAAAATAATGCTACAGTAAATTTTAGATTTCACCCTTGTTGAATAAAAAAGGTAAATGTATCTGGATGGAAGTGAATGCCAAAGAGGGTTCAAGCTTCTGAATTACAGAAATAAAGGAAGAGCGATAACTTGCAGGTTGAGGAACAGTTTCAGGCTTTGCATAAATGCATACAAGGAGGAAAACCTCCCACCACCCATCTCTGAGACAGTGTGTGTTTCACTGGGTATAATACTATGTTCATTTGCTGCTTGCTGCAGTGGGCTGTGTTATTATATTGCGTTCAGCTGCTGTTACTTGGTGACAAAATATTAAGGGGCTGAGAAAATTCATGAAGAAGCAAAGTGATTTTTGTGTATAAGTACCATACCGTAGAGAATGTATTATTTATAACTTTGTTCCCATCCATACACCCATCCATCCATCAATCTATCTTCTTTCTATTATCTGTCTGTACACTTATCTTAGCATGAGGGACTGAGGATGTTCTTAGAATGTATTTCTCTTTCAATGTCCAGAACTGTGACTGTTCCTCTTACTTGGTACATTAGAAAACTCTCATTTGGGTCTTATACTGCTGGAAGCTGTTCTTCATGTCTGTGACTCTTTGCCTTAATTGTTGACTTTAGAGGTCAGAAATTATGTCGATACTTTTCGATTCAAATATATTCAAAATGAGTATTTTTTATTCAAAAATTAAAACATCTCCAAATACTCCTGATAACAATAAAATTAGTGTCTAAAATTCTGACAGAAGCCCATAAGAATATGGCAAATCTGAAATATATATTTATCCTATGAAACTAAAGTAAACACAGGCAATTTTCTCCTTTTATTGAACTAAATTGCTGTTAATGCCTTTTCAGTTCTATTTTTGTACTAAATGACTAGGTTATATGAATTTTTATTGCATGCTGCTTCCTTTGCTTTGGTAAAAATCATTTTGAGTGAAGAATTACTTCTCTCAATGTAGGTTAATTATTTTGGAGGAGATGGCGGATGAAAAAACGACAGGAATATTATTGCTTGTGTTTAGCTTTTAGTATATTAACATGTGCAGTTGAGATAATTAGAATAAAAAGAATGCTCTTTTTATTTAATGAATTAATGGAATGGGCATCCAGAAGTTGCACCATGAAAGTTCAACCGGAGCTGTTTAAATCTTCTTCCATAAATCAACTGAGTTGGTTCAGTAATTTCATAGCCAATAAGATAATGTCTTCCTTTGCTTTGATTTTATCTTTTGCATTTAAGTTACATGCACACACTCATCTGATATATAACTTCCTTTTAAGTTTATATGAAAGATGCAACATAATTTTATTCTAAATATGAACTTGACAATATGGATTCAAATTTGATTCACTGATGTGCAACCTTGCATGTGATATCTGAAACCAGAAATTGTCAAATGGTATATCAAAAAGGTAAATTAGCATTTGCTCAATGCAACCTGACATGACAGATGGGTAGGAGGAGGGCTGTTATCCTGGAGAAGAGACTAAATATATTGTAATTTGGATGTATACGCAAACTGGATAAAGATTTTCATAAAAGAATTATCTATGCAAAATCAACTTTCCATGCTCATAATAATTAGTTTTGCTTCTGCCATCACTCACTCCTTTTTATCCTTTTATAAATTGCTTTGCAAAGCATTCATGCATGAAAACTGCTTTATGAAATTTGTGTTTATTGAGCATATACTAATTTCAAGACAGTATGCTAGGGAAGACTTCTGGTCAAGATGGCTGAGTAGGAAAATACTGTGCTCACCTCTTCCCACAACCACATCAAGATTTATAGCTACTATGTTGTACACCTAAAACTAATATAGTATTGTATGCCAACTGTACTTAAAAATAAATTTTTAAAAATAGAGCTAAATTATAGAACAAATGCCCTTGATAACAACCTGAAGATTAGCTGAACAGAACTCCTATAGCTAAGGATACAAAGAATAAGCCACATTGAGACTGGTGGGACAGGTGGAGATGCAGAACAGGCAGCTCCCACACTCAAGTGCAGCAGTTAAGAATGTGGAGGGATAGCTCAGCTGCAGAGGTACCCCTGAGAAATAGGGGCCCTAGCCCCACACTGAGTTCCCCAGCCTGGAACACCAGTGCCAGGGAGAGGAGCTGCCACAAAAGCTGGCTATGAAATATCAGTGGGGATTGCGACCAGGGAGATAGAAAGCTGCTGCAGACCCAAGTATCCTACAAAAACGGCCCAAGCACAGACTCACTCACAAACGCTCGCCCTAAGCTCCAGTGCTAGGGCAGCAGCTTGAAAAGCACTAAGAAATTGTTTGGATTCAGGGCGAAGGCTAGTGGGGTAGCTATCTCCTGGATTAAAGTGCTGGCTGGTGCCATTGTTAATTTGTTGAGATTGCCTCTGCAGGCGGGTGCCAAATCTGAGGCTCCATTAACCTGGTACTGCTCTTGCCTTACTTTGGTAATTCTTTGAGACCCCACTCCACCCAATTCATGTACTCTACCTGAACCTCTTTCAGAGGCTGATCCACGAAAGTGGTGGGCTTTGGCTCATGCTGCAGACTTCCTTTAAAATCTCTCAAAGGTCCACAAACCTCAAACAAGCAGCGTTGGCCTTGATGAGCACTGTACTTCTTGCTAAATGGCCTCAAGCCTGGGACTAGTGGCAGCTGGCCTTGGTTTACAATATAACCACTCCCAGGTGCTTCTAAGCCCAGCAAAGTTGGCTACCAACCACAGATCACTTTGTAGCTTCTCCCAGGTGGCCCCAAGCTGGACACAGGCAGTGGCTGACTTTGGCCTGCAGCAGAGCTCCTCCAAAGAGGCTCCAGAACCAACACACCTGGTGGTTGGCTTCAGATCACACTAAAACACCACCCGTTTAGCACCACAAATGACACTCCCAAAAGGTGGACTTGGCAGGTGGCAGAGCCTCGCTAAAGAGAATTCTGCTCTGTGGGGTCAGCCCCCACACAACAGCTAATCCACTGTAGTCATGGCCAGCCCTTACAGCCAGTTAGTCTGAGAGTCAGCAGCAATCAAGACTCAACTATATCAGGAGGACACATACAACCCACACAAGAAACACTGCTGGGGCACCTAGCTCAGGTGATCAGGAAGACTGTGCCACTGGGCCCTACAGGATACCTACTATATAAGGCCACTCTGCCAAGACTGGGAGATGTAGCAGATCTACCTAATACATAGAAACAAACAGAGGGAGGCAGCCAAAATAAGGAAACAATGAAACATGTCTCAAATGAAAGAATAGGACAACACTCCAGAAAAAGAACTAAATAAAGGGAGGCAAACAATCTATCAGATACGGAGTTGAAAACACTGGTTATAAGGATGCTCAATGAACTAAGGGGGAGAATACATGATCTTAGAACTCTAATAAAAGAATAGGAATTATTAAAAGTAGATAGAAAACAAAAAAGTACATTTCATAAATGAAGACTATAATTGAAATGAAGAATATATTAGATGGAATTGACAGCAGATTAGACGAAGCAGAGGACTGAATCAGTGTTTTGGAATATAAGGTAGTGGAAAACACCCAATGGAACAGCAAAAATTAGAAAAAAAAAATTAAAAACTCAGGATAGTTTAAAGGACCTCTGGGACATCAAGCACACGAGTATTCACATCATAGTTGTACCAGAAGGAGAAAAGAGAGAGCAAGGGATTGAAAACTTATTTAAACCTAAAAGCGACAAATGAACAGGATAAACAAACAGAGACTCATGGACATGTACTATAGACTAGTGGTTACCATAAAGTAGGGGGTGGGGGGAAGGGGAATTTGGAATCAGCGTGGATGTAGATTAGCTAAAAGTGTACAAATATGTGGTGACAGAAAGAAATCTAACTATGGGTAGTGAATGCACAATGCAATATATATATGACTTATTGTTGAAGTGTACAGCTGAAACTTATTGGATTTCATTAATCAATGTCACCATTAAAAAAATATAATAAAAGCAAAAAAAAAAAGAAAAAGAAAATCTATTTGAAGAAATAGTGACTGAAAACTCCCTAACCTGGCAAAGGAAATAGGCATACAAGTCCAGGAAGTGTACAGAATCCCAAACAAGATGAACCCAAACAGGCCTATACCAGGACACATCATAATTAAAATGCCAAAGGTTAAAAACAAAGAGAAAAATCTCAAAAGCAGCAAGAGAAAATCAGTTAGTTATCAACAAGGGAGCTCCCATAAGACTGTCAGCTGATTTCTTGGCAGAAACTTTGCAGGCCAGAAGGGACTGGCAAGAAATATTGAAAGTGATGAAAAGCAAGGACCTACAACCAAGATTACTCTGTCCAGCAAGGCTATCATTTAGAATCAAAGGAGAAAGAGCTTCCCACCAAGAAAAAGCTAAAGGAGTTCATCACTGCCAAACCAGTGTTACAAGAAATGTTAAAGGGACTTCTTTAAAAAGAAAAAAAAAAAAAAGAAAAAAATTCCTACCGACAAAGGCAAACACACAATAAAAACAGTAGATCAACAAGCACTAAAATTACTACAAAGGTTAAAAGGCAAATACAAGAAGATTATGTGTAATTACAACAGTAAATTAAAGGATACACACAAACACACACACACACACACACACACAAGAAGTAAAACATAATGGCAAAAACATAACAGTGGAGGGGATAAGTAAAATCGTTAGTGATTTTAGAATGTGTTTGAACTTAAGCAACCATCAACTTAAAACAGACTACTATAAACATTATTTGGTATATATGAAGCACATGGTAACCAGAAACCAAAAATCTGCAAGATATATATAAGAAATAAAGATAAAGGAATCCAAAAACAACACTATAGAAAATCATCAACACACAAGAGAAGAAAGCAAGAGAATAAGGAACAGAGAAGAACTATAAAAACAATCAGTAAACAATAAAATGGCAAAACATACACACATGAATAATTACTTTAAATGTAAATGGATTAAACGCTCCAATAAAAAGACGAATGGATAAAGAAGTGGTACATATATACAATGGAATAGTACATATATACAATGGAAAACAAAATCTTACCATTTGTGACAACGTGGATGGACCTAGAGGATGTTATGCTAACTAAAATAAGTCAGATGTAGACAAATAGCATATGATTTCACTTATATGTGGAATCTAAAAAAAAACAAATAAATGAACAAACAAAATAGAAACAAACTCATAGATATAGAGAACAAACTAATGGTTGCCAGATGGGAAGTGGGTTCTGAGACTGAGTGAAGAAGGTATTAGAAGTACAAGCTGGCATTTGAAAAACAGTCGAAGGGATGTAAATTGCAGCTTAGGGAGTATAATCAGTAATATTGTAATAGCTACATCTGTAGTTACATAAATGTCTAACCACTCTGCTGTATACTTGAAACTAATATTGAATGTCAACAGTAATTGGAATTTTTTTAAAATTTAAATTCCAAAAAATCCTAATAGACAGGTTTAGAGAGTTTCCAGTTTGCTGAACATGCAAAGGTGCTGGGAGGGTGCAGTGCCCAGAGAAGGGATGGAAGCTCTGTGCCTCTTTCCCATGCCTTGACCTATGTACCTCTTCCATCTGGCTGTTCCTAAGTTGTATGCTTTTATAATAAACTGATAATTTAGTGAGAAAAAAAATAAAAAGACACTATACTAGTTTCTGTAGAATACCTTGGTAGAGCATTTCCATGATAGTATTAGTAGTAGTATTAAAAAGAATCATAATAATTGCTTATAGCTATTGAGCACTTATCATGTGCCAGGAATCATTTTATCTGCTTTCCATGTATTCTGACTTTCACACACAAATACACACACAAACACACACCTATGCACACTACACCATCAACTAACAAAAACAACAAGTGAGTGATGAGGACAATACCTGTTTATGAAGATAAGAAGAGTCTTAACACCTGAAGGATCACATGGGGAAGGCAGACTGAGTTAGGACCAGAAAGAAGCCAGTGTCAGAGAGAGAGAGAAAGAGCACAGAGAGGTGAAGGCATTTGGGGGCAACAGGTTGGAGAGAAGTTCTGTGAGCAAGAACTTACAACTGGGAAACTATAGTATGGGTGGAGGAACAGGATTTGTATGAGGAAGGAAGTAATCGTAGAGAAGGTGGGGTTGATAATGTCAAGATTAAGGTTCTTGAGCACAAAGCTGAGGGGTTTAGATTTGATACCATATAAGTCACTAGGATCTGAAGTTTTTGGATAAGGGGAGTGAATTTAAAGTAATAATTTTGCAAGATTCATTTGCTGACAGTGCAAGTTAGGTTGAAGGAAGAAAAAATAAAGTTAGAAAGACTAATAAGGAGACTGCATTTGTTGAGAAACTGACATAAAGTGGTAATGACAGGAAACTTCATTTTTCATCAGTGGTGAGGAAAGAGCAATCAATGATGACTCAGATTTCTTGGTCTAGATGACTGTCAGGGGAGTGTCTGTTTATGGGCAACAGATGATGAGTCAAGTTCTAGAGATGTTAGATGGAGGTGGCAGTGAGATGTCACACACAGAGGGTGTAGAACATAATCTGAGATTTATGGGAGGGGTTAGGTTTTGGGTCTCATCAACCTAGAGCTGAGAGCTAAATTGGAGATGTGGACAAATTATGTTTTCAAGACATTCAGAGTGAGAAGTGTGGAAGGCTAAGGAGGAAACCTGAGTAATGGTGAAAGCTGAAGAATAACCAAAGAGAAAATGGAATAAAGAGTGGCCAGAGAGGCAGGATCGAAACAAAGATAGCACAGGCTAAGGGAAGGCAAGGAGGTGTTGCCTGCATTATGATAGTTTCTAAGTAGGCTCAGTTGTCTAGAAAAATAATCATGTATGTCATAAGGCCTTCAAAAATAATATGGGCAATGGATAAAGCAGTAGGACAGGGCACTACTGGGGATTCTTTATATTACCAAATCAGAGAAATAAAATAATGTGAGAGGTTTAGATTTATTTAATAATCTGTTTAAAACTATTCTTCTTAAGGGAGCCAGAGAGTATATAAAGGCTGATGTCAAATCATATAGTATTTAGTTTTTGAGGAAAGTATTCCTTGTCAAGAGGCTTTTAGCTTTTGTTTATGTTCTTGAAACTTTTGAAAACAAAATATGTCTTATTTATGGCTCTTGGGATGTTTGAGAAACTTAGAGGAATGAAAGTATTTCTATACACTAATAATTACACTCAAATGGATTAAAATTCCAGTATCGGTATTTTCTCCAAAATCCTATTCTGCCAATCTTCACTAAATAACAATACCAAAGCAAAAAACAAAAACAAAAACAAAAATAAAAACAAACAAACAAAGAAAACACCCCCCCCTCCCCCCAAAAAAACAACAAAGTAAAAGAATCTTTTTAGGAGATACAGGTTTAATTTCTGTAATAATTGGTGATGAAACTATAGGCTTATTCAATATAACATTAGGAGAGTGGCCAAATATGGCTATTTAAATAAAGGTAAAAGTTCAGTTTCTCAGTCACACTTACCACATTTTAAATGCTCAGTGGCCAGCACAGATAAAGAATGAAAAAAACAACAAAGTAAAAGAATCTTTTTAGGAGATACAGGTTTAATTTCTGTAATAATTGGTGATGAAACTATAGGCTTATTCAATATAACATTAGGAGAGTGGCCAAATATGGCTATTTAAATAAAGGTAAAAGTTCAGTTTCTCAGTCACGCTTACCACATTTTAAATGTTCAGTGGCCAGCACAGATAAAGAACACTTCCATCACCACAGCGAGTTCTATTAGATAGCACTGGTATAAGCTATAAAACTGTTTAAAGTACAGCCTAGTATCATAACCAGACATGGAGTGCCATATATAGATAATAATTTCATTTTAAAGGATATAAAAATATTTCAAGACTGCTTTTGTGTTTGTTAAATCTTGTTATAGTGGGGCTTATTTGTTGCACAATCTTGGGTTAAATTTTCTTTATACTATAAGTTGTTTTTGTAAATAGCTAAGAGAGCTGTTTTCCAAATAACTGTGAATGGGAGTGGTGGTGGTGGTGATAGTAGAAACAGGAAAAGGAGTGTTTGGAGAATGTTAAAGCATGAATTTCATGGGATGGGACACGTATTGCTGTCTGTGTTTATCCTTTCAGCCATTTCTACTTGAGTTCGCCCTATATTCCGATTTCGTATGGGTAGTGCAAGCTCCTCGCGAGCACTGAAGCTACGGCTGAGCCTATATGAGCCCATGCGCTTGGCCCAGCCTGTTTCACGGAGTAGCTCAGTGGTTAATGGTGTTGTGAATAGGGAGGAACTGGGCATGTGATGGAAAGAAGTGGGGATAAGAGATATAAAAGCAGGAGTTACACCCATTTTAAAGCAGAGATTTTCTATTGGGTAGCAAAGGGTGGAGGAGCCAAGATGGAACAGAATTGTGACACAAAACCACAGGCAGCATTTGCAAATTCTATATTCCACAGCTGCTTGAGATTGCAGAGTACGATAATATAGACACAGGTATTTAGCAAGTTGCAAATTACAACATAAATAGTATTGACTGAAGAGGACGTATATGGTTGGGGACATGAGGAATGGGCATTTCATAAAGTCATTGCATCAAATATAAAAATGCAGCTTTCTGGTAATAGTTATGGTCTTGGCTTAGGTTCTCTTGAAAGCAGAACCTGAATTAGGGCATTAGGATAGATAGCTTACTTGAGTGGTGGTCATTCAAGTAATCTTGCAAGAGGGAGTAAAGAGTAAGAGAGAGATGAAAAAAAAAAAAAAACAGTGCAAGGGTGCATTATGATGTCACTGCTATGAGCAAAGGGCCTCTATTCTGCTGGAACCACAATTCTCCTCCTGAAGGATGAGAAGCTGGTAGTGCTACCCACCACTTATCACAGTGGTCTTAACTCCCCTATGTCCTTCAGTTACACCTTCAGCTAGCCCAGCAGTGTTTCCAGGACCTGGGACAGAAGTCAGAAAGATCATAGGCACATTACATTCTTGAAATGGGATGCTGTCTGTGCATCAGAGTCTGAGACATCCAAATTTGTCTTTCCCACCTGTGCCTAAAATCACAGGGAGGCCCAGGAGATGTGACACAGGGAAATGGAGGCATCTGCTACAGCTACCATTTACCATCATTTACCAGCTACCATCATAATGTTTGAGGGAAATGGAGGCATCTGCTACAGCTACCATTTACTAACAATCATTATGTGTCAAACACTGCACTAAGACAAAGCGTATACATTTTCTATTTCAGCCATACAGCACCCTACAAAGCAGGTATTATGCCTGCATTTCATAGAAGAAGATATACAGGCTTAGAGGTTAAGTAACTTGCTCAAGAACCCAAATATATCAAATGCCTAAGATAACAAATGGCTGACATATGATTCTTACCTTAACCCATATCTCTAGCTCCACTGCATCTTATTCTTCAGCAAAAAGTTTGGCTCTAAACTTTGCCCTCTGTCTTCTATTTTTTGGTCATACCTCCTCCCGCATTTCCCCCCACCCTCATTAATTCTTTGTAGTGCAGCGTTCTGCAAGTGTTGGCAAACGTATACAAACTCGTAACCACCGTCACCATAATAATCTATAATACAGATTTGAACTGCACTGGTCCACTTATATGTGGATTTTTTTCCATAAATAACCTGTTTTTGATCTATAGTTGTGAGTCAACAGATGTGGAAGGCTGGCTGTATGCAATGTTCTGTGCTGTTTTATACAGGGACTTGAGCATCCATGAATTTTGGTATCCACTGGGGTTCTAGTACCAATACCCCACAGATACCAAGGGGCAACTAAGTTTTTGAGTGGTCAAACTGACATCTTAACAATATTTCCCTTATTTTATTATTTTATTACTAATTAGTTGTCATGTAGAGGGACTGTACATGAGCAATGAAAGGAAGACACGCTTATTAAAATATGACTGCTAAGTAGTTGGGAAATAGCGAACACATCTATTTCCCAAGTTTACATTATATTTATACATATATATGTATAAATATATATTATATATAATGTAAAATAACGCCACCTTGTGCTGTTGGCTAGAAGAAGGAAATTGTGTGTGTGTGTGTGTGCTGATCTGGAGAGAACAGTGATATGTGAGTCTTGCTATTACCCCCTATAACTTTGCTTGTTTCCCCTTCTGTGTGACTGAAATAACTCTACCTGCAAAATATAAATTATATATTATCTGCAAGTCTTTAGGGAATCCAGTAAGTTGTTAAAAAATCATTACTTCTTAAAATATGTTTTTAAAGTGAAACATTTTCTATTCCTGAAATCAAAAATTGAGGCTCTTAGAGGACACAAACCTAGTTTATTATTATTATTATTATTTAACATAGAATGGGCAAATAGAGAGATGATCTCTGCAGGTCTCTGGCATTGAATATTTCATTATTTTTTGAGTCTGCATGTTTTTCAGTGTCAATTATGTTTAACTGTTGAAAATTTCTGAATGTCTATGTACAGTTTTTAACTGTACATAGATAAAGTATAAACCTTTCTGATACAGGAGTGGCCGTTTTTCAACACTGGTAACTTAGAATTTTGCCACCTTTCTATGTAGGTGCCAGAACTCCTTTCTGTTGTTCATGCCCCAAATTCAACTTTCAGAACTCTGCTACTTGCCAACTCAGTGTTTTAACCTTCCTCAGCCTATTGCTGGCTTCTTGGAAGAATGTCAAACCCGTCCAGGCAGGACGTCAGACCAGTCCAGAATAAACTAGCTCGATCGAAGAAACAAGCCAGTGCAAAACAGCAAGATCCTCATTAATTTTAATTAACAGTTCCAAACAGAGTTGCACAACAATGTCATTTTCCCTAAATGAATTATTAGAGATAATATAAGAAGGAGACTTCTCCAAGCAGTATTTTAAACCCCAGCAGTTGGCAAAAACTGTCCCAGAGGATATTTGTCTTCCCAAGTCAGTCCACTCTTAGATGGCTGAGGTAAATATTCCCTGAAAACACTGAAATTATGGTCTATGCCTGCTTCCTCCTCTTTCTCTAGGATTCCAATTACAAAGCTCAAAGATTTTTCAGGGAATGCTATGTGGTGATATTTCCATACCTGGAAAAAATACAATGACAACAAAAATCTAAACAGACTGAAAATCATTTTTCCTTCTAAATTGAGAATATCCAATGTCTTCCAGAGAACTCTAAACAAGTCCTTTTTAGATGTCCACTTTCGTAATCACTTATTGACTTTTTTCCTATTAACAGCCAATTGGGTACTTTTTAAAAATAAATTAGGGCCTTTGGTTTTTTCACTTATCTTTTGCTTGTATGTGATATCTTAATCTCCCCTAAAAGCAAACAATGATGTTTCTATGAAAAGGCTTTATTTTGTAATGAAATGTACAAGAGGATAGTATTTTTCTAGGCATTTGAGATCCCATTTTATTGAAATACTATCTAAACATCTGAATAAAATTATTAGTAAAAAATGCTAAAAAATTAACTTGGATATATAAATATTGTACTAGATTGACAGTTTTTCAATCTTCTTTATAAACTCTCAGAAAGCATTTATAAACTCTAACAATTTATCTACATAAATATAAATATATATGCACATCATTGGATTTTTTGGCAGTCTGATATCCTAATGAAGAGATAAAACCACTTAACTTAAAAGCTTATCTAAGAAACTCAGTTAGATTCAGAGTTACTATAACAATTCTTGTGAAAAACCAAAACATTGCCAAAAGCAGCTGAAGCTGCTGACCTAGCAGCCTGCATCTGAAAGAGGCATGCACTAAAACCTGCGGGGGCTGAACTAAACATATGGTATTGGATTACTATTAATCTGGAGAAACAGACCATCAGCAAATTGAGAAAAGAATCCCTTATTGTAGTGATTCGTCAAGCCTTTGAGTTTTCATCCTCACTCTTCCTTTCTGATTTGTCTTCTGGTGTTTGCATTATTGTCATGTAAGCATAATGGTTTTCATAGTGAATGGATTCCCCGTGCAAATCCTTATACACATGTTCCTACCAATAAACTGTCAAATTTCAAACTGACACTGATACATGTGTGTGTCTGTATATATAAATGTATATATCTGTAGATATAGCCACAGCTAGAGATCTAAAATATTTTATATATAAATTATATGCATATTTCTATGTATTATATATTGAATATATTGTATATACATATTTAAAACTAGGTAACGCTTTTCTCTTTTTCAAATTCATGTTTAACTTTTTAAAGAATTTGCTCAAGGTGAATTCTAATAGTCTATGCACACAGAAAGGAGATGGTGAACAAAGCTTAGATACAGTTTGGCGATCACGGTTGTTTCATTGTGCAAATTGCTTTACACATGCATGAGTAGAACACGTTGATTCTTTTGCCTCTGGCCTGTTGACTTCATTGGATGTAACATTTTGGATGAGTTTTTGAGATACATGGATATACAAAGATATGAGGGGAAAAAAAGTTTGTTAGCCTGATTTTAACATAAAATGACTTGGGGGAAAAGCGGCCACAATTTATCAAGAACAAAATAACCTGATGGTTGGTTAATGATATAATAAAAGCCAAATCAAACAACAAATAGATTTGTCTCAAAACATTCAAAGATCACTTCAATCAGAGTTCAATTAGTAGCTCTAAAGAAATAGTTTTATTTATATGTGGTTTATTACAATGTAATACTATATCAATTTCCTAAACCATCAAAGTATCCAATATTTACGTATTATATCCCTTAGCATTTTATGTTGAAACGCACTGTTTTTGAGCTTATATTTGCCACTTTGAGAGTATGAAAAGTCTGTTTTCCATCATGTTTCCAGTGATTAGCTCAGTGCATTCATTGTAGGATGAGTCTGCATGACTGGCCGGTGAGCAGGCTGAAAGTAGAATAAGCAGTGAGTTGTTGGAAGTGACTGAGATAGGACAAAAACTACAACCCTTGAGAGAGCTGGATCAGGCCAAGGCCTGCTCTTCCAGCAGGGCTTCAACACAAAGACTAAAATGAAGACCTTTGCTGTAATCATCTACAGCTCTAATTCCCCTCTCCAATTCCTCTAGACTTATATATCCCTGAATCTATGATGAAAATTTACTGTGAATATAATTTTCCCCTTATTTTAATTTTCTGCCTTAAACTGTGTCTTTAAAATGTGAAAACTTTAAGTAGAGATCCATATAAATTCTGTCAGTCTTCTATTTGATTATAAGCCACTACACTAAGTGAGAATAGATTTTTCCCTGTAGGATGAGAAAATAGAAAAATCATCAGATATGGGAAATCATTGAAAACCAGAGAGAAAAGGGAGGGAAGGAGCAAGAGAAAAGGAAAGAGAGAGGGAATGAGAATATGAATATAGGAGCCAATATTGGAAAAAAAAAAATCTATGATGATCAGGAAGTGCTGCATGCAGTATATGGAAAACTTAATTGTTTCATCAATAGATAAAATGGAATCAGTAAAAGTAAAGCAATGAAAATTGAGTTTATGTAGTAAAAGATAAATACATCCATCATTCAGAGATTAAGAGGAGAAAAATATGAGATATGGATGACCTATCTAAGAGATTAACCCACATAAAAAGGGAATTTTATAAATAGAGAAATAGAAAGAATGAAGCAGGAGCAATGGTCAAAGGAAGAAGAAAAACTTCATCATGACAAAAAGGACAACCTCAGCCTCAAAAGCTAGAATGTGTACTGAAGCACATTATAGGTCAACTTCATGAAAACAGAACCATACCTAGACACATTTTTATGCAAGCCTTAAAAATCTAGGATCACATAAATATCAGGAAAAACAGAAAAAAAAAAAGTCAACATAGGTGCCCCAAGTTCCCTTGAAAGGATATTGGATATCTTTTAATATTAAATGTTAGAATATAAAGGGATGGAGGTTAAAGGATGAGATCATGGAGAGGATGAAGACTCACTGTCTAATTTCAAAACCTAGTTTTGATAAATATTAGTTATTGGAGCTTGAGCAAAGTCCTTATCCTCTTTGTGCATCATTTTCATCAACAATACAATGCAGACAATAAATGTACTTTTTTATAGTAATTGTTAAGATTAAATGAATTAATTTATTTAAAATATTTAGAAGAGTAACTGAAACATTCCCTCCTCCTCCATGTTTTCTTTTCTTCCTCTGTCTCTACTCACCCTTTCTCCCTCTTTCTCAATATGTGAAGGCAACAGAAAGGCATTCTTTGATATGTATTGATTAAAATTATGCTACCCAGGCAATGTAAATAATTTGAAAACTGAGTTATTACAATACAAATAATGTCAAAGATCGGAATTCTTGACAAGGGAAATAGTGGTTGCAAAGGGCCACTCATCCAAATTCTAAGTAAAAAATGTTAGACTAGATTATTATTCTAATAATTTTTAAAGTGCCAAATGGGTTACAAAATTTAGTTTCCCTTTAAAATACATAGCTTTTATTGTATAAGATATTAAAGAAGGAAAATACATGGTTAATGTTCTCAATTAAGTTAAAATCTAGAAATTGAAGAGTATTTAAACCGAAAGGCACAAAGTATTTTACTCTCTATCAGCGGTAGTTATGAAGTGATTATTTTGCTCTTACCTCTTATGATTACTTTAATATAATCGTAAATCTGTCTTTCGAAACTTTAAGGTATTTATTTAAGGAATAAGGGTAGGTTTTCTTCTTTCCAAATTAAAGATAATAAACAACAGCAAAAAAACAAAAACAAAAACCAAAACCCCCAAACCAAACCTCTATTCAGGAAAAATAGGAAAAAACTAGCAAGCAAATATTTTAAAAAGACAAAAAGAAAATATATATTGATAGAAACATGACCAAATATTAGTTAGATCAATAAAGTTCTGTTAGTTAAATATCCCAATGAAAGAGCAAATCCAGTGATATGTTATTTTCAATTTCCTCATCTAAAACACATGTATTTGGAAGTATTGACTTTAAATAAATGCAAGGCAAATATGAATCCAAATAAAGCAATATTAGTATTACATAAGTTAGCAAAATTTAAAGCAAAAACATTACAAGATTTAAAGTGTCATTTTAATCAAAAGATGGTAATATTGGTAATAAAGATTAAACATTTAAAAATCCTCATGTGTGGATTAATATAGTATCATTAATAGAGAAGGTGAGAGCTTTTGGAAATTCACTGTAGTATTAGCAAATTTAGTTATTGTGAGAGAATTTAACTACCATGATTGATCAATTGGAGAAATTATTAAAAACATAAATATTTAATCTCACTATCATTAGAAATTAAAACATTTAAATGGGATACCTTTTTCTAGCTATAAAATAAGCAAATTTTTTTGAAATATAATAACCAATGTTAACAAATCTTTGTTGAGATGGATTCTTTTGTGGCTGGTGCATGTGTAAATGGATACAATTTATGAGAAAAACAACTTGGTTAGATCTTTCTGGAGCCTTAGAAAATCTCATTCTTTGTTAGAGTATTTTTAAGTCTTGAGAGTCAAACAAAGATTTATATCTGTGTACATTAAATATAGAATTCTTTAAATAGAAAAATAATGTAAATAAAATATCCATTAGCAGAGGAATAAATTATTTTTGTTATTTACTTGAGAATATCTATAATAATATTATTGCATAATATTGATTGATAGCAAGAAAAAATATAATAATATTTACTATTATAAAAGAAAAATTATTACACATGATTCAATAAATAGCATGATATTATTTTTTGGTTAAAATGTAGAAGTACATGGAAAAATATCTAAAAATAAATGTGACTAAATGTTAACAGTGTTTATGTCTGGGTGGTGTTACCTATAATTTTTCATGCTCCTTTTTGTATATTTTCTAATGAAGAAAAATATTTAGAAAAGGAAGAGCAAGGACAGAATTGTCAAACAAATATGCAGAATACTATTTCTGAAATGTTCTCTTGTTTTTAGCTATTGAGAAATAGTATCTATAAACAAACACGTTACTTTATTGTCTTCCTTCCCCAAGACCTATAAAACACTAAATCTCACTAAAAAATTAGAACATCCTCCAAATAACCACATTTCTCTATTATATTAATAAATCTTGGTATTTATAAAGAACTCTATATATTAGGAAACATTTTCAAAATGATTACCTTATTTAAGTTTCACAACTCCTTTCTGAAAAAGACAATACCATTATCTCCAATCTACAGATGAGGAATCTCACCTTTCTGAGACTCAGAAAGATAAAATTACCTGCCGAAGTAAAAAAAAAAAGGCACACAGATAAAATCCTGAGCTCTCTCCAGCAATTTACATGCACTGTTTACGCAGATATTTGAAAGTGTAGTCTGGTGCCCTTACTTTGTACCTATTTCCCTAAAGTCTGTATTAAGATCTTGGTATCACATGATGTTGCTATTGTGTAGATACTCATAAGAAAGATGGAGAAACATTTTATTCCTGGGAGTAATATAAAAAACTAAATTAATGATACGAAATTGCAGTTACCTAAGAAAACTTCATATTCATTTTGTTTTACTTTTAATTGGGCTACCGATTTTGAGGCACATAGAATTGACCTACAATTGTAAATTGACACCTACTATCTGCTATTTTTTTAAAGACTATTTTTCAAAACAGTTTTAGATGAACAGCAAAATTGAGAGAAATGTACTACACCGATTATCTTGCTGTCTTTCTATATGCCACAAGTCACATTGGATAGTTTGAACTTTTGCAAATGAAAATTTAACATTAAATTTGTTAGGGACGTAAGTCTACATGTAAAACTCAGTTGGGCAGTAGTAAAAGAGCTACTGGGCACTGAAAGTGAGTATATTTAGCATTTTGTCTGGTCTAAGAGTCAATCAGAATGCAATCATTCATTAAGACTCCTGCAAGCAATAGCCACTGTGCTGTGCCAACATTCGTCAAGTTAAGGGCCAGGAAATATAAGTGCCAGGGTAGATCTTACAGAGACAGCACAAAAGTCAGCTCGTCTCAATTACAACGCAGCAATGGCCATCTTCCTTGGAAATACAGTACACTCTCAGGAGGAAATCTGAGAGGCAATTCAGACCTTGCACTGGGTTCATGCCCAATAGGAGTACACTATAAGAAACAAAGTAGGATACTTATTTTCCTGTTCTTGATTTTCACAGGAACGATGAAAATAGTATAATGCATATGTTTTGCTGAATCAAAAAATCAAAGCAGCAAGAATTAAGAGGAGCAGTGACTATTTGGTGTCATGCTGAGGGAGAAGTGGGAAGATTCTTTTTAGAAATAGTTAAAATCTCAGCTCTACCTCTTGAAAACTATGCATCCCTTGCCAAGTTCTTTAATTTTTCCAAATTTCAGTATACTTATCTATAAGCTATCTACTCTACCATACTGTTGATTTCTTAATTATAAAATGAGGTAAATAAAGAAAATCAAAAAAGTGTACAAGTGGTAGCTGTTATGATGAGGGCGAAATATCATGGAGATCAGAATATTCTGTTTCATTTGAAATTTGGATGTCGATAGCTACGTTTTTAATAAAGAGTAAAACTTTGGAAGCAACTGGTAGTGATGAAGGCGGTAAAAAGTTCCTAAGTATTCCTTATGGAATCTTCAACTCCTGTGGGTCTCATTATGAAATAAGAATGATGTATGCTTCTCACAAAAGCCTAAGAAAATGTTTGAAGGTCACCTGTCAGCATGGAGATATCCAGAACAGTTATAGAAAACAAATGGAGCTTTTATAAGTCCAAGTTGTTTTGACAGTGGAGGAAATGACTAGCAGCAGGCTTGACTTTTTGTAACACTCACTTACCCTCGTAGTTTTCGGGCATGCGAACGTGTTTACGAAGGAGTTAAATTATAGAAACCGAACTGTGTATTCGATTTCCCCAGAATTAAATGTAAATATGATGTGATTTATAATAAATTAAAGTGATATATAACATAATGATGATGATGCAAACGCTATTCTCAACATGGTAACACACTTAGTATCTAGTCTCGCTGGGATTTACCACTATCAGTGAATGGCTCTGCGTCATTCCTGGAACAGTCATGTAGCAGTGGGAATTCCTGTTGAGCTCATGGTCTGTTTCTACCACTGTGTGTGAGGAAAGCCCATAGTACAATTCACAGTCAGAGTTTCCCCTTTCACTCAGAAGCCTACGGCATGCAAGCTTGTAATCCTGGTATGCATGACTCCACGGATGAAAAATTGGAGTCTTGCTTCAAGGGCTGGGCTCAATGTTACTGTACAGCACATGGCCACAAAGTTGCTGGGCAACAGGGTTTGTTTTCTCGCTGCTGGGACTCCCACTTCTGCTTCCATAGACCCATGCTACATAGTTTATCTGTGTGGTGTGTTCTAATTCTGTTTAAGGAGAGCTACTGCCAGCAGCCCAGGCTTGGCAAGGAGTGGGGGCACTTTGGTTATATAACATCTGTCTCTGTTATTATAAGGTTAAGGAATAATTTTAATATTCTATAAAGATGAACTTTATTGATGCTATTGTTATTCTTTCTTGCCACCACCTGTTTAAAAATCCAACCACTGGCCCCATCCCAATCTTTTGTGGGTATACTAAGTTTTAATCTCTGAGTAAAAGTAGCTGAGAGAGGATAAAAGAATGACGTATGTGCCAGCAAGGATGGTGTTTCTTGGAAACATATTTCAAACTAGTCTGACAGAAAGCTGCTTACTGGTTTGACATTTATGTGACAATGTTCTTTAGGACACTGGTCATCTCAACCAAAAATACACAAATCTATTTCTTTCAAATACCATCCTGTGAGGAATTAAAGTCATTTTCATGTAATGGGATTAACGGTAGTTGTGGTTGGGGAAAAATAAACAGAACTTTATGTTACCTAAGAAAAGCCATATCACGTAAATAGAAAATTTTACGATTTTCTCTTTCTGTTGCTTTGAAAGTACTATAAATGTTTTGTTCTACGCTCAGATTTTTACACTTATACAGCAATATTGCAGGAGTATTTTTCAACTTCTTTTACCCTCTCAACTTCTACTCTCCCCAACCTTCTTTATAGTGATTAAAAAAAAATTATGAACAAATTTTAGTATGTCAGGAGTAAGAAAATTTTGATGTGCTTATGGATTATAAATGAAAACTATCACAAATTTAAAAAATTAAGAACAACCAGATTCCAGTAAAGGAAGAAATGTAAAACAGAATTTCCCCATGTCCTATAAAACGTTGAATCTGCTAGACTGCAGGGCGCTAAAAAATGTGTAACATCTGGCTCTGGTGGTCGGTAGAGTCTTGATTTGTATTATTTGCTGGTTCCCATGGTGTAAATGCTCCCACCATGGCTGATTTCAAGCTACCAACCCAATGCCATTCTTTTTAGTGCTGAATAATAGTCCATTATCTAAATACACCACAGTTTATATATTCATTAACCTACTGAAAGACATCGTGGTTTCTTCCAAGTTTTTCACTTTTGAAGGATAATGTCACTGAGTACAGAATTC
Source organism: Pteropus alecto (assembly GCF_000325575.1). NCBI lineage: Eukaryota > Metazoa > Chordata > Mammalia > Chiroptera > Pteropodidae > Pteropus > Pteropus alecto. The sequence continues at coordinate 9,307,061 of NW_006431918.1, read as the reverse complement.
TGGGTTTGTGGGTTTTTTCTCTCAACACTTTAAATATTCCATTTCACTTTCTTTTTGTTTGCATAGTTTCTGAGAAGTTTCATGTAATTCTTATCTTTGCTCCTCTGTGAGTAAAGTGTTCCTCTGACTTCTTTCAAGATTTTCCTCATCACTGATTTATTATAGTATGAATATAATATGCCTGAATGAGCTTTTTTGGAAATTTATCCTGCTTGTTATTTTACTCTAGTCATGTAAGAGTTTCATAACAATACTAATACTACTACCA
>NW_006431918.1:9239225-9306718 GCF_000325575.1 Pteropus alecto | reverse complement strand
AATACATTTACGTGTGAGGTTCTATAATATCTGTTTTAATCCTTATCTACAATTAGTTCTACATGTCTTTATACAATTACTTCTTACCACCAATTCTTATGTACATGTCTTTTTGGTCATTTGGGTTGCTTGAAGCCCTTTTCCTAATAGTTTTCTTAGGAAAGACTCATGGGAACAATATTCTCTAACTTCTTGCATGTTGATAACAGCTAATATTCTTTCATTTTAAAGATCTGTTTCACTTGGTGCACATTTTTTTCCTTGAGTAGATTATTACTTTAGTTTTTCTCTGGCATAAAGATATGATGTCAAAAAGTCTAGTGATAATACACTTTTATCCCTGTTATAAGTCATGTTTTTTTCCCTCCCGAAAACCAAAGTTTTTTTTTTCTTTATAGTCTAATATTTTCATTAGAATGTCTTGATGTTGGTTGTTCTGCGGATGTAGTCTCAAGTAACATTATGCTTTTCAATATATAGTTGGAAAAAAAGTTTTATTATTTTAAAAATGTTTTCATATACACTTTTGTTATTTCTCTTATTAGGACTACTATTACCCATATATTGACTCTTCTTTGAGTATTTTTAAGTATGTCACTGTCTGAAATCCTTTTATTTTTCACTTTGTTTTGATTTAAAAAATTCTTTCCATCATTTATTTTTTAAGACAATATTTGTTGTGTTTATTCACTCATATTTTTCTTCTAGGTTAGTCTTGATATTTAAAATGATTTTATCTCTTACTTCTAATTCTTGAATTCTGTTATTTCAGTTTTGGATTTTTATAATATCAAGTTATATTTTTTCCATATTTTGCATAGTTTCTTAATATCTTTTAATTTGTTTTGAAATAGTACTTTACAATTTTTTTCTGTCTTTTGAATATCTTTCTGGCATGATTTTATTAGCCAAAGACCTGTCATTCTAGCTTTTATTGTTTTTCTGTTATAATTTTGTAAGGGAATTGATTTCAATAATTTTATGTTGCTCATTTAAATATGATTTCAGTTCCTCTGAATTTTTAGAGGGAGCGTGGTTTATACAGCTTTCTGCTTTCACAAAATTTCCTTTTCTGTTTGTTTTTGTATAGTGTTATAAATATGGCATATTGGTTTCTAAGATTTTCTGGCTTTATTTACCTCAACTTTTTTTTAACTTTTTTCTTTTCTTTTTCCCTCTTATCTCAGTCCTGCTTCATTTTTATTTTGCTCATTTTTTTCTCAATGTGTGGCCATGTCTTACAAAGGAACTCTGCTAATTCAGTTTCAAGAGTTCTCAGGGGCTAGACTACTCCAAACTCTTTAGGCCTTACCAAGACTCTTTGTACTTACACACTATTACAGGGTGAAAAATCCTTCCTAAGTGTAGCCACTGTTCTCAAATTGGCCTGCCAGGGTTCAAGGTGATTCTTTTGTGTTATCTTACTCTTAGGTCAAGTGCACTCTGATTCTCTCTGCTTTCTCTCATATAAATGTCAATAACATTTAGATCTTGTGGGTTTTGGTGTTTCATCTCTGTATTTTGGGGTTCTTGGTGCTACCTTGTTACTAAATTTTGTTGTAAATATTTTGGTTTTGCTCTCTAGTTACTTTGCCTATTTTTATGTAAGGACTCAGAAAATTACAAATGCTGTACTACTGCCATTATCTTCCCAGAATGCACATTTTTCCTTCTTAAAAGATATGGCCATTTCCAGGTCAGTGCGTATAGATCTAATGCATTCTTTTTAGTAGTTGGGTAATAGCTTTAAAACACAACTTATTCAGCCTATTCTCTTATCATAAGCTTTGTCATATATGTTACAAACATTTTCTCCCAGTTTATCTTTGAATTTTGACAGAAAATTTTAATTTTTATGTACTCAAATTTATTAATAATTTTCTGTATGGCTTCTGAGCTTCACATGTTATTTTAAGTTATTCTCAAAGTTAAACAAATATTTTTAAAAAATATTCTACTACTTTTTTAACATTTAATTTTTAAACTTATGGCAATTTATTTTTTGTGAAGTATCGAATAGGGTATAATTTTATTTTCTGGGATGTCTAGTTAGTGAATAAAGTACATATTATCCAATATACTATAAAATCACATTCAGTATGTGTAAAATTTATATGTACTTGAATAAGTTTCTAGACTCTATATTCTCTTCTTCGACTATTCCTGTGCCAACATATTCTATTAAGATTATAGTAACTTGATAGTAATGCAGTGTATTTTGTAAGACAAGGATTCCTTTACTGTTTTACTTTCTACTTTTCAGCTATTGTCAGTATTTTATAATTGGTCGTGTACATGAAATTTAACATATAATTTAACATTACAAAAATTCTTTAATTTATTTAAATGCATTAAATTTGATAAGTATATTAATTTGAGGAAGACTAACATTTGTATGACACTGATTTTGTATCTAGGAATACTCTACTGCTCTAAAGTTATTTAGGTCTCAATTTGTGATTATGTGTATAGACAAATAAACATAGAATTTATATTTTTTCTTTTATGTCCATGGAATATTTTAAATAGTTGTTCTTGTACATGGTCACAAAAAAAATTATTTTTCAAAAAATAGAGGGTTTTTTCAGAAGATTTTCTCTCAATATGATCAAATAAAGATAGAAAGCAACGAAAAAGTTGCCCAGGATCATTTTCACATATTGCTGGTGAAGACGGTTAAGTCACATATTACAGTGACTTAACAACTTTAATAACTGACAGATTAAAGGTGAACACTGAATATACATATACTCAACAATTTCACAATTAAGTATAAGTCCCGTGTACAGATGTGTACCATAACACAAGTAAAGAGTATGCATGGTAGTACTATTCATAATTGTCTCAAACTGGAAACAACCTAAAAATCCTTCCACAGCAGACTACATAAATGAATTGTGGTATCATCCAACAATGGGATGCTATATAGCAATGACAAAAAGTAATCCACTGTTACATGGAAGAACATAGATGACTCTCATAAAGACAATATTAACTAAAAGAAACTAGATAAGAAAGAGTACGTATTATATGATATCATTTCTATGAAGCTCAAAATTAGTCAAAACTAATTTATGGAAGGTGGTGCCCTTTGGGGATTTTTTTTGAGGGAATATGATGCCTACTGCAGTATGACATTCTCTCTGTTGTTCACTTTGTGAAAAGTTATTAAGCTGCAAGTTTATGATTTATGTACTCTTTTGTGTATGTGTTACACTCTAGTAACAAATGCACTTAAGAATGTGTCCAGGATATATTGTTAATTGTACTTATTTACTAACCAAACAAGCAACATGCCACTTTCCAACCCACACAACCAAAACAAAAACAAAAACAAAAAACAAACAAAAAACATACATATATCACTTTCAGTACACAAATAAACATTTTTCTTCAAATGGAACAGATGGTTGTTGTTGTTGTTCATCAATTATTTTTTCACCTCATTTTTTTATCAAAAGAAGTTTTGACAAATGGCTCTGGAAGAATTACAATGTTGAGAAAAGATTAATATTAATGCAGAGGAAGGAAGTATCTGGTCCTGCCTGCTTCTTTTAAAGCTATCAGGCTGACCCAGCACACCATGTAAGCAGTGTCCAGAAGAGCAGAATTTCCAATGACCTTGCAATGTTTCAGGTTTTAAACCTGAAATGCTTGATCTAATCCATCTCATACCTTGCTTTCCAATTTCCTGCAAATCTGAGCAGTTTGCGACTCCAGGATTCTTCTCACATTCAGGGCTCTACACACATCTTGTACCTCTTACTCCTCTTTTTCGACTGTGATTACATCCTCCTAAGAATGCTGCCCATGCCCCTCAGTATACAGGTCCTTGCCTCTCAGTGTCCTATCTCTTGTTGTAGCCTGTCTTATCCTTTTCCTAGTGTCTCTAGAATGTTCTTGGCACTGAAAAATAGAGTTCTGGAGCAAAATTCTTCTTTTTACACTTTATTTTAGAATTCAGACATATAGAAAAGCTGCAGAAATAGTAGAAAGAATTCTTATATATTCTTCTTACAGATTCTCCAAGTTAACATTTACCACATTTGTTTTATCATTCTCTCTCTCTTTCTGCATCTTCTTTATTCATGGTAGTTTTAACCCATAAAGTTACAGCAATCATTGAATTAGTAAATACTGAAATCCTAGGAGAAAGACAAGGTTAGGTTCCCAAAAGCCTCTGCTCGCAACATTTCCTTCACCTGTTCAATACAAAACCTTCTTTAATGTGTGTTTGTGTTTAAAGACACTTTAAAAAAACATATTTTGATTCATTAACATTGAACTTACAGCCAACAGCACTATAACCAATCCCTGAATGGAACTTATCTAACATATGTCTTTTCTCCATAAGACACATCACAACCTTCTCGCACTTAAGAACACTGAACAGCACTTGAACACTGTGTTGGGAGCCATTTCAAACAGCGAAATCACCAACAAAGAGCCCAAACTGCAAAACACATGGCACTAAATTGACCCTGAAAAAGAAACTTATTTACAGTATGAGATCAAAAACAAGAAGGCAGAGCATAACTTACTGAATCTGGAAATGTGTGTTAGGTGACTCAAATTTTTCACACTGTACATGTTCGTGAATGACTGAAAAAGTGTCACAAGTATTGATTTTGTGGTTACAAATAATTTTAGTGACTAAATTAATTTGCAAATATGAAACCCATGAATAATATGTATGTGTGCACGCATATTTCTGAACCATTTAAGATTAAGTTGGACATATAATACTCTTTCAGTCCTCAATATTTTAGTGTATTTACTAACAAGTACATTATCTTAAAAACAGCATTACAATGGTCAAAACCAAGAAACCGACCTTGATAAAGTACTATTGTGCAGCTACAAATTCTATTTATATTTCACCAGTTATTTCACTAATGTCTATTATATTTCAGGATACAATCCAGAATCAAATGCTGAATGCAGTTGTCATGTTTGTTTAGTTTCCTTTCATCTATAATAGTTCCTTAGTATTTATTTGCCTTTCATTGATACCTTTTTGGTGGTATGATGGTATGGAAGTAAAAAGGAGAAAACTGTAAAAAAAAATAAATGAAGGGAGATGACAGTCTATTTTTTGTTGAACATTACTGAATTCTCACGATGATAATGAAGAGAAAATTTAGCAATGAGAAGTAAAAACTAATGTTTTGTCACCTATTCTATTAGTTTCATTTTATTATTTCTGAACTAATTTCATGTGATTCCATATTTATGCAAATGAGAAAATTTAGGGTCGGAGAAGGTAAGCATTTATGAAAAGTCAAATAGTTAGCAGTTACTAGTGGTGGGGCTAGAATTCAAACCAGGTTAATAAGAAACTGAAAAGCAATGCTCTCTTAAATACACATCCTTATTTTACTACAATGGCATCCAATGAAACATCGCATAATCTCAAGCACTACATAACTGCTATAATGCCCCCCTTTTTTCCATTCCCTATCTTGATAATAATAATAAAAAAAAGTCAAAAACAATATAAGAAAAACAATAGGCTTTAACAAAACAGTTGTAAATCCAGACAGAACCATTAAAATCTTTCCATTAGGAGGTGGCCTAGAAGCAATCTCATTATCATTTTTCCCATCAGCATCTCCCATAGGTATGCATTTAATTTATTGTTAAACTGGTCTTTTAAGATTTATAAAAAGCTCTATTTACAAGCTGTTAGCAGAATCTCCTTTAAGATAGGAGATAAATGGATTTGCTCAGTCTGTGTTTTCAGGCATGTTGGAAAGAAATACATCCTGTAAGTTAAGTTTGAATTTAGAGACTGTAATTCCAACTTAGGAAAAGTCTGCTAAACTGAAATACTTGTTCTTGCCCCAGTAGTTAAATGAATACTCTGGGTGGTCAAATTTCTTAAGCTGAAACCAACAGTATGTGAGAGCACTATGTTGTGGATGGGCTGTTTGGTGGCATGTGAACGTCTACATAAGAGCCAAGCATGAATTGTTTCCCTGATTCTTCTGCCTTCGTTTGGAATCGTGAAGTCAGAAACACAGAATTAGAGGGAAATTAAGAAACCACCATGTCTAACCCTTTAATTTTTCAGATTTTTTCCCCTTTTTTTTTTAAAAAAAGCTAACATTAAGTGAGCCCTTATGATGTGCAAGATATTGTAATAGATGTGTTTCATGATTTAATTTTCACTATCCTCTGAGGTAGGTAGGCATTACTAGTCAGAGTTTACAGGTGGTGAAACGGAGGCTCTGTAACTTGTCCTAGGTTATAGAGCTCATAAGTGATAGACTGAAGTCTGGAGTCAGAGCTAACCAAAAAATTTGTAATCATTTCAACGTATCATTGATTTCCTGGGTGTAATATTTCTATCCTCTCTGAGGGACTTCTTTCTATACTAATAGTCATGAATAACTACTACTGGTCTAAGAAAAACTGTGAATTAGGTGAAATCTGCTCTTGGTATTTTCTTATCTTCATCATTTTAAATAAACCCTTTACAAGTCAGGCTCATATGTCTTGGCCCAGTACCTTTGAAGATTTATCCCCATTACCTATCACTCTGATTTTTCTCAGATCCAAATGTATCACCTAGATAGTCAGATAAATTAATATTTGCAGATGTGAAAATGAGAAATAACTAGATGAGTACATTTTGGAGAACATATGCACATTCCCCTCACCCCCACTCCCCAAAGACAGAGTTAATACTGGTGTCTAATTCACTGAGGTGAGATTTTTCAGGCCAATCTATAGAAAGTTGTATGGGATCAAGTTTGCTAATGATGTAGAGAAGTAAATCTGTGAAAATAGATAATTAATGTTCAATTCTTCTATGCTATCTGTTTCATAACTCCTGACATGTTAACAAAATAGGTTCAGGAAATAAAAATGGTACATCAGAGAATATAAAGGAAGCCTGAGTTCTGAGTTCAAACAAACAGGTTATTATTATGAAACTAGGCATGGTGAAGTTTAAGAGTGCTTTGTTAAAAGGTTTTCACAATATCTTTCGGCACTAAGATTGGTAAAAAATGTACTATGTAGTATCAGAAATATCAGAGTCTGAATAAAGTAGTCATGATAGCTTTAAATCAACTAGTAATTGCTAAACCTACAGAACTTCACTCATTTCATTGTGTAGAAGAACCTCAAAAGGCTAGAATTTATAATGCCCTTACTTAATGAAATGGAAACATGAAAAAGTTTTTGTTCAAAAAAAGTTTTTGTTTGAAGATTGCTGTATGTCAAAGAAAAATTCAGATCTAAACTCCATGTGTTTAACATCTGCAGAAAGAAGAAAAAAAAGAATCATTTGACCTATTTATGACAAAGCTTTCAATTAATCAAACCACATACAGAAACATGGGAACAGGAAATGAAATGGGAAATTATTGTTATAACCACATTTTATGGTTAGTGGTTTCAAAGAAAAAAAGCCATACACATATACACATAAATATACATGTGCATAATTTTTTCTATTATCTAGTGCCAAATTGAGTGATAAAATATGGCAAAGAGTGGGCAAGTTAACTAACTCCAAGCCATCATCATTACATTGGTGGAGAAATAGATGTATTACTTAATGAAGGACAATGACTGTCAGTTGGGGATAAAAGGAATTAGAGCTTTCTTTTCAACTTCTATAAAACTAAATCTCAAATGAATTAAAGGAGAGAAGGTAAACAATAAGATAGTAATAATCCTAAAATATATAGAATATAAAAATGCAGGAAAATGAGATTTATAATTCAGAGAGGAAAGAGTAAATAGAAGCCAATGCACAGATTATTGAAATCCTGGAGTTAGCAAATAAGAATTTTTAAAAAATAATATTTTATGTATGATACATAATGTAGAAGAAAAGATGAAAAGGTAGAAATTTCAACAAAGAATCAGATATTATAAAAATAATTAAGTGGACATTCTAGAACTGAAATATACAATACTTAAAATTAAGAACTCATTTGATTGGATTAACCAAAGGCTAGCCACAGTAAACTCGGAGACAGGTCAAAATGAAATATGGAGAAATACAATGGGGAGAGGGGAAGGGGTGGGGTATAAGGTGTCACAGATGTGGTGACAGAAAGAAATCTAACTATGGGAGATGAACACACAATGTAAATATATGAGGCTTGCTGTTAAAATGTACGGCTGAAACTTACCAGATTTCATCAACCGATGTCACAATTAAAAAAATAATAATTAATTTAAAAAAAAGAAATATGGAAAAATAACAAATGGAAAGAAACAGAACAGAGTACACGAGATGTGTGGGATTCATGTAAATCGTCTAATATTCATGTAATTATAGTCTCAGGGAAAGAAGGAAGACAATAGGACAGAACAATATTTGAGACCTAATGGTAAAGAATTTTTCCAGATTGATGAAAGACATCAGCCTATAGATTAAAGGAATTTAGTGAACCCTAAACAGAATAAATACTAAGAAAATCACAACTTGGTACATCATATTCAAATTGCTAAAAAACAAAGATAATGGGGAAAACAATCTTTAAATCAGCTAGAGATGGGAATTAAGTTGCTTTTAAAAGAGAAAAACTGATGGCTGAGTTTCAACAGAACTATAGAAATCAAAAAACGATAAAATTACATTCTTTTAAAGCACTAAAGGAAAAAATATGCTCACTGAGAGTTCTACATTCAGGTAAAATACTCTTCAAAATTGAAATGCATATTCAATGTTGAAAAAATGATAGCTTTTTCTCTAAGATCAAGAACAAGACATGGATGCTCACTTTTATCACTTTTAATCAACATAAAGTCTTAGGCAGAACAATTAAGCACAAAAAAGGAGTAAATATCATCCAAATCAGAAAAGAAGGAAAAAAAACAGTCACTATTTGAGAATGACATAGTATTATATACAGAAAACCCTAAAGACTACAACAAAAAACTTTTAGAACCAATAAACAAATTCAGTAAAGTTGAATACAAAAGTCAATATAAAAATCTTTTGTTTCTACATATTAATAACAAAATATCAGAAAGAGAAATTAAGAAAACAGTCCTATATACAATTTCATCAAAAAGAATAAAATCTCCAGAAACAAATTTAACTAAAGAGGTGAAAGAAAACTGAAAGCCATAAGACGTTGAGGAAAGTAATCGAAGAAAACACAAATAAATGTACAGGTATTCTGTGTTCATAGATTTGGAAGAGTTAATATTGTTAAAATGTCCATACTACACAAAGCAATTTACAGATTCAGTGTAATCCCTATCAAAACTCCAAAGGCATTTTTCACAGGAGTAGAACAAATAATCCTAAAATTCATATGGAACAACAGAAAGATCTGGTATAGCCAAAGCATACTGAGAAAGAAGAACAAAGCTGGAGACATCACACAACTAGACTTAAAACTATATTACAAAGCTACAGTATTCAAAACAGTATGGTATTTGGCATAAAAACAGACACATAGATCAATGGAACAGAATAGGGAGCCCAGAAATAGACCCATGCATACATTGTCAATTTCTCTATGACAAAGGAGCCAAGAATATACATTGGGGAAAAGACTGTAATTTCAATAAATGGTATTGAGAAAACTGGATTGCTACCTACAAAAGAACGAAACTGGACCGCTATCACATAGAATACATAAAAACTAACTCAAAAAGGATTAAAGACTTAAACATAACACATGAAACCATAGAACTCTTAGAAGAAAATATAGGTGGTAAGCTCCTTGACATTGGTTTGGCAACATTTTTTTTTTTTTTGATTTGGCACCAAAAGCAAAGGCAATAAAAATAAAAATCAAGTGGGACTGTATCAAACTAAAAACTCTCTGCACAGAAAAGAAAACCATCAACAAAATAAAAAGGCAACCTATGGAATGGGAGAAAATATTTGCAAATCATATATCTGAAAAGGGGCTAATATCCAAAATATATAAAGAACTCATACAACTCAACAGACAAAAAACAAACAATCTGATTAAAAATGGGTACAGGATCTGAATAGTCATTTTTCCAAAGAAGACATACAGATGTCCAACAAGTGGATGAAAAGGTGCTCAACACCACCAATTATCAGGGAAATGCACATCAAAACCACAATGAGACATCACCTCACATCTGTTAGAATGGTTATTATCAAAAAGAGAAGAAATAACAAGTGTTGACAAAGATGTAGAGAAAAAGAAATCCTTGTGTACTGCTAGTGGGAATTAGATTGGTGTAGTCACTATGGAAAACAGTATGGAAATTCCTCAAAAGATTAAAACTATAACTTCATTATGATCCAGCAATTCTACTTCTGGGACTATATTCAAAGGAAACAAAAACACTAACCTGAAAAAAATACATGCATGCCATGTTCATTGCAGCATTATTTTTAATAGCCAAGACATGAAAGAAACCTATGTCATTGATGGATAAAGAAAATGTGGTATATATATATATGTACAGTGGAATATTATTCAGTCATAAAAAAGAAAACATTTGCCATTGTGACAACATAGATGGACCTTGAGGGCATCACTTTGAGTGAAATAAGTCAAAGAGAGAAAGACGAATATGATCTCACATATATGAGGAATCTAAAAAACAAAATGAAACAAAACAAAATCAAATCTCATAGATAACAGAGAATAAATTGATAGTTAGGAGGTGGTCAAAATAGGTCAAAGTGGTAAAACGGTATAGATTTCCAGTTATAAAATAAATAAGTTATGTGGATGTAATGTATAGCATGGTGACCACAGTTAATAATCCTTCACTGTATGTTTAAATAATAAAAATATGATGTATTGAAACTTACAGGACATAGATTAAGCAATAATTAGGGAAAGTTCTAGTTTTAAATGCATATATTAGAGAAGAATCAAGGTTGATACTTTATCATCAAAGCTTTTATCTCAAGAGTCTAGAAAAGGAACTGCAAATTAAACACAAAGAAAGTGAGAGGAAGAATATATAAATATAAAAAGAAAAATAAATGCAGTAACAAGCAAAGATACAGTTAAGAATGATGATGGAGCCAAAAGTTGTGTGATGATTAATGTGCCAACTTGCCTGGGAGACTGGGTACCCATATATTTGGTTGAATATTATTCTGGGTGTGTCTGTGAGGGTGTTTTTAGATGAGATTAACATTTGAATCAGTAGACAGAATATAGCAGATTGCCCTTCCCAATGATGGTAGGGCTTTAATTTGGTCAATAAAGCCTGAATAGAACAAAAAGGCTCTGTAGTATTCCTTCTCTTTCTGTCTTCTATCTCCAAGCTGGGACATCTGCCTTCATACCTGTTATACTTAATTACACATTTAACAAAGTCTTTGGGTGCCATGTCAATGTAAAATTATTTGTAGTTCTAATGTATTTCTAGTAACAAATAATTAATACAATAGCACTAAAACTCATAAACATTTCTAGGAATAAGTTAGCAGTGTGAAATATGTGTAAGAATTATACACTGGAAACTATAAAATGTTGTTAGAGAAATTAAGGAAGATCTAAGGTAGAATGATATACTATTTTCATGGACTGAAAGACTCAATGTCTTTTTGTCAACTGTCTCCAAATAGTCAAGGCAATTTTAAAGAAAGAAAACAAAGTTTAAGTATTTATACATTACTAGATATCAAGTGTTAAAAATAAAAGTAATTAAAACAGTGGTGGTACTGGCCCAAAGAGAGAAATGTACCCAATTAAAACAACAAACAATGCAGAAAAATCTTACCCATACACAGTCACCCGATTTAGAAGGGTGTCACTGCATTTCAGGAGAAAAAAGGATGTTCTTTCTGATAAATGATGGTGGAATAATTAGATATCTACATGAGAAAAACAAACTTTGACCCCTCATAAAGTTTTTATTCAGAGTGGATCAAAGATCTAAATAGGAACTGCAAATTAATAAAGCTTCTAGAAGAAAGCAGAATATCTTCATTAACTTTGAGCATGTAGTTTTATTAAATGAAATACAAAAGCACTAACTATAAAAGATTGATAAATTGAACTTTATTAAAATAAAGAACTTCTGTTTTTCAAAAGATACCACTTAAAGTGAAAAGGGAAGCCACATACTGGGAAAAGATATTCATAATGCACACTTCCAATAAAGGCTTGAATTTAGAATTTACAAAGAGTCTTACAAATCATTAATTAAGAGATAAACAACTTCATCACAAAATCAACACAAGATATAAGAAGATACTTCATAAAACTGGCATCATAACAACCAACATGGGCATAAGCAAAAGCTCAACACCATTATTCATCAAGAAAATACAAAGAAAAACCAAATGAGATCCTTTTTCACACACACCAGAATTGCCAAACTAAAAAGATTGGCAATTATTACCACGTATGTATGGTCTAGGATATTGGGCAATTAGAACTCACATGCAGCCTCTGTGAGAGTATAAATTAGTACAACTTCTTTGGAAAACTATTTGCGGTATCTAGACATATAGACTACCCTATGGCCCAGCAGTTCTCATCATAGTATATGCCCAAGAGAAATGGCTGAATATACCCACCAAAAGATACATCAAGTAATAATTTTAGCAGCTTTATTCATAATAGCCTCAAAGTGAAAAGATCTAAATTTTAAAATAAATTGTACATTTTATATATAAAAGGCATTGAAAAGACTGAATTTCTATACTCTACAATATAATTGACTCTCATATATGTAACACTGAGTGAAAAAAGTAGACTATAATATGTTTGTTACATAAACTATTTACATGAAAATCAAAATTCATCTGAGGGGACAGAAATCAGAGCAGTGATTCCCTTTGGGTATGGAATGAGGTAGCAGTGTGTATTATTTGCAAAGGGGTACAACATACCTTCTGGGATGTTGTTAATACTTTGTATCTTGATCTTACAGGTATATGCTTATGCAAAAATTCATCCAGCTGTACACATAAGATTTGTGCAATCTATGTATATTACTTCAGTTTAAATGTTTAAAAATGTAAACAGGAATTCTCAGAGAAATTAATCCAAACAGCCAGCAAAGGATAATGTGCTCAAATTTACAAATAAGGAAATGCATGTTAAAGTAACAATGAAACATCACTTTATACATATGAGACTGCCAAAAAATTAAAAAGCAGGTAAACATATTGCTGGCAGAAATGTGAATTATTATAATAGCTTGGAATGCAATCTGGCAAGATCTATTAAAACTAAAAATATATATACTTTTGACCAAAGATATCACATGTGAAAAGCTTTCTCATAGGAGAAAAAGTTCTGGTACTTAATTAATATTCATAAGAATTGTTTACTGCAGCATTGTTTCTAGAGAATAAAAAGTTAATATTCAAATAGAATAACTGATTAAAAAATTTTGATACTTATACATCATGCCATAGTAAACAATAATTGAATAGGGTGAATTAGAGCTATATAAGTTGACTTAAAGTGATATGAGTGAGAAATAGAAAATAGAGAAATATTTCTGTTGTATTTTGGTAAAAAGAGAAAAATTCAATATACATGTATATTTGCATACAATTGTATGTCCATGCACAGTGTACATGTCCATGCACATTGTACATGTCTCTGTGTTATAAGAATATGGAAAAAAAAAGGAACCATATACTATATTTTTAAACATGGATAACATGTTCGGGTGAGTGATAGGGGCTGGAGATGCTAACTAGGAAGAAACTAAGTAAAACATAAAAATATATGGGTATACAACAAATTTCTACTGTATGTGAACAGAACTACATTTAGGCATTAATGTTAAATTATGTATATATGTGCACATGTAAAAAGAATTTTAGAACTGGCATTTATTTATAAAAATTTCCAGAAATTAAACACATTACTCTCTCTCTCTATATATGTATATATATATACATATATATATGTATATATATATCTCTCTATATATATATGTTGTCACAATGGCAAATGTATATATATATATAGAGAGAGTAATGTGTTTAATATATATACACATATATATATACACATATATATGGTAATACATATATTACCTGATATATCAGAAGTACTTTTACTTACTTAGTAAATCCATTGCTATCATTGTTGGGTTAGACGCTTGTATATTTTTAAAGTTTTTATTTGTAGACACTTTTTTGTATCTCTATGATCTTCATGTTGCTATTTTTTAAATTATATTTTGGTAAGACAGGAGAAAAATTCTATATATATGTGTGTATTTGTATGAAATTGTATATCTATGTATAATTGAACATGTCTGTGTGTTATAAGAATATGGAAAATATGTTTCATATTTCCTTCTAGATAACATATCATAATTTACTCATTTCTAGATGCTGAACCATTTATATTTTAAAAATCAGGATTCTATTAACATTCTTGCCATAATCATTTTTGCCCATTTAACATTCTTCCCTTTGTTTTCAAAAAATCATTTTATTAGTTTGAATTCCTGGGAATGTGGTTATTGAGTCAAAGGTTCTGAACGTTTTTATGACTCTTGGAATGTACTACCAGATTTTATCCCAAAAGAAGGAAATGATGGATACTAACACCAGAAATGCGTGTCCCTAATTTTCAAATTTTATCTTATTTATTTTTGCTAATTTCAATAGATGTGAAAGGTACACTTTGCTGCTTTAGATATATTGATTTTTTTTCAATATATAGCTAATATTGTCATTCTATTTTTGATACTTTTGAACTACATCTATACTTTTGAACTACTATTTTGAGAGCCTATGAGAATTTAATGAGGAATAAAGGGATTTGATTTGTGTGAATGGAATCTTACCTGGACACTCAGAATTAGGGATATAATGAGGACACTAAGGGGAGGGATATAATGAGGACAATAAGGGGAGAGAAAAAGTTTCAGATGTGGAGTACTCAACAGTCGAGTAGTTGTGTTTGAAGACGATTATTAAGCAATGCATTACTCTTTGCCTGCCTAGTATTTATTCATCCCACAGGTCTCAGTGTAGATGCTGTTCCCCCAAGAAGGCTGCCTTTATACTTCTACGCTTAAACTTCAGTATTTATTTAGCACCTATGAATGTACCTGTCACCTTCATTTAACATCCTATTTATAATACTTAGGTTACTCATTTGTCTCCTCATATAACTTGAGAGCTATGAAGACTGAAACCATCATTCAGTAGAGTTGTTAGCACATAGTAGATAGTCAGTATATGATAAATGAAGCAATTTATCTCAAAAAGGAACTAACTGTCTTAGTACTGCTGATAATTAAGGTCAATGTAATCATGGTGAAAAGTCTGTTGACAAAATGAACATGCTTGTTCCTTTACCATCTAAGAAAATTACATATTTGGGAGGAATTTCAAGTTAAATATCCATGTAGACAGATAATTATAT
The DNA here is from genome assembly GCF_000325575.1 of Pteropus alecto. NCBI lineage: Eukaryota > Metazoa > Chordata > Mammalia > Chiroptera > Pteropodidae > Pteropus > Pteropus alecto. The sequence continues at coordinate 9,291,395 of NW_006431918.1, read as the reverse complement.
CTAAATCTTCAATGAAGAGATTTTTAATAATTTGCTATAATAGTCCATTCCAATGTGTAACCTATGAAAAATTATGAGTGCTTTGTAAAACTGTCTGTGACAACCGATCATGTGATTCTATGGGGAAATTACATAAAGTAAATGTTCATTTCATAAAGTGATATATGCCATTAGTTTGTTTTCCATATTTTTATGGCTTATAGCTTTATATTTAGTATGGCTATATATATCTGATATCCTGGGCCCTGACTTAAAAAATTATGAATAGAATATTATCACCAAGAGACAGCACCTAGAACACACTGAATCTATCTTCACAGAAGGAATACTGACTATTCATATATAGGATTAGTAACAAAACAATAATAATAGCTAATACTTACATTGTATATACTTACTATATGCCCGACATTGTTCTAAATGCTTTACTTTTAAATGCATTTAGTTTTCACAAAAACTCTCTGAGGTATTATAATTACATTTTGATACTCCAAGTTACTTTTATGTGAACCTGGTTCAGTGAGAACACTCACCCCTATAGAGTTTGAGTGAATATAATAGTCACACAGCCAGGAGGGTCAATGCTTGGTCACAGATGTCCTGAGTAGTATCCTTCAGTTCTAATTTCCCTCCACTAATCACTTTCAGAAGTTTGGATTTTATTTTTATTTTTAAACAAAAAAGGAAAAGTCAACAATGTTGCAAAGTTTTTTCTTATTCTAAGTAAGGTGACTGAAAAGTAGTATCTTTACTTAGAAAACAGCAACAGCACACACATAGAAAAAGCAAAACCAACAAAAGGGAATAACAACAATAATAATAATCATATTTTCATGCTTAACATTAATCATTTGCCAAGGACTATGTCAACTTTTCCGTGGATTATCCTGTTTAATCCTCACACAATCCCACGAAGTACATACTAGTATTTCCATTTTGCCACTATCATTTCACAAGAGCATATTTAATTGAAGAAATAAATGGGAAAAAAAAACATTATGTTAGAATAAAGTTTAGCTTTTTAAAATGAATAAAATTTAGCTTTTTTAAAAATTTACAATACTGTGTGTATATGTGTGTCTATATTTTTGGTTTGCTTGTTTGATTTTCTGTAAATTATAACACTAATCCATGGTGCGATGCTGTAATGGTGGATACATGTCATATATTTGACCAAACCAATAGAATGTATAACACTAAGAGTGAACCCTAATGCAATCTATGGATTTGGGGTACACTACTCTGGTGGAGAATGTTAATAATGGGGGAGGCTAAGCATGTGTGGGGGCAAGGATTATATGAGAAATCTCTACTTCCCACTCAATTTTACCGTGATCTAAAGCTACTCTAAAAAAATGTTCTTAAAATACAAAACAAAAACAAAACAAAACTCTTAACCACAGACAAGTATTTGCTAACCCTGACTGATGCTATATTGCTTCCCTATTAAATAATAGAATAACTTCAACAGCTGTTCAGAAAACTGAAGCAGGAGATGTGTGCAGGTTCCAGAAGAAAAATTTTAACTTGACGTCCTCAAATACAATTTAAAATCTTGCTATATAGTTAAGATATTCTGGGTACAGTAGCAGCCAAAAGACCCACTTGGCAGTGAGCGAATCCATGTAGCTCTTTTAGATCAAAGACATCAGTAACCCATTGAGCAGAGACAGAGTCATGAGAAGCGATTTGTTCTTTTTGGTTCCTAGACCTACAAAAATAGGACCGGCCTCCCAGGCATCTGCCCATGTGGCAAAACTGTTAGTCTTCCTCTGCGATTTTTAACCTTATCCGCATATATGGCAAACAACTCCATTAGTAGTGCTATCTGTGAATGCAAACTACAACAATACATTATATATGTGCACTAACATATTTCCTGAATTTTAAAGTATGCAGCAATGTGAGAGTTGGAGTGAGGCTGTTGTTTATAACATATATCATAAAATGAAGAACAGATGATCTAAGAATGAACATTTGTTGGAATGATCTCTCTGGGCTTAAATATTTATTTTACTTCCTCCACCCCCCTCCCTTTTTGACAAAGTACTATGTTTTCCAAAATCTACAATATGAAACCATGGAAAGTTTATGACAAAATCACCTCAAATTGCTACCATAAATTATTACCTCTTAGTCTTTTTTTTTTTAAATGCAATGTGCAATTAATCAAGGAAACAAGTTATTCTTTCTAAATAAAGAGCTAGTTCTAAGAGTTTTATTTTAGATGTGAGAAGGGGTGTTGATTTCTGGGTTAAAATGAACTGTGCTTTTATTTCTGTCTTAAAGGTTTAATATATAATCCCAAAGAAGAGACATCTCTTGTTCCTATTCCTCAGGGTAAATGAAAACTCATCTCTGTGAAAGTTCAAGGTTTTAAAGAGTCTTGAAGGAAACAATGTCTCAATAGGTAGTTCATATGCCAGATTTTTGAGAGACACACTTAAAAGAGCTGTTGAGGACCATAATATAGAGCTCATTAGAGAAGATTTATTTTTCTGTTACCTCCTGTAGGGCATGGCGAGGATCTCACTACCTATTTTAGAGATTCCTAGGGTTTTTATTTGTTCTTATACATTATTTCATCCCAAACTCATTTATTCCTGTGGTGTAATGATTCATCTAGTCATTCATCTATCTATTCATCCTCTATTCACCCAAACATCCAACCATCTTCTAACCAATCAATCAATATTTATTTATTTGGCCTCTAACAAATGTATACATTGTAAGGTCCTGAAACTTTAGATATGAATGAGAAATGATCTCTACCTTTTAAAAGTTCACAGGTCAATATAGTAGTGCAAAATAACATTTGCTTCACTCTAAATTATTTTTAAAAGCTGGATCATGTCAAGACTCTTCAAGGAGTCTCCAATGCTATCAGAATCAAACTAGTCAATGTGCAATTTGAGGTCATCTCTGAATTCATTCTCAAATACTCTTGTATCCTCACTATGCTCCACATTCCTTCCCAATATCCACACTTTGGTCCAGTCTTCTACTTTCTTCTTCTTATAATTTGGTCCTTGCATCTTCCTGTCTCCTTAACCCAATTCATGTTGTTCCATCGTCCTGAATAACATTTTTCTAATTTCAGGACACATCTCAAATCCTTCCTTCTTCAGGGAATTATTCCACTTTTTACATTCTAATTTTTGCACTGAGGGGCTCCAGCTTCAATCATCTACAATTATCGGAATGATCTTCTAAAGCACAAACCTCATTGTGTCACTCCTCTGTTAATGACTTTCTGTAGTCTCCTTAAGAAAAAGTTCCAGCTATTCTGCATGGCATCCAAGATCCTTTACGGTCTGGGTCCTGCTTACCTCTATGGTAACATCTCACTGCTCTCCTGCCCCAGCCATACAGAATCAGGTGACATTCCTTGAGCACATGTTCTCCCGTGTGTGCAATCCTTTCCACAAACTACCTTTCTTGAAACGCACCCATTTCCCTTTTCTACCTAATAACTTCCTCATCTTCTTTTAGGTCTCAATTTTGATGTGACTTCCTGATTTCCAGAGATAGGGTCATGTGTCTTACAATTTTCCTAGCAAAGCACAGAAGGTACCTTGTCATGTTATATGCAGTAGGTACCAGTAATAGGTATTCAATAAATGTTAGTTAAGAATACTGAGTTGAGCCACTATAATTTCCTTCAGGAAATGTATAAGCTGGATATTGGCTCTAATGGTTTACCATGTAGCCAAATGGCATGTGGGAACCAGAGAGAAGCAAATGAGCTTCGAGGCTAAAAATTCCTGCCCAATATGCATAGGCTAAAGTTTCTTATACAACTTGATTTGAAGCATAGTTTTCATGAGGTTAAGAATAGCAATTCTCTGACTAGAAATACAACATATATGGATTTAAAGAGCCAAATCACTAAGAGCTACAAAACCAATTAATGCTTAGAGCCCAAACAGTTCTTTTTAAATTTTATTTGTCCTTGGGGTAAGGGATGTCTTTCTTTATATCCCAAGAAACCACTAAACTTTAGGTTAATCAGTAGAACTCTTCCTTAGTAGTTGTGGAAATAGTGAGCATGGCCCAGGGAAAGGGTCATTTCTGCAGTGTATTCACGTTCTAGCAGTTACCATTAAAAGAATTTAAGGGAGCCAAGCTCAGTGGGTCAGGCCCTCTGGAAATCACCATTTGTGGAGATCTGCACAAAATATGTCTGATTTGTAAACCAGAATAAAGTAACCTGGGGGTCCTTCATAAGTAGTGCATGTGTATAGGGAATAAGGACACTGTTATTATTCTTGGGATATGAAGAATAGAGTCATCATATCTTGAACTAATGGTTTTAAAGATAATGCCACCAAATTTTGTAATCACAGTTTGGAAAAGATTGGGGACTTCTGAGTTGCATATCATTTATTAAGCCATACCAAATTTTCCTTTGTTTTCCAAGTAATTTATAGTTTGTACATTTAAAAAGTGAGGTAATATATAACTATAGAGCCTGGGACCTTAACAAATTACAGGTTGATTTCTTTGTCTCTATGAAGGTCTTCACTTAAGGAGTTGTTTATTTGACTCTTAATCTTCCAAGGGGACTATTCCATAACTTCTTTAGGTAACTAGTTTGTCTTTAAGTAATTTAGTTTACTTCTGTAACAGTCCCTCCTGCAGCAATTTAAAATCCTATTTTCTTTTTTGTGGTTTGACTTAAAATGACAGAATTGCTTAGTATGCTATGATAAATAAAGCAAACTTTCAATTATCTTTGCTAATGGGGTGGGCAAGTTAGTAAGAGTATGCATAAATGAAATCTAACAGATTCTTTAAACTTCATTTTGCTATTAATTTTTTACTTTTTCTCCAACAAAACTTTCAAAGGGTCTACTAAAAAGCAACGTACTGATTTGAAGTTCATGCCTTTTTCTTTTTCACTTGCTTACTCTCTGGTGGAGGTGATAATGATCATTAAGATCCCCAAAGGAGAGGGAGAAAGTGGGAGATGGAGAAGTTAGGGATGTGGATAAATTCGAGGCTACATTCATGAATTTATAAAAGCTTTAGGTTTCTGGTTTACAAATCTGCTTTCTCCAATTGCTCTATAACTTCATTTAGCATTGTTTAAGTTGTGAAATCATTGTGCATGCATGTCATTTTGAATGTGAAAAATGTACACTCTTTTAAACAGTATTTTTGCATTGAGCTATGGTAATGTAGCCAGTTTGACTGAGCTCAAAATCCATGAACTACATGACAATTAGGTGCTACAAAAAAATCTTAACTTAGTCTTTTGTAAAAATAAGACAAAATAATAATTGCTCCTTAATGATTAAAAATGCAGTCAATTAAAGGTATGCAAATTTACATAAATGGAAGAACCGTAAATCTTGCATTTCTTGACTGATAAGATTAAACTCACAAAGGAAGTGTGAATTAATGCAAATGTTAACATGGCATCTCCTAAATCCCTTTCTACTTTTACCACCAAGAACAGAATATAGAAAAGTAAAAATACATTACGAGAGGCCAGTCTCTGCTTGTTTTGTCATTTACCCAAGGAATATCAAGCATGCTTAAAAACTGTAGGAAACTTAACAAGATTTCAGGTAACCAGCATCTATACGGTACTCTCTCTCTCTCTCTCTCTCTCTCTCTCTCTCTCTCTCTCTCTATCATCTGTATCATAATTAGATCTATGCAGTAGAGACTTGATTTCATGTGACATGATCATGCATTTCAGATATTCTGATAGGAAACTTCTGACTGGATTTATCTTTTTGGAGGCTGTCATGTTTAGTGGTCCCATTCTTTTAATGAAAACTTCCTCTTTATTATCTACCATAGCTGTGCTAGGATGGCAGCCTGGTTCCTCTCTGTCCTCAGCAAAAGATTTGTTTCCTTCTATGTTTCTCAGCTTGTTCTCTTTCTAGTAGGATCTAGGTCCTATGATGGCAGTCCATATTCTTCGGACATCTCTGCTTTCCACTTTGACTCCTACTCTCATTGCTTTAGGGTGGGCAAGTGCAGATCTCCGCAGGGCTGCCTTTGTGTGCCTGTGACCCTGCAAGGTCAGGCATGTTGCAAAAACTATGATCTCAATTAGACCTTGGGCCTCACAACTATGGCTGTGTTTATAAACTGCTTAGGGCATTTGGACTTTTAGATTCTGGATCGATGCTTCTTTACCAGATTTTCTTCGGAGATGGGTATGAGGAACAGCACTCTAGGAGGTCTCTACTTTTCTCTGCTTTGCTTGTTTGACACTGCTTAATAAACATTCTCATGCATTTCTTCCTATCTTTACCTGATCATTTATTGAATATCTCACTGACATTAAATATTTTCTAACCAACAAATACAAATGCTTATGCTTATTTTTATAAAGATTCATTTAAGACAGAATTTGTAGAAGTGTTTGCATTGTAAAGGCTGGAGTCATCTGTCAAAAATAAGCGTCTATTGCTCATAGAGAGACAAACTGATGGTTACTAGATGGGAGGGGGGTTGGGGACCGGGTGAGAAAGGTGAAAGGATTAAGAAGTACAAAATTGGTAGTTAGGAAATTGTCATGGGGATGTAAAATACAGCATAGGGAATAGAGTCAATAACATTGTAATAACTATAGTGTCAGGTGGGTACTAAACTTATCAGGGTATTACTCTGTAAATAATATAAATGTTTAACCACTATGCTTATAGCTGAAACTAATAACATGGAATGCCAATTGTAATTGAAAAATAAAAAAAATTTAAAAAAATAAATGTTTATCTGCTAAACCAAAGATATAGAAAAATATAGTATTTCAAAAATGAGTTTCCATAAGTGTTCAAGTTATGATTCATAAAACACAATTCTTTGCACGCCATCATGTGCAAACACTTTAGTCAATTTCAAGTAAATTTTAAACAGTTTTTGTGGCCCACCCTCTCCTGACAATAAATGTATCCACAATTTTAGTTATTAGAGATGAAAAAAGTACTTGTGAAATTCGAAGCTTTATGGTTCAGCCATGGTGGGATGTGTTTGTGTTTCATGCTGTTCAATCAGCTCTGACTCCTGGTGACCCTGTGAATGAGTGATATCCACATGTCCTGTCCTCAACAGCCCTGCTCAGCAGCTCCTGTAGACTCATGCATGTGGCTTCTTTTATGGGGTCAATCCATCTCATATTTGGCCCTGCTTTTTCCCTGCTGCCTTCTATTTTTACCAGTATTACTGTCTTTTTCAAAGAACCCTGCCTTTTCAGAATGTGCTGAGGTAAGATATCTTCGATTTTGTCATTTTTGCCTCCAGAGATATTTCAGGCTTAATTTGCTCTAGGACCCACTTGTTCCTTTTTTTGGTGGTCCAGGGTATCTGTAGAGCTTTCCCGAACAGCATATTGGGACGACTCACAGCTAAAAATAGCCATGGTTCATGGCCTATTAATTCACAATATCACTCTTTCATGAGGCACTGAGGGGCATGTCCCCAGGTAGTGCTCCGAGTTAACGTGAGTCCCCACCAAAGTTTCTGAGCCTACATTCAGTCAAAGCAAGGACCTCTGACTGAACTTCTCTCTTAAGACGTGAATTTGTGGTCAGAGAAGATTCAGTCTACATGGAGAGATGAGGAAGGGCAGCCTGGAACCTCAGGGTGCTGGGATCCTCTGCTTTCTTGTACTGTTCAACTCTTGCCTTTTCTTTTTCACTGATACAATGTTGTACTTCTTTTTCGTTTGTTTTTAAATCTCACAATTTGCTTCAGAGGAAATCTTTTGTTAGTCAAGAATTTTTTTGTTTTTAAAATTATATAATTTTTTTATTTCTTAATTTGAATAAGTCATTTTCAATGTGTCAGGAGCATTTTTAACTTGTTATTGTAGCACAGTTCTTCATGCTTTAAGACATAGCAGACATCCACTGATTTCCCATTTCACACTCTTCCCAAGGGGTCTGTGGGCTCCATAAACCCCTTCTGGTTATTTCCTATGTAGAGTGTTAGGAAGAACTATTTAACTCCACCAAATTCTTTTTCTCAGGGACTTTCCATTCAAAGGAGTCTTGTCCCAGGTTGGGTTCTCGAGGAGCAAATGCTGAGTCAGAGATTGGAGTGCCAGATATATATTATGGGTCAACACTTGTGGAAGAAAGCAGAACTGGGCAGAAGGAGAAGTTAAACTTCAATGATGGCCAGACATTCCATGAGAGCTCTGGAGTTTTTATATTCCATCAAAGTTGTCCATTGGTGGGCTGAAATGGGCAGCCCTAAATATCCTCGTGTAATCAGTCATTGGATGTGGATCACTCCTGGAAGGAAATGGCTTTGGTTGAGGAGAGTCTCTGCAGCTCAACCTTGAAAAAGCTAGTGACTAGCACACTGATACCATTTCCAGCAGCTGGGACAACAGTTTCTTCCTAGAAGGGGATTCGGCCATCATATCTCAATGTCTGCTGAAAGCCTTTCTGTTCATCTGGCTCTCAGGGCATGTTACAAGTATTCCGTGCTTTCTCTAGATAGATAATATGAATAGGAATAACAGGCCTAATAATTATTTTTTGAGGATTAGAGACAGGATGAGGATGTCCTGCACATTACAGTATATTTAAGGAGCATCCTTGGCCTCCACCCATTAGATGCCAGTAGTAAACCCCCTTCCTCAAGCTGTGACAACCAAAAATGTGTCCAGTCATTGCCAAATGTTCCTTGGGGACAAAAGTGACCCTGGTTGAGAACCATTGTGTTCTATGGACAAAAGGTAAAAGTATAATTTTGTTTTCATAATATAAATTAGCTGATATAGTTTAGAAGAAAGAAAATAGCATCTTTTGATAGATAATATGAAGAAACATTCATTTATACTTTTTGTGCCAAAAGAATGACTGCTAAAGTAGTTAGGGAAAAAATAATTCTGTGCTTTAGGGTGGAAATTACGAGGCATTAGATAAATGTGTATCTGAATAATATGCAACATTTTCTTTTTACCAAAGTGTTTTATAAATTTGCAAGGGTACTTTTTTTTTTTTCTCTTTCTCTTTTGCTTAATGATAGAAATTATAGATTTTATCCTTTCCCTTGCTTCTTCAATCTGGCTCTGGTATATCATGTCACCTGGGCAAGCTATATTTCAGATGAAGTATTGGGTGGAGGTGGTTCCTAACTAAACAGTTTGGTTAGTTATAAACAAAGTAAAATAAAAAAAGAAAACTCAAGAAATTGCAATAAGACATTTTTATTTCTTGCTTTTTCCAGATGTGGATGATTTCAACTTACATCTAGGCATCATTTAACAATTAATCTAAAACTAATGTTGATTTCTTATATATTTTTTCCAAGATTGCTTTGAACAGCTGTTTTCTCCTTGTCAAGTGTAGAAGAATGAGGTATGAGAAAACAGAAACTTATTTTCATCTAGATGCTGGACATAAAGTTTCCATGAATGCTTTCTTCATGATTGCTGAGGAACTGATGATTAAGCCAACAGGATGTTGTAGGTATGTTTCAAATGACAGCATGAACTAGATGCTGAGATATTCTCCTAAAAGGGAAGATGTAAGATTTTCTCTAAATGAAAAATTCATATTTGATATAGACGTGTGAAATATGTAAGCTGCAATATTTTTATTTTGGAGCAGAAGAAAGATTAAGGCAAATAAGTAATATAACTACAAAGAATTTTTATTTGGTAGAGGAAAGAACAGATTTTGATTTTAGAAAACAAACAGAGTAATGGTGAATTTTGGAATCTATGTTTAAAATTGCTTTTCAGTATGTGTTCATTTACAATTGCTGGCAGGTACTTCTCTTCATTAGTGATTTGTGATTCTTTCTTGAAATTATCAAGTCCCATTAAATCGACGGGTATTACAAAGTGTATTCAGGGATGTAAGACTAATACAAAACACCTGCTCAAATTCTTTAGCTGAAAGTACTGCCAGAATAGTGATTGTTTGAGAGATTTAAAGTTTATAACAAATCTCTTTGAAGACTTCTCTGAGAATGCACAATAAGATCACTCTGATAGAAACATCAAAACATTTTTTCATTATTTCAATATGACCCTATTGGTTATAGCTGACATACAGTAAAAGTCACCTACATTCTTATTCATGGATAAAGCAAGCAATTACCCACAGAGTCTGACTGGACTGTCCCAGAGAAAGGGGATCCAGCCCACACATATCTCCACTGGGGGAGCATGCCCCAGTGCTTCACAATGCTTTACTAGAGATGCTTTTGTGGAGAGATTAGTTTGTGTCCTAGCCTGTGGACAACAACCCCATGAGAAGTTACTGCAAACCTTGTTCACACAGTTACTGTTATGAGTTTAATAAACCTTTGAGATTAGTAAGGGTCCTCATACTGAAAAAAAGTTGGAATTCCAGAGATTAGAACATTATGTAGAGCAATAAACGTAAGTTCTGCTCCCCCTATGGATGGCTTGCTAAGTATGGGAATCCAATCAAGAGAAATTGGTTGGATAATTCAATCAACCAATGACCTCCAACCATGCTGGCCTGATTTAGTAATGACTGTCCTCTTCTCAGGACAATGCTAGAGACATTCTTACGCTCCTTTCCTACACATGCCTTACAGACCCAAGCACTAAAGGCCCATTTGGGCCTGGTGAATACTTTTAAAAAGATGCTTCTCAGTAAGGGAAAATGCATTTTGTAAAATATTTGTAAAAATATTTATAAGGGATTTGTATTGATAACATTGTCAAGTATCATTCCTTCTTTTTCTTTGGAATAAATTTTCTTAAAATATCCATGTTGTGTTTATTATATTTTGAGTTCTTTTGAACCTCTTCAGTCTCCTGTATTGTGTCATTCCTGAGGCCATTATATTTTATTTTAACATTTTCTAGATATAGTACACATGTAGAAAAGTGCACATATTGTAAGCACATAGCTCAGTGGGTTTTTGCAAACTGAACACATCCACAGAACCAGTACTGGATCAGGAAACAGAAGATTTCCAATACTGAGAAGTCAACCATGCCCACTTCTAATCTCTAACCACTCACCTAAGGGTAAACACTATTCTGATTTCTGCAGCATAGGATAGCTTTGTTGAGACCAGGATAGCTTTGTTGAGGCCAAGATAGTTTACTTCATCAGAATTCTGTTTCTAGAAAGCTATGTTGGTTTCAACCTTGCAGTTGCCCCATGTCCTGCATTTAGGTAGGACACTGCCTAAGGAAGGTCTAGCCAAACTAAACTGCTCCAACAGTATAGATGTGCTCTGGGAAATAAAGATAGAGGTGGAAGGATGGAGCATGGGAGAAAGTGGGCTTCATGACGAGAGTGGCTTAGAAAGTGACATGGACAGAGGCAAAACAAACAAACAAACAAACAAACAAACTAGCAAACACATCCCTGTCTTCATACCACTGCTTAGAAAAAGCTCTAGAGAACAAATTCCTCATTTCTTTTTGTAAATTTCCTCTTGTGATCTTTGTATGGTTCTTATTGTTGACTTTGCCATTTGTGACTATAGAGAAAGATCAAATGTTGCTTTCAGTACTAAATAATTTGGTGAATATTAAAGACATAAATACTGAGATTTACAAGAACGTTGTGCTTACACGAGTATTTTATTTTAATCTATTTCCAGGGAATGTCTTTTTCAGGGCTGAATAGGACCTATGTTTTCAATTCACCAGCAGATCATTAGTCACTAACAAGAGGTACAAAGATCAGTCAAAGCCCACCAGATCATTAGTCACTAACAAGAGGTACAAAGATCAGTCAAAGCATAGTACTGCATCATTAAGGAGAGGATGGAGGGTGAATAAAAACTGATGGCTTCAGGTTTGGACTTCTATTGACCAGTAAAGACTGCTGATAAAAAATTAAACTGAGTAACTTAGAGGAACGCCCACCAGCTCTCACTTACAAAGGGATGAGATAATTTTTTATTTTTTTTTCTATTTAAGGCACATCAGTCTAGAATGTCCTTTACTAAAGATGGGAGTAGTCAATACAGTGTGACTTATCCAACTTAAAATAGGCTGAGAGCAACATCTTTTCTTATCTCCAGCATAATTATTGGAAGGTCCACTTTACAGAAGATTATGACTCAAGGAAACTCCTCAGCAGCCCTGAATGTTTCCTCTCTTTTTTATCTGAGACAGGATCCACTCTTCGTAATGTAACAATGGCCTCAGATGTTAGAACATATGACTTATTAAGGCAACTTAAGGGAGTAATTGTCTCTTCTGTCTGATCTACTTTTACATGGTTCCCTGTAGTCTTCCCAGTAGAGCTAGAGCTTGAACTGGAGCCAGAGGAAATGCAGAGCTATGAAAGGCTAGAGATTCACTGCTCTGTCCCTCAACACATGCAAGAAAACAGCTATAACTCCCAGCTGGAAGTAAGTTTGTATATCTGGTAGAGTTCTGGTAGTCCCTAGGCTGGAAATAAAATATCCCTGAAGTGTTAGATCTGGGATTTTCTCTTTAGGTTCATTCTGAGCCCTGGGGATCTCACTGAGATCACATAAAAAGAATGTTCTGAAGTACATCCATACTTATAGCTTGCTTTTTGTCATGCTTTGTTGAGTCTGAGTTCTAACTTCTCAATTTAATCTCTATGTATTACCCCCCGCCCTCCGCACTCACCCATTTTTGTCCCTACTAAAATTCCTCTCTTAGGCCCAATAGTTTGTTGTTGTTTTTTTTTTTTTCCTTTTTTTGACTTCTGATCTGATTCTGTTCATTTGGTATTTAATTTAGCTCTCACTGTGTGAAACTGAGTCTCCTGAAGCAAAAGTCTGACAAATTCTGGTCTCTGTGTCCCCGTTATTCCCAAGAGGGATAGCTCAAGCAGTCATTTAGTGCTGGATTCTCCCTCTTCCTTCTCCACCCTCCCTTGCCTCTTTTTCTATCTGTGCCAATGTATTAATTTATAACGAGAAACATAAATGTTAAGTTCATCTTAGTGCTTATTTTGCTGGATTGGTTTATTTTTTCCCTGTATAAAGCAAACTTGCTTAGCAAACATGGAATCAGTCATAGGGTACTCAAATATTACATGATCGTTTATACCATGCATCTCTGAAACAGGAAAGCACTTTCCACTTGGGTCACATGCTTCTTCTAGGGACTGCTTCTGAAACACTGGATTGTATGTATTGTGTGTGTTCTGTGGAGCTTGGGGAGCCTCCTTTTCCAAGCACAAAAGTGGACAGTTTCATGGCTAAAACTATGGCTTTGAAAATTCTTCCATCTTTTTAAAATCTCCTTTATTTCCTGCCTTCTTTTTCTGCTGCATCTGTATTTCCTCTTTTTTTTTTTTTTCCATCTTCCTATCTCTTGTTTCTTCCCCTGGACACTCTCTCACTGCATATCATACGTCTTACTGTATACTCCTGGCTCTGCACTTCCCTTTCTGACTTTCTGCTTCTGTTCTTCCATGGTGGAGAGACGATATTCATTTGCCACAAGAAACCAGATCATCATTGTTGAATAAAGACATATATACTGTAGAATCTACGTTGCTTTAGAATTTCCTATAAATAGGAAAGTACGATCACCATTACTTTCTAATATCTCTAGCTTTGGCAATGTGGCAAGACCAAGGTACATCAAAGGCTTTTGGACAAACTCACCTTAATTGTCAGCTATGGTAGTGATAAAACAAACAAATAAACATACAAAAAAAACCCCAGCTACTTTTGAACTTTTAATACAATAATTTTTACCTTTAACAAAAATCTTATCTGTTTATCTTACAGAGGGTAAGGGTGGAGTGGGGAGGTACATCTTAGGATCTTAATTAGTCTCTTTAGGATTTGCTCACAGCAACATTTTTTTTTAAAAATTTTTTCCTGAGTAAAAGGGGGCAGATCTCAAACCTGATGGGAAAATGGACTCAAGGAGAATTAAAGATGGACAATGATATCATTCTCTTTTGCTTTTAGTTGTCCAAAACCCACGTGTTCGTTAACTAAAATGAAAGTGCTATAAATGTATGAAACTAGAATGAAATATTGGCAAAGTATAGTATTTTTAAAGAAAATCTTTGTTTTCATTTTTAAGCAATGTAAATTAACTCCTATCCTGCAGTTGACAATATGTTGCCAAGTAGAACTCCTATCACAACTGTTTTAATGAAAAAGTAAGATTCATTTGTAAGTAGTCAATTTTTTCCCTGAAGGATATTATGAAAGTGTGTTCTTGGTTGTTTTATCATTTCCCCTGAAACCTGGCTTATACTGATTTACTCAGATCTTTGCTACTCAAAGTATGCTTGTGCACTGGTAGCATAATTATCAACAGGGAGCTTGACTGCAGTGCAGAATCTCAGGGCCCCATCTAGGAGCTGCTGTATCAGAGTCTGCATTTTTAATAAGATCATCAGGTGATTCCTATAAACATTAAAGTCTGAAAAACATTGGCCTGCAAGATCTTTCACCACAATTAACAAAAGGTAAATTTATTCTCCACAAAAATTATCTCAGATTCTGAATTACTTGAGTCAAAATTAATCAATCTTTATTAAATTTAATTCCTATTAATAAGTTTCAGTTTTGATTTTATTTTTATTATTATTTTAGTATCTAATAAAATGTTTTTTTATCTACTAGTTTATTTTATAGGCTTGGGTTATCTACTTTAGAGGAAAACATTTATTAAAAGCTGAAATCATACAAAAATACTTTTTCAATCTACTCAGCGTAGCTGGGCTTTGTCCATAGGGTACTATTTTAGGGAGGTTTTGACATCTTGGCATTTTGTTTTCTCTGGGGTATCGTATCTTTCCTCTAATTTTATGTTGAATAATTTCCTCCCAGCCCTCAGTAGGAACCTGTATATCAAGTTTTTTTTTCCTGAAGTGAGAACTCTCAACAGACTTAGAGAAGTCTCCTGATACGTGTTCAACTGACAATATCTGGAACCTATTTGAGGAGGTAGAAATTACTTAAATACTGTAAAACGCATTCAAAGACAAGTTTCATTTCATCTCTTAGTTTAAATAGGAGTGAATTTGTATAGCAATGGGGAAAAACTCTGCTTATCATAGTATATACTTTACATTTCTTGTATCCATTTTGTCTTTTATCTTTGTGCTTCAAACAATAGCTTTAAGTGGTTCAAACATGTATAAGTCAAAAAAACTATAAAGCAAAATAAAAATAGTACAAGGTACATTTTCCTGACATACCTTTAAAAGGACAATGTATTGATCAATCTGGAAATCCATATTTTTCTCTTTAAAGATACATAATATTGTAGCTATCTGGGTGGCGTTCTTAATCCTAATTATTTATAAATACTCCCTGAGGTAAAAAATAGTTGATTGCTACTTTATAAAAATAAAACACTTTTTGGAAATTAATTTATTTGCATATGAATCTCAAATTATTGTAAAACTAGAAGATAAACTCTCTGAAGACAGATATGTTTGTCTATTTCACTGGTGTATCCTCCAGCACCTAGGACAGTGCCCCATGCACCATGTATGATGAATACTCATTGACAGAATGAAAAAAAATGAATAAGTTTAAAAATGTAAAGTCTCTTCAGAATTAAACACTGGAATTCATTTTTTATTAGTAGTATTTTTGCTAAAAAAAAGTCTTTGAGTAATAATATTTGCCCTGAAAACAAGATCTTATCTAAACAACTAAATGATAGAAGCCAAAGATAATTGTGATTCTGGAAAGCACTACGTAAGAATGGCTCCAATAATATGCCCAGTTTACCTATAGCTCATCTATTTCATGGCTCTTATCTATTATGGTATCACAGCTGAAGAGCTTTTCTCTTAAAGAGCCTCCTCTTCCCATTCCTTGGTCTGACCCCATCACACTGGCTTCTGGTAAGAAATCTGTTCAAATGGATTCCTTCTCATCTCCCATCTGTCACCTCTCTGGCCCTGAGATGGAGCCTTTTTTTCCTTTTAACCTTAACTTTGATGTCCTTTTCTCTTGGTTGGCTGGTGGAATAACTTTGCTGAATGTATCTGATAGGCTCATGATCTCTAATTTATCTCTCTTTTTCCTAAGGAAAAACACACTCTATGTTGATGGTGGAAATGATGGAGTGACAATTTCAGAGTATGAATAGGATTTTAACAAAGAGCCTGAAGCATGAAAAAGCATGGTATGTTCAGTCATGATGGGTAGTTTATATGACTATAAAATTGGTTGAATTAGGTAAAAGACCATGGAAAAGACAGAAAAGGAAAGTGAGGATTCAAAGGATTTTGAATTTGATGTAAATTGAACATCCATGAGAATCAAAAAACATAGCTATGTCCTGAAGTTACAAAAATGAATAAAAGTCAGTACTCTCAGTTATATGAATAAGTCAGACGTGAAGTGGTGTAGGAAAGCACTGCAGGCAGAGAAAACTGCATGGACAAAAACACAGAGGCCTGGCAATGCCTGTGATTTCAAGGAACAATGATAGCCCAGTGCTGCTGGATGTGTAATAGGGACAGATAGAGATAAATTTTTAGTGGCAAGTTGAGATGAGATTGGAAGAGCATTGTGTACCATATTTAGAAGTATGGATTTTCTGCTATAATTAACAAGGGGCTATGGGTTTTTAAAGTGAGGATTAACATGGTTTCTATCTGATTTATAACTGATAACTTTGGCGGTATTATATAAATTGTGACTTGACAGAATGATGGAAAGAGAGATTAGAGGTTTTATCATTAATGGGTATTACATTTTATGGTGCTTGAGGGAGGGAAGGATCATTTTTCCTTTACCTGTTTTTGGTGAGAGAAAGGAAGAACATATACTTTGAGTATAAGGCATCTGGGTTATCCAGGTGGAGCAGTGAAGTGGACAGTTGAGAATATGCATCTAGAGCATAGATTAATCCAGATTGGAAATATTTATCTAATATCAGCAGCTTGTGGGAGGTAAATGAAGCCAAGAAGCAGCCAGAGATGAGCTGAGGAAAATCAACATTTGGAGCTGAACAAAGAAAGGTGCAGAAGGAGACTGAGAAAAACTGGAGGGATTAGAAGGGAGGAATATTTTAGAGGTTTAGATTCTCTGTAAACTTTAGAGAGAAAATAATTTCAAGAGAAATGGATTGGTCAACAGTGCTAAATACTGCAAAGATGTGAAGAAGGATAAAAAAGCTGAGAAGAGACCCTTCTGGATTAAGATCCATGAAGGCAGGGACCATATATGTATTTGATACATATTTGGTGCTAAATAAATATTTATGAAAAGAATGAATAGATGTACCCGTAGGGACACCTATGGCTTTTGTTCTTCAATTTACTTTTCTTGCTTATATACAGCATTATTTATTATTCAAAATGTAGCTCATATTAGATATGGATATTTATCTGGTTTTCGAAGAATGGAGATAACGTTAATGTAAAAGGAACATGATCACATTTTTCTAGTTAAAAAATGAGCATTATTCTGCATAAAAAAGGTTTTATTCTATCATTTTCAAATAAATGATATGTTATGCATTAAACAATGAAAGATGAATTAGCACATACTTAATTCCTATGTCATCAGAAGTAGGTTTCTTTTGACATTTACAAGTTAAATTCAAAAGTTAATTCAATTTTCACACTAAAGGCTATTAAAGTTCTGAGGCAAGGATTTAGGTTGTATTCAGAAAGATTTTAATGAATTGGAAGTGGGTCAAAAAACATTAGTCATTTAAAAATGTGCTCCTGATTTATCATGATTTTCTGTTATTTTCATAGTTTATCCTCTATCAAAACTTAATCCTATTAGCTGATCAACTCCTATATTAATTTAAAAGTAGCCAAATCTCTTTCAAGTGGTCTAAGAAATACTTTACAAATTATTTAAATTATATCTATCTATCTATCTATCTATCTATCTATCTATCTATCTATCTATCTATCTATCCATCCATCCATCCATCCATCCATCCATCCATCCATCCATCTATCTATCTATCTATCTATCTATCTATCTATCTATCTATCTATCTTGGAAGGAATTTGACTTATAGAATCTTCAAAGGATTTTCAAAACTTTTACAGACCTAAATATTATTTTTAAATCTCCAATACCTTGTACTCTTCTAATTTTCAATTTGATATTCACGTTCAACAGGATGATGTTTGGTTTTATACTCTCTTTGAAGAAAAGGTTTATGAAGATAATTACTAGACTATGTGGAATTTTAGTTGGTTAATATAAACTAATTCAGAAAAAATTCTCTTTTAGAACATTACATACAGATACTACTCTACTTACGACGGGGTTATGTTCTGATAACCTCCTCATAAGTGAAAATATCACGTCGAAATTGCACTTAATATACCTAACATACTGAACACCATAGCTTAGCCTCGCCTACCTTACATGTGCTCAGAACACTTACATTAGCCTACAATGGGGCAAAATAATCTTGTTGCCACTGACCAGCATCACGAGATCGTATCATATTGCATATCAATAACCCAGGAAAAGATCAAAATTCAAAATTTGAAGTATGGTTTCTATTAAATGTGTATTGCTTTTGCACGATCATAAAGTTAAATTATTTTTAACTTGAACCTTCTAAGTTGGAGACTATTCTGCATACACATATACTACTAATTACAGATTATAGTGGGGAATTAAGATAGTATTGTTTTATTAGTGGTTTGAGCTTAGATTAGTCTTAGATTAGTTTCTCCAGAATCAGGCTCAGAGAAAAAGATTGGTGACCAATTGATTTATTAAGGAGGTACTTCTGGGAGAAGCTGGCAAGGGAGTAGGAAGCTGAGCAGGAAAGGAGCCAGTTCAAGAAAAGGGGGGATTTCAGGCAATGTCTTTCTTAGCTTCAAGTTGAACCCAAAGAGGAGCTCTGGAGTATTAGTTCACCTCTGAGTTTCTTACACTAGGCAAACAACTGGGCTGTCCCATATCGGCTAGTCAATTGTGAAAGATTGTGGTGATGGTTGGGGAAGAGCCCAGAAGGTAAGAGGGATACATTCTCAGAGCTTCCTTTTACTGCACGTAGGCAAGGCAGTGCTTCCAGTAGCCTAAAGGCCAGGTTTAGAAGAGAGTCTGGGACTCTGGCCATTGTAATCTAAAGGGGTGGGTGCGTGTGTGGATGGGGGGTGGGGTAAGTGTTGGATGGTACTGAAATGGTAGAAGGGATCTGAAGTATTTGAATGGAGCAACAATAATATGCTTTATATAGTCAAAACTTAATTTCCTCGAAAATATTACGATTTCCAAATTTCTTTAATTTCAGCTGAGGTTTTCATCTGAAAGTCCACAAAAATGAGTTTTATGTAATTACTGACAGTGCATTTGTTGCGTGATTGCTAAGTTAAGAATGTCCTCTTTTCTCTATAGACAAAAAGCAGAAATACATTTAGACACACACTAGCTAGCTAGAAGGAAATGTTCTTTATTGCTCCATTTTTATTTAGAGAGGCTTCCTTCCTGTTCTAGCACAAACTATTCCCTGTGACGTGTTTCTGTAGTAGAAACAGGTATGTGATTCACCAAAATAACATCCATATCACATTTGACAAGTGACCATTTTTCTCATTCAGAAGAGTTTTCCCAGATCCACACAGTTTGTTTTGCTTTTGTTATGGGCAGCCACTTCTCTTATCTTTGCCTTACTAAGATATTTGTTGGTGCAAAGAGTAAGCTATATAAATGCATATTGTAATGTTTTAGCTCAAAAGTACTTCACAGAAATCTCTGAATTATTAATTTCTCTTTATTAAGAGTATGAGAAAGAAGCTGGTCCAAAAGTTCCTTCACGGTTTAAAATAACTGCTGAGAAGATTAAGAGAAATAGTTTAGGGATGTGCTAGCTTCGCTTTTGTGGCAATGGTGATATTCTGAATTCAAGAATTCAGATAAAAGAAGATATCGTAACAGATCATAAAATAATAGCTAGTATTTGTGGCTTCAACTGAGGGCACTTGTGGTTTAAATTATTTCACTATTGTATTGACAAGGTCAACAGACAACACACATTGCAGACTGGCAGTAATTTCCATTACAGAAAGGCATGGTCATCTTCTGTTGTCTTTCATTACACAAAAGAAACCTAAAATCAGGGCTGATTTACCTTTCCTGGCAATTGTACAACTGTTTGTCCATCTGGCATTCTTCCCTTCCCCCAATTTCATTTCTTTCTATACTTATCCAGCATGAGGAGAAGGGAAGATAGAGGTAAAATGATTCACTTCTTCTGGAAACATGACCTTGACTTACCGTCCAAGAGAATTTTTCTAGTTTGTTTTGTGAAGGTAGTTTAATCACTTAGTTGAAAGAATAAGGTTTTGTTTTGTTTCTAACAATTTTCCCTCGCCCTCAAATGCTAGCAAAATGACTTTAAAAAACACCATAACTCAGACGCTTCTTATTGCCAAAAATGTAGATGCAAATTAAAATATATAGGGATGGGACCAGAAAGTAGGGGAAGAGGGGAGGAGGAAGGTAGATGAGGTAAAAGAGGTCAAATATGTGGCGATAGGCAGAAATGTAACTACGGGAGGTGAACACATATATATAATACACCTTTTTATTAAATTATACACCTGAAACTTACTGAATTTCATTAACCAATGTCACCATAAATGTGTGTGTGTGTGTGTGTGTGTGTGTGGAGAGAGAGAGAGAGGGAGGGAGAGAGAAAGAGAGAGAGGGAGGGAAGGAGCAAGCAGAACGGAGACTATTACAACAAATCAGAGGAAACAGAGGGAGAAAATGTTTCTAGATATCTAAGATGAGTAATTCACCACACCTGGACAATTCATTTAATTTCAAACACTGTCATTTAAGGTAAAAGAAAAACATATTTTTGGTTCTCTTCACATTTGCCTTCAATATCAGATCACTAGTGGCCCAGAGAAATGGGCCACTAGTCAGAAGGAACTTGGCCCAGTTTATCCTCGCCAATTCTGTCCTTTTCTTTCCAAATTCTAATCAGTAATCGCAAATTCCAGATGAAGATTTTACGTATGAAACGTACATTACCTACACACTGCGACAGTGAGACCCAGAGTGATGTGACTGCTGAAGAATATGTGGAGCAATAAACATGGGTTTAGGTACCCCCTTTTCGCAGATGTTGGACTGCCATATTTATCAACATTTTACTTTCATAGTGTAGTGAAAACGATGTTAGAAATAACAGTGGCTGCCCTATACTCTGAAACTATGCTAGGAAAACTACGATGAAAGAGCAGGTGGGAAGTCAGGCTGAGATTACCAGCCCTTTCCTCCCCTCTCTTGTATCACTCGTTGTTCTTTTTGATCTTAGCATCTTATTTCTCATTTCCTCATGGTAATTTTTATGGAACATCCTTTGGGTACCGTGATATCTACTTCTGTGGCCAAATTACAATTTGACAGCAGACAGATCACTGTCCTTCTGAGCATCCATTTCCATCACTGTAAAGCAAGAAGACTAGTCCTTGTCTTGCTGCCTAATAAAAATATAAGGAGGAGGGAGAAAATGTGTACAGATTGTTCTAGACATCCAAGGTAAAGATGCTGCCTACCAAAGGTTACCTACCTATTTGATGGAGATATTATAAACTAAGTGAAATAATATGTGCATTTGAGCTGTTATAAGTTATGTTCTATGTAGCTATATCAGAATTTTACTTAATATATTCACTTCTTCATTAACGCTATAGAAGACTACAATAAGCAGTGAGTTATTCAACAGTGGAAGAAAGATAGTGCATAAAAAAAATTCCTGAGAAAATATAGTCATCCAAAAAATACTGTACCCTCTGTCTGCATACCACCAGGCTGTCTAGTGTGATTTATATTTTCCTTCTGATAAGAAAGGAGGTGGGAAAAGAGAGGAGGTAGTGAAGGAAGAGAGGTTTATATTCAAATGATTCTAGATCTCCTAACGCTCAGCATACTGAAATGTCCCATTTGCAATGGAATGATTTGAATTTCCGTTTGCTACAGTTTCTTCCCTTTAAAACCTCATGCTTTAATAGAATTCTATCTTAGAAAACATGAACCATCTAGATCATCATCCCCTATGGCCTGTTCACATACCAAAGCACCATAAAAAATATCTTTTCTTCGAATCGTTTAAGTTTATTATAATTAGCATATTACTTGTAGACAGGCTAACAGGAAATAACACAGACTAATTTAATCGAAAATATTTTGGAGGGAAGCTGGGGAGCCTACACAATCCAAAATAGAGCCGAACCAGCAGACGTGGAGAAAGACAGACCATCTGCTCCAGTCTAATAGAGCAGGAGGAATTCGGGGCTCTCTGCTTTGGTTGGGGCCATCACCCAAATACGTTTCTGCGTTCTGCTCAAGATTCAATTCCTTGGGAGATGGTACAGTTATATTACTTTAGATAAGGTGCTCCTCTTGGTGGTGGTGGTTGTGGAGAGGTTCCAGAGACTGGCAGTCCCACTAGGAACATATGGACACTGGGAGGGGCATTTCTTTAAAGGAAAAGATGTCAGCAGATGAATCCCAAGACACCTACTATCTCAAAACCATGTTATAGTTAGGCTGATTTCCTAAAATGTGGTAGATACCTTTTATAGCATATTGGATTCCCTGAACATTTTTATGCTATGGTTATGATTACATTGCTTAAAACTTATGTAAATGGTACAATGGACTAAGTGATTTGAGTATCTGGGTTTGCTTTGCTTTGGTGCTAATTAGCTGTAAGACCTGGATAGGTACCTTAATCTCTCAGAATCTGAGTTTCCAAAGTTGTAAAATGAGGGAATTTATAGGTCTTCTTTTCCTTTTCTTTTTGTTGTCGATCTCGATTACAGAATTATTGAATTAATTATGCACCTGAATGTATGATACATCATCACACATTCTTCTAAGTAAGATGCTTTTCTTGTTTTACTTTATTTTTCACTTTATCCCCAATCTAATTTTTTTTTTTCCCTATAGACAACTACTCTAGGATTTTCAATACACTTGTTTTATGTGTAAAATATACAGATTTTTCTGGTGTGTGTATATACGTGTACATATTCATAATATGTAAAGGTTTCCCTGCTACCCAAAAGTAGAGCATTTTCATGAAACCCTTCACAGGCTGCAATAGCTTAAAGCGAAGAAGCAATTACCATTAACTCATGAGGAAAAAAAATTTTGAGTGTTCCTAGACCCCAGAAATAACCTACCAAATCATACCAAATAACACATAAAACCTAAAATAACACTTACATCTAGTAAAAGCAGAAATCATATTATAAATATGCAGCCTATATAAAGTAGAAATACATATGTACAGTATAGTTTCGCTTACCAGTGAGCTCTGCCTCTATGATGGCTTGCTTCAAAACAAATGCCAAATGTGATTTTCACTTTTTGCCTTTTTTAGTAAATGTGAAAATCCTTTTAGGATTTCTTTCAGTTAACGAAAACGGTTTCTTTAATAAAAGCAAATGGTGTTAAGTGAATTCTCAAAAAGTTGGATATATCTGTAAATACACATACACACACACACACACACACACTTAAACTGTGTGTAACTTGTATTATGCTACTGATCTCATTGTTTTTTTTCTTAAAACTGTTTTCATGCAACATCATATTTTTAAGGGCTATCTCCAGTGCCCATGTATACCTTGTACATTCTTCCTAACTGTTTTGTAGCATTTTATTATTTGTACCACTATTATTGTATTTATCTATTCCCCTATTGATAAATATAAAGCAGCTCCAAATCCCACTAACACTAGCAAATTGCTTGCTTGTATATGTTTTTTGTAGGTCTTTCGAGAATTTCTCTGGGATATTCCTATTACAGAGAGATTAAAACATGAAAATTAATAATTTTATTAAGTACAGCCAAATTGCTTTCCAGAAAGATCTTG
This sequence comes from Pteropus alecto, assembly GCF_000325575.1. NCBI lineage: Eukaryota > Metazoa > Chordata > Mammalia > Chiroptera > Pteropodidae > Pteropus > Pteropus alecto. The sequence goes on along the minus strand of NW_006431918.1, from coordinate 9,267,639 downwards.
CCACTTACCACTCCATCAGTTATGCATAAAAGCTTTTGTTTATATTTTTTCAAAATTTAGTATCCTCCAACTTTCTATATACCTACATATGTAAATATGTATATATACATGCATATATTTATGTTTATATATGTAATTTTTTGCTCCCCGATCACCAAGATATTCTCCTACATTTTCTTCTATTTGCTTTATAATTTTAACTTTTATATTCAAGTTTTTAATCCATTTGAAATAATATTTTTCACTTTGCCTTTCTCCATGTAAACTATTTTCTTTCAAGACTATCTACTAAATAAGCCATCTTTCACCTTTTGTCACTTATTTTGAGTCTCAACTTTAAAAAATAATAAGTTGTATATAAATATTGGCCTATTTTGAGCATTCTGGTTCTGTTCCATTGAACTGCCTGTTTTTGTACCTCTACTACACTGTTTCAAGTTACTGTAGTTTGTTACCTGCCTTAATATCTGAAAGATTAAAACCCTGTTCTCTTTCTCTTTCTTTTTTTAATTGACCTAATGGCCAACTAGCTACTCATATGTAAAGAAAGGAAAATATTCCCTATTATAAAAAAATCCAGATAAATAAGGCTGTAGAAATAATAATAAAACTTTACTGATATGTATAAGAATAAAATGCATAACAGACAGATTACTGATAACTTCCCAGCAAAACTGGAAATCTAGACTATAAAATAGTAGAAATAACTGACTACATAAAAATCTAAAACTTTCATATTGTAAAACACTCCATAAAAAAATCAATAGACAATTATGAAACAAGAAAAACACATTTGTAATGAAAAGTATTAATTTCTATACTATTCAAAGATGAACTTAATTAAAATTGATATGAATAGACATTTCAGAAAAGAACAAATTTAAATAGTTAACAAATATGAAATGATGCACAAGTTAAAAAAAAGAGAAATCCATGTTAAAGAAATAATGAAATAGAACTTCATACTTATTGCTCGGGGATGTAGAGGAAAAGGTAGTATGACACATTGGTGGGAGAATGTTAAGATGTATAGCATTTGAGGAAAGAGATATAGCAATATTTATGAAAATGAAAAATACATATTCTCTTTTACTCAATATTTTTATCTTCAGAGAGCTTTCTGTTAAAAAATAAAAGTACAAATCTTGGCCATAAAAATAAAAGTACAAAATTTTCACGACTGTATGACTTATGAGGACCTTTACTGCAGCATTGTTTATATTCACCAAAAACTGGAAATGAAGAATATGACAAATGGGAGAATATAACTGAATTATGCTTCAAACAATATATAATATTCTACAGTAATGAGAATGAATTTAAAAATATATGTATGTATGTATATGATTATGGAAAAAAATGGAATGTTAACATAGCTATGTGGAATTGGGGATGATAGTGGAAAAAAGATATTCATAATAAGGAGAGTATATGTAATACGGTCTCACCTACATAAAATTGTGTGTATCTGTATGCATAAGTAACACAACAACAGATAGCTACAAAGTGTTCAAGGTAGCATCACTGGGTAGTGAAATTCAAGATGATCTCTTTACATTTTTGTATATTGTTTTAATTTTTTACATACTCAGAAAAAAATGATAAAGACATCTTTGCCCTGGAAAAAAATTATAAAAATGAAAAACAAAAAGGCACAAAATAAAAACTGACAACTATTTATGAACTTTTATTCTTCCATATAATATTAGAAAAAGTTTGTCAAGTTCACAAAAAAATTCCTGTTATCTTTATTAGCACTGCATTAAATTCAAGAAAAAATATTTGAAGCTTTAATATATTTATATATTACACTGTATTTTATATTTACTTAGTTCTGCTCATTTTTTATTCTCAAGATGGTTTAAACTTTTTCTCTGTAAAGATCTTTTTCATTCTTTATTAGGATAATTTCTAAATACATTATTGTTTTGTTGCTATTATAAGTGTTTTCTTATTTTCTATTTTATTTTGTACTTTTTTGAGTATAGAACTTTTTTCACTTTTATGTTGATCTTTATTTTGTTAATTGTGCTGAATTATTTATTAGTTCATGTGGTATTTTTATTAGTTTTTTAATTAAAACTTTTTTATTATAGTAAAATACATATAGCATAAAATTTGCTATCTTAACCATTCTTAAGTGCACATTTCAGTGGTATTAAACACATTCATATTGTTGTGCAACCATCACCACCATCCATCTTCAGATCCCTCTTATCTTAGAAAACTTAAACTCTGTACCATTAAACAATAACTTCCCATTCCCTTCCCTTCTTCCGACCTGGCAACTAACATTCCACTTTTTGTCTCTATGAATTTGATTGCTCCATGTTCTTCATATAAATGGAATTGTACAGTATGTATCTTTTTGTAACTGGCTTATTGTTCACTTAGCATAATGTACTCAAGAGCCCTCTATGTAGTACATGTGTCAGAATTATCTTCCTTTTTAAGGCTGAATAATATTTTGTTGTATGCATATACAGTAGTCTTCTCTTATCCAAGGTTTTGGTTTCCGAGGTTTCTGTTACCCACTGCTAACTATGGTACTAAATGTAAAATTCCAGAAGAAACAATTCATAAATTTAAATTGCAAACTATCTGAGTCATATGATAAAATCTCTCGCCATCCCACTCTGTCCTGCCTGGAATGTGACTCATTCCTTTGTCCAGCATTTCCATGCTGTATATGTTACCTGCCCATTAGTGACTTAGTAGCTACCTGGATTATCAGATTTATTGTCATGGTATCACAATGCTTGTGTTCAAGTAACCCTTATTTTATTTTATGGCCCTGAAGTATAAGAGTAGTGATGCTGGCAATTCAAATACGCCAAACAGAAGCTGTAAAGTGCTTCTTTTTAGTGAAAAGGTAAATGCTCTTAACAAGTAAATTTAAAAATTTTTATGCTGAGACTGCTAAAATCTATGGTAAAAAATTTTCTATTTGTGAAACTGTGAAAAAGGAAAAAGAAAATCATGCTAGTTTTGTTGTCATATCTCAAACTGCAAAAGTTAATGACCACAGTGCTCAGTTAAGATGGAAGAGGCATTAAATTTGTGGGTAGAAGATATGAACAAAAATGTGTTCTGACAGTAACATGTTGTGCCAGAAAACATTGAGACTATACTGAGTTCAGCAAGGGATCCCCTGAAATGAGTGACCACATTCAGATAACTTTTATTACAGTATATTGCTATAATTCTTCTAGTTTATTGGTTGTTGTTGTTAATCCCTTATATGCCTAATTTATAAGTTAAACTTTATCACAAGTATGCATATATAGGAAAAAACATAGGATATACACAGTTTGGTACTATCTGTAGTTTCAAGGATCCACTGGGGGTCTTGAAAAGTATCCCCTGTAGGTAAGGGGGGGACTACTATACCATATTTTGTTTATCCATTCATCATCAATGGACATTTGGGTTGCTTCCACCTCTTGACTGCTGTGAATAATATTGCTATGAACATGGGTATAGAAATCTCGTTGAGATCCTGCTTTTAATTCTTTTGGGTATATACCCAGAAGTAAAATTGTTGGATTATGTCCTAATTCTATTTTTAATTTTTTGAGAAAGTGCCAAACTGTTTTCCATAGCAGAGGTACCATTTTACATTCCTATTAACAATTTATAAAGATTTCAGTTTCTCCATACTCTTGCCAATACTTTTCTGGGTTTTTTGACAGTAGTCATCCTAACATATGTCAGGTCATATCTCATGGGTTTAATTTGCATTTTGCTAATTATTAATAATGTTAAGCATCATTTGTTGACCATTTGCATATCTTCTTCAGAGAGATGTCTAGTCTAATCTTTTGCCCATTTTTAAATTGAATTGTTTCCTTTTCTGTTGTTAAGTTGTAGAAGTTTTCTCTATATTTTGGATATCAATTCCTTATCAGATATATGATTTGCAAATATTTTTCCCCATTCTAAGGATTGCGTTTTTACTCTGTTGATAGCATCTTTTAGTGCACAAGTTTTTAATTTTCATAAAGTCCGATTTGTCTACTTTTTTGTTATTTTTGCTGTCATACCTGAGAAGTCATTACCAAATCCAATGTCATGAAGCTTTTGCTATATGTTTTCTTCTAAGAGTTTTACAGTTTTAGCATTTATGTTTAGAACTTTGATCCATTAATTTTTGTATATGATATTAGGTAAGGTTCCAACTTTATTCTTTTGCATGTTGATATTCAGTTTCCCCAGCATCATTTGCTGAAATCAAGAGTTTATTTTAATATGGATTATTACATCATTGGCAAGTAATGAGAGTTTTCTATTTTTTTCCTCTTACAATCTTTTTTTCTTTTCCTTATTGTAGTGGCCAAGGTTAACAGATATCATGCTAAGGAGAGGAAAAATAATTATTTTTATCATATTCTAAAATGTAAATGAATGTATATAAAGTTGTTAAAAAGAGATATTTACTGAGGGTTTTTGGTATACTGACTTTTTCAAATTAAGGAAATTGTCTTCTTGGTTTATGAGATTAAAATGTGTCATGTTGAAATTTATCAATTTTTTTTTAACATCTATTATCATATTTGTTCTTTTAATTATTTAGTTCAAACTAAAATTCTAAATTATTATAATTTTTAATTATATTATTCACTAATTGTGATATTCCCTTACTCTGCTTACTTTTTACCTGCTATCTGTAGGAGTTTCTCAGAAGGCTGTGATAAATATCCAGCTTGACTGATCTTTTTTCCTAGATAGTAGTTCTATCAATTTTTTCTTTATATTATGTAATATTCTTTGTTTCATTTATGTTGTTGATGTATTTATTTTTATGTCAGCATATAATGTCCTCTTTAATCTTTCATAACTGCTTTAGGTCTTGAGTTCTATTTTGTCTGTTATTAAGATTGGTAATCTAGCTTATATGTGTGTACACATACACATACACACACACACACACATATATACACACATTTTATTTTATAAGAGCTTTATATTTATAGAATTATTATAAAGATAGAACATAGAAGTAGATAGATTAGGTGACTACAGTCCAGGTCATGCAGCGTGTTAGAAGCAGAGCCAAGGCTGGGTCCTGGATTCTAACTCCTGTCCCAGGGTCCAGACCCTGGAACAGTAATGACTTCTATTTAGATTCTTTTTCTTGCTTAATATTTAGTTAGGCATTTTTGCTATGACTCAAAGGAATTATAGGACTGCTCTAACAACCCAAGCACTTGGGGCTTATTGGAAGAATACATGTGGTCTTGAACTAGAAGAGAAAAACCCTTAAGAAAGAAGAGCTCTGAACTGCTCTTTCTTGATCTTGATCATGGAGTCTTAGCCTCTCTCTGGGCATCTGTTTTGGCTCCTTTATAACTTCTAGTACAGTGGTCCCCAACCTTTTTTGCACCAGGAACTGGTGCTCCTATGAGAATCTAATACCTGATAATCTAAGGTAGAGCTGAGGCGGTGATGCTAGCGCTGGGGAGCTGCTACAAATACAGATGAATCTTCGCTCACTTGCCCTGCCTCCTGCCTCCTGCTGTGTGGCCTGGTTCCTAACAGGCCATGGACTTGTATCAGTCCATAGCATGGGGGTTGGAGACTCCTGTTCTAGCAGATTCTTATAGTTAAATCTTTTCCTCACTTCAATGTGTATAAGATCATGAGTAGTCTCTCTGGCCTCCCTGTACATCAGAACTACTCATCTCCACCTTATCCTTGGGGAACAGAACACATTCACCCACAAGTGATATCCACCTTGATGCATTTGGTTTTAGGTAGGTGCCAGTGAGGTCATGTAGTACCAGCTATGACTGCCTTGGTTTCAAGAGCTGGTAGAAGATACACAGAGTTACTCGGGTCTCTAGAACAAATATATACTTATGTACATATTTAACCAGGAATGACAAGTGGATACATATACATTACCATGTCCATCTTGTCATTATAAGTTATAGTTATTAAAGACCTCACTGGATTACTCCATGGTATCCAAAGTGATAGTGCATATAATAGACAGACAGTACTGTCTGTCCAAGATACTTTCTAGTAGTATTTATTATAAATCTGTTAGCTGGATATTATGACAGTATTTTAATGTAATCCAGGGACAGCGCATGAATCTCAACATATACAGTTGCTACACATCACAAAATCTAAGGAACTTCTATTTACAATTTCTTTGGGGATGAGAGTGTGGGTAGGTGGGTAGGTGGGGTGGGGAAGAGAATACATTTTTTTTTTTTTTTTAACAAAAGGGAAGAACAAGGAACTCAAAATTTCAAATCCTTGTTCTATTTGATCAATGCATATATATGAAGGCAGAAATATTTTGTGGGTCTTATCAGATAGTATTTGAAGCCAGGTGTTTCCTCATTGACTATTCTCAGCAGATTTCCCCTTGAGACTTCATCCTTCTAGCTTAATATTTTCAGTTGCCTAGATCTGAATCCCTAGGAAGGGGCAGCCTTAGCATTAAGCTTGTTCCTTGTGCATTTGTGACCTTTCACTGGAACTCATACACCTTGCTGTTCCAAAAAGGCTGTAGGAAACGTATAAAGATTTTTTTAAAAGGTTTTGTTTCTACCACACTGTGCCTTCACAGGCCCTGAGTCACCCACAAAGTAAGATAAAGGGAGAGTTACAAGAATCAGCCAAGCTCTTTCTGGATAGGAGACTTCTACAGTGGAGCAGTGGAGGCCAGTGACCTAAACTATCAAGACCTAGTCTACTTGCTTTCAAGTTTCTGCAGCCTGCCTGATTAACCAAGTAGTTCATGTGAAAACCATAATACTATGATTTAAAAAGCTCCACTGAAGTGTTAATTTTGTATTTATATAAATGCATCTGGTATTTGTAAATCTTCTTCTGCAATAGCAAAGGCTCTGGCCTGAGCCCGTTTCTGTAGGAGGAAGATTCACTGTGGTGTAATGGAAAGAACCCTAGAACAGGCATCAGAGTATCAGAAACTGGATTTGTCATATGAGCAGTTTGACCTGGTGCCTTTATGGGACTGAGTTCTACATTTGAAAAATATAGGTGCATTTTTTTTTTTTTTTATAAACACACTCCCACCTTTCCTTCAAAATGAAATTATAAATAGAAACCTAATATACACAAGGGTTAAAGTTGAGTTGGGATACTCGTTATCGCTTTATTCTACAGCAGTCTCTAAACTGGCCCTGCAGAACCCTAAGAGCCAGAAAACCTTTCAAAATGATTAGATTACCTCAGTGGTCCCTGAGGTCTGCTCCCAGAGATTCTGATTCAGAAGAGTTGGGGGCAGTGCTTAGGAATCTGAATTGTAAACGTCCTTGCCCCCACAAAGTGGTTCTGATGTAGATCTTGATAATTTGGTCACTTCTGAGAGTCTCTCAGGCTAGTTATTTTAGCTCTGTGAAACTCGTTCGCTCATCTGAAAATATGGAGATTAAAATATCATTCTACTTCAAAGTTTTGGTTTTTTTTTTGGTAAGGATCAGATGAGATAATGTATATGAATTACGACTTTAAAAATGACATCTGCTGAAAGATGATTTAAATACCTGACAGACTACAGAATACTATACTATTCTAAAAATAGCTTCATGTGAAAATGCAATCCAGAGAGTGTAAAAAGAATCTTTTTTGAAGTTAAAGAACTTCAAAACTTCTATATTAAGATCTTCTAGAAAGAACAACTCTATTGGGCATTTTTCTTCTGTTAAAAAGAAAAGTGATAAACATGCAATTGGATTGATTAAAATAATGTAGTTCTTTAAAAAGTAATACTTACAAGTGTTCTTTTAGGAATTTTCTATGTAACGGGGTAAAAAGGAGATCTTCCCTATTAAAAGCATGTGCACCCCATAACAGATCTTCGATATAACAAGAGGTGGAGGGACTACAGCTAAATTTCATTGTATATAAAGTACATTCCTTCTTTTGGATGAAAATGAGACTTGTGCATTATTTGAAAAAGTTCAGTTCTAGGACATATTGTGTTCAGTTTGATGTTCAAAACATTTGTTCATTTCAAAAGTCTCTGAAACTTTATTCCCTCATCTATAAAATGAGCAACCAGATGATCTGTTTCTCATCCTAAGCATAAGCTTTTTGTAGTTTGTAAACAGCACTGGAGATGATAGTTACCTCAAAATATCTGTGTAGTCAGGGAGAAGGTGAGTCTGTTGTTTGACTCACAATCATGTTAAACTTTATTTTTGCAGCAGCCAATATTCTGATAATTTTGTAGAATTTCCTGATTTAACATGGCTACTATGCATTAGCCTACAACTGGAAGAAACATTAAGACATGAGACCCAAACCTATTGAGTAGAATTCTGATGATTAGCCAAGTTTGGAAACCATTGCACAAGAGAATTATTTGTTGAAAACATAACTTCTCCTGATGTGACTCAATTAGTTCTAGTCAGTTCCTCACTCTCAAACATAGCTACAGAAGTTTTTCTATATATGTGTTGCATCCACTGTGTGTGTGTGTGTGTGTGTGTGTGGTTTGTCAATGGTACACCCACTGTTTTAAATAGTTCTAATGACTGTTCACACGTGAGTTTTTAGAAGCAAAATACAATATATCTTGCTGCAATATTTATAATGTACCACTTGCTGCAATAAAAATCTGAACTTTCAACACATTATCATGCCAAGTTTCTCCTTTTAATGATATTTTCTTTTCAATTTAATCTTTACAAAGTAAAGGCCTTCTTATAATTTTATAGCTATGGAGAATTTAATATCGAATAGAAGTATCAAGTAAGTAAGGTCATATTCTATCTCAAAATAGAATCAAACAAAAATCCTTTCAGGAATTTAGTCAATATACTTAAAGTTCCTAAGCTTACATTGCTTTATGCATATGCCAACATATATTTTTGTACAACTCCCTAAGAACACCACATGGTAGGTGCTCAAGGCTCAGTTATCCCACAACAATTCTAGAATTCCTTTGTAGATGAAGAGGGCAAAGATTTTAAGGGAAGCAAACTAGAAAAAATGGAGGGGAAAAAAGCTATTCTTGAAAGAATTTATTATAAATCAAGGCTGTAAATATTTATTATAAAGGCCATAAATATGTAGCCTCTTTAAGACCAGGCATGTTGGAAAAAGCCTGATGTAGGACTTTTTAGTAGATATATTTTTAAATGCCTTTAAATATTTTCTATGTTTCCTCCTGGACATCTTCCTTGCACCTATGTTTTTGAATGTCTCTTACAATTGGCTTAGAAAATGTTTTTGTGGGTTGTAAGACAGCTGGTAACCTTAACTTTTACCTCATTATGTTCTTCTGAGCTCATTGTTTTGGTTGCAATGAATGTCTGAGCTCTGTCATTCTGAATCTAGTACAAATATGTACTATAGGCACTCTGAGAATTTCTTTGGGTCTAATCAATACTAAATGATAAAATGTCTTTTTCAGATATTATATATGTTATCACAAGAATCATAGAGGAAAAGCTTCAATTGGAAATTCTAAAATGCAATTTTTTACAGCTGACTATTTTACAGATGATGTTAGCCAAAACAGAAACCCACTCAAGCAAGTGTGAATACAAGGGGTGCATCTCATGATCTTTCACTGAAAGCTAGAAAGTCAGATTTTCCTCTTTTCCCCTTTCCTCATCATTATAGATCTAATGCCTTCGGCTAGTGTCTCTGGCTGCCAGTTTCCAGGAGAGAATCTGATTGGCTCAAGTCACCCTTGCTAGGGCTAGGGGTTGGTGGGAAACAAACAGTACAGGAAATGGTGTGGGGACTAGTCATAAGCAATAGTATTTCTGTTAAATAACTACTGTCACTTTTTGAATTTTGGTCTCCATATCTATTTCATATCTTTTATTTTCCAAACATATTTCCAAGATTAAAGCATTTTTTTTATTTTTATTTTATTATTATTTTTTTAAGTTGTTAGGCAAGGCAACCCTTGGTTGACCTCACAGATTGCAGGGACAAGGACCCTGTTGGCTTACAATCCTTTTTTTTTTTTACACCTACAGCACCTGGTCTTCCTAGGTGGTCTCCCATTCAAGTACTAACCAGGCTCGACGCTGCTTAGCTTCTGAGATCAGACAGGATCGGGCTTTTTCAGGGTGGCATGGCTGTAGAATAAAGCATTTTTTAAACCAGATTAATTCACCGTATAGCATCCTAGTTTTATTATAATTATTTTTATTTTCTGATGATGTGCTAAGCTTGGTCTGGACTGTTCCAGATCCTTGCCTCTCCTTTCTCCTGCTCTGGTGTATATCATAGTGGCAGATGACTGCACTGTCGAATTGCTCAGGCTTCCATGAAAGCTTTATTAGCTAATAAAAGGCACCCACAAGAGACTGGAGGGTGGGCGGAAGGGAGAAGCATGGGTTTTCCTTCCTCTTTCGCTTCCGCAGGTATCATTTATGTTGGTATCAGAACCTTCTCTGCAGCTCCAGCTCCAGCTCCAGCTCCAGCTCCAGCCTATAGGCCATCGTGGTTCCAGCTGTCCCTATACCTTTACCCCGGGCTGTCATAGCACATCTTCCTCCCTGTGTCTTTTCAGCTTGGGGGTAGGAGTTGCTTCCTGTATAGCAAATCGCTGAGTTGGTCTCACTTCCTACAATCCCTTCGATTTCTCATCTCCTATGTCACCTATATAACCAATTATTGCTATTAAATTCACTCTGGTTTAAATACTTACAGTGGCTTCTGTCTTCCTGTTTGGACTAAGATTGATACAGATGGATAGACTGCTGTCAGTTTAAGATAGTATTTGGATAAAGTGTAATATGATAGTATAGGACTAATTCTACTTATATCTTATTTTTTTTTTTATATTAACAGACTTATTTTTTAGAGCAGCTTTAGGGTTATAGAAAAAATAAGCAGAAAATACAGAGTTCCTTATATATTCCCTCCTCAACCCCACAAACATTTGCCTCTATTATTACTATTTTGCATTAATGTGCAGAGTGGTTTTCCTGCCTGCGAGCTCTCGTTCATTCACTCTGGGAACAAAATGTTACACAGAACCTATTATGTGTCAACATTGTGCTAACTGGCAGGGATACACTGACCAATGAGCTACGGTCTCTGCCATCACAATATTATATTGTAATGTTATATTACAATATAATGTTATATTACAACATATTAGGAGATAAAATTAGGTAATAACTTGATCAAAACAAAATTTGGTAGGTTAAACAATAGAGATATCACATAATAACCATATAGTTACTCGTGAATACCCTCAGACAATTAGTTTTGAATGGGAGGCTGGTTACTATGCCAGTTATTTCAGCAAAAAAGGGTGAGGACCTTAACCAAGTCAGAGGCAAAGCTGTTAAGATGATCTTGAAGTTTAGGTTATTAAGGCACAGTGCAGATCATAGCTGTTCAAACTCCTTCGGTGGATTTGCATTTACTATTAAACTAAAACCAAATGCCTTCACTTGGAAATTAAGGCCATTCATGCTTGACATTGGGCTCCCTCTTCAAATTTTTCTTGTTTTATTCCTGCAAATATATTGTATGTCCTAGTCAGATTCACAGGTCTCCATATCCTTCTCTGCTCATGCTACTCTGACCATAAAACTTCCTTCTGATCTCTGTCAACAACCTTAGCTTTCCAGTTCAAACAACAGCACACCCATGAAGATACTGGGATCTCTCCAAACACATGCAATCTCTATTTTCCTTAGTCCTTACAACGCCATATACTATTCTCTTTATATTTTTTCAGAAGGTGATTATTGGCATAATTTGAATGCTTGTTCTCTTTCTAGGTTATAGAAGTTTCTTGAGGGCTTTTCCCCACAAAGGATCTAGGACGGGGCTGTGGCTATAGCATAATCTTAATAATATTTGTTGAATCAGTGAAAGGACGATTCTCCTTTCTGAATGCCAGCTAGGTCTTGATATTTACAGTTTGAGAAGGTATAATTCTTAGGGAAGCATAAATCTCACTGCCCTTCCAACAAAGGCCCAGATTTAACTGAGCAATAAAAAAAAAAAACAAAAAAACAAAAACAAACAAACAAAAAACCTACACTCTCTGTTCTATAGAAGCAAGTTGTTTAGAATATTGCTTGTTCTTCTCACAGGTTTTGAGTCATTTAGTATATATTATCCTATAAATATCTTACATCTTGACCTACAATCTAGCTACAGTTGTTTGCCCCTCTGGCTCTTAGGATTTTATTCTGTGTCTAGAGATTCTTGGTACTGTGAAGAGGGATGTCAGAAGTCTTCCCTGCAGCAGGGAAAGCAAAGAGAGCTCCATATCTGGGCCCCCTGTAGAAAGGAAGCAGCAAATACACGGAGTCACCACAAGGAAATGGCAAAAACAGGTCCACATACTTGCTTGATCACACTACCAAAAAATTGTTCCTTGTGGTCTATAAAAATCAAGCTGAGGTTGACATGTGAGTTCTTAACTGAATACTCTTTATGTGTCTAGCAAAGCTGTTACTGCTGGGTGATGTGAAATCTGGGCTGCTCCAGCAGCATAGGGGTGATGGGTGGTGTTGTGCATTGTCCCTTGGTTCTTCCCCTTTGACACAGCATAGAATTACAGGTTGGCAAGATTTAGAAGTAAGATTTATTGAAAGTACATTTTAGAAGGAGACAGGCCATGCTAAGGAAAGCTGTAGCCCTGCAGAATTTGGGAGGTAAAGAGATCAGAAAGAGTACCCGCCAAGGGAGGAGCAAGTTTTCAGCAAGGAGAGCTGTAACCACGCAGAAGTGTGAAGGTCTATTTATATTTGGGCCCATGATGGGAGGTCCTAGATGATCGTATGTGAGGTTACCTTGATTGACAGCTGGCTGCTATGTATCACTTTGCCTCCTGAGCATGTGCTTACCCAGAGTACAGTAATGACAGTATGACGAGCATTAGACTGTGGGCAGATTAGGGTAGTACCTTCTGCACAGGCGTGTGTGACCAATTGAGCCCGCTACGACTATGACCCTCTTTTCCTTTGTCTCTGGGGATGCAGGAGGGATTCTCTAACTACCGGTAGGGTGTTCTTTGGGCAGTCTCTAGGCTGGGCCTCTATTCCTTTGTTCCTCTGTCACTCATATCTGACTAGCTACCTAATAAAGTGCTAGGCACTTTTTCATGTATTATTATTTTGAAATACACATGTTACCAAAGGAGATGGCTTGATAACAATAGTTTTGGGGAGGGCTGGCTTGATGACAGTAGTTTTGGGAAGGGGTACTTAATATATGACTGAGTACACAGAAGAGGCCCAATGCAGAGAAGCTATATTTGAGGCAGAAGGTACTAAGAGTCCTTAAAGTGAAAGAGAAAATGAATAAAAGCAGTGGTTTAGGTAAATGTCCATGACAGCGCTTCCCCCTGTGCAGGGAGCTGATGTGAGACAGACCATAGCAAAGAGTGCCTGGGTTGAGATGAGCTCAGAAGCTCTCCTTGGATCCCAGCACTGTGTTCTCTGGAGCATGGTTTCACCTTGACATGTTTGGCTTTATGTGCTCTGCCCTTCCAGTTTGGAGGCCCACTCAGCTCTGAAGGTAGAGATGAAGGGGCCAGAAGCACAGATGTGGCAGGTGACCCATGACGGAATGTGGTCAAAACAAGAGATTCGGGACTCAAGGACTAGAACTTAGAGAGGGTCTTGAAGATGCAAAAGAGAAAGGAGTCAACAAAGAATCAGAGGGCTACGTGACAGAGTCAAGGGGTAAACACTGAATCAGATCACTGTGATATCGGCAAAACCAAATGAGTTTTAAGAAGAAAGGAATATTCATTGGTATTAAGGGTAGTGGAGCCCATTAATAGTATAAGAAGCCTGTACCACAACCTTGGTTAAAATGGATTATTCCTTTGCCTCTGCTCACCTTGTACAGCTACTATTTTTTGAGGATCGAATACATAGTAGGCGCTATGACCTTCTTTATACATATTATCTATTTAAACCACTATAGCAGGTTTATGGAGTTGATAATCATCAATATCATTTATTTATTTATTTATTGCAAATGAGTAAACTAAATTCAGAAAGGTTAAATGGCTTGTCTAGTTTATACAGGCATTAGAGCTGGGATTAAAACCCAGTCTGTTTGTTTATAGTCTGAATTTTTAGAACCGGTATTATTTTACGGCACTTGCGTTTTGGTATGTGTGTCTCCCCTACTCCTTCAAAAAGCTAAGTCTTTTTTTCTTTTGCTTCTTTAATCTTTGCTACTTTAAGCACATAGTAGGACTACAATGCAGATTAACTGAAAGAGTGCGAGAAGTGGAAAGAACAAGAAAAGGCAATTGGAATGGATGATAGAGAAGTAATTGCTACCTCACAAATTGAATTGCAAAGGAGTTACCTCTGACCTAAACTGGATTTACTATTCCCTCTCCCAGGTGGTCTATAGGAATCTTCACATTCCCATTTTTATTTATCTGACCAATCTAATAATTATTGTGTAGCTACCCCATGACCACAAGTGGTAAGTGTAACATTCTGAATCTACAGTAATTTTTGATTCATTGGCCCTTTCCATTTCTTGAATATGCTATAAATCTTAAAACATTTCCTAAATATTTTATGGGCTGATTTTGGTAAAAGGATCAACTCAAGGAGTGTTGAGCTGAAGTAGAAGTATTTTTCACACTCTGAATATAATATTTGATTTGCCCGTCCCTATCATCGGAAAAAGAGATTACCTATAAAGATAAATGGAATAGAGAAAGACTGTAGATCTTCAGGTATATATATAATCTGCAAAAGGTCTGAATAGTCAACTACAGGTATGGATATTCCTGGGCAAATTAGACAGTTGGCTTTTCCCCCAGTTAAGTGAATATTTGTGAATATTTAAAATCCGGGTGGTGGATGGCCTTTTTACTAAAAGGCATGTGTACAATAGAAGTTTGCATTTGCATGAACCACAGGGATCACTGGATTTACAGCACCTTTCACAGATGAGGCAATTAAGATTAGATAACTGACCTTAAAATCACAAAGCTAAAAAGGTGGAGTTCATCTAGACTATTGTCCTAGCCTGTTCTATGGTTACCATAGCAAACTGCCACCCAACAAACTCTTTAGTTTCTCCTCTCAACATCCCTGAAATAAAATAGTGAACTTTTCAAATGTTTCTAATTGTGGGTTATAAAATTTATTTCGGGATATTAATTCCAGTGTCCACTTTGAAGCATATATAATAGAATAATTGAAAGGATAAAGGACATGGTTTTAGAGCTAGGTTAATTCACTGACGCAATAAATGTTTACTGAACTCCTGCTATGTGCCAGGCACTGTGCTAGATGTGTTAGACCCAAGAAACTCAAAGATTAGCAAGATACAGGCCCTAAGCCCCAGTAATGTCAAGGATAGTGAAATTGTTTCTTGTTATACCACTAAGAAGCTTGACCTTGGGTTAGTTACCTAATCCAGCAGTCTCCAACCTTTTTGGCACCAGGGCCCAGTGTTCCTATGAAAATCTAATGCCTGATGACCTGAGGTGGAGCTAAGGCGGTGATGCTAGCTCTGGGGGGCAGATGCAAATACAGTCGAAGCTTCATTTGCTCACCTCCTGCTATGCAGCCCAATTCCTAACAGGCCATGGATGGGTACTGGTCCATGGCCCGGGGGTTGGGGATCCCTGACCTGACCTCTTAAAGTCTCAATTTCCTCATTTATACAGTGGGGTAATAAAATATCATGGTGTTATTTGTATAAAGGCATGCACAAAAGTCCTAGTACACAGGAGCTCAGTAAATGGTAACTATTGTTAGCAGCTTCATTTTACAGGCAAGGATATTGTGGTCCAGAAAAGCCAAGCAATCTACTAAAAGATCACACAGTTGCTGGTAATTGGTTTCATCCACATCCTGACTTACAGATGGCTGGGACTCTCTGAGCGTGCTCCAGGATGCACCCTTCACTTAAATTTTGTTGATTAACATCTTGTGTAATAGCTGCTTTCTATAGTATTTCTTACATTACAATCTCTTGGAATGTGGAAGCAAATCACCAAATACCAAAGATCATTTAGCAGATGTTAAGGAAGAAAAAGACTGATATTCTAAAATCAAATCCATCTTTCACAATGAAAGGAACTTCAGAGGCCATTTAATGTCCCCTCCTCATTTGGTCATTCGCATAAAGTCTTCGTATTGGTTCCCTAAGAAGCTATCAGATGTTAATTTTAAAGGATGCTTATTAAGTATCAGATAATCATCACATCTAAGCACACTCACAGTTACAGAGCTTTCCATTTTAGAAAATCATGCATTACGGAACCTATTCAAATAGTGTGTCCTCTTCATATGAGCCTAGTGGGTTTGCTGCTGTGTAAAAAGTAAAGGACGGTGAGGAGGTAACTGGTGCCTCTTCAGTAACATCCAAATACTTTCCGAAAGATTTAAATTTAAGAGCAAATGACATTTTAATAAGTACTCATATTTTCTGTTAACCTATACCAAACTTAATTTTACAAAATATAATCTTTCAGGACTGAGTTTTAGTGCACTCACTCTGGACCAAGGCAAAGAAGAGTTATCCTCAGCATCACAGCTCTACTTTCCTTCTCTGTGTCCTCATCAGCCATCTTCTCTCCAGGGTTTCTCCTGCTCAGAATCATTAGAGAGCTTTTTATAATTGTAAATTCCTATGGCTCATCCAGACCAACTGAATCTGACCTTCTGAGGGTGGTGCGGGGTGGGTTTGAGAGAATCCACAATTTAACAAGCATTCCAAGTGGCTTTTCTTCATGATAAAGTTTGAGTACAACTGCAGGTCTATCTGTTTATTGTCTCACGCTGGTCCTTGTTTTAAACCACTGGTTCTCAAACCTGGTTACATGTAAGAACTATCTGAGAAGCTTTGAAAAAAACACTGATGCCAGAGCCCAACCCCCCAGCAACCCTGAAATAATTGGTCTAGGATGGAGTCCAGGCATCAGTATTTTCATCAAATGATTTTCATTTGAAGCTAGAGTTGAAAACCGTGGCAATCCTTCTTGGATCCCCCACCTGATGCTTTCATGCATCCCTCCAGGTCTCCCTGCATTCTGCCCCCTTTCTAGCACTTTCTAGCTTGCTACTTCCTTTAGTTGCCTTGCACCTCCCTAATTCCTGACAGATGGGATTCACACACCGTTTAGCACATGAAAAAAGGATACTGTAAAGCACAAAAAAGCAGGAAGTCAGTCAGTATTTAATGTATGTATTGCTTGCTTATAACATCCAGGAAGGTTGTGTTCTAGTCACTGTCTTATAATTCAAATGATACCCTTTGCACCTGGCTCCGTGATTCTGATTATAAAGGTGACACACCTTAAAGATAAAATGACAGAAAAGGAGGAATCCATCTTATTGCTGCTGATGTTTCCACTTACTATTATGACATGGGGGAGGAGCCTGGAACACATATTACTGGACCATATCTTAAATGTTCTGTAACCTTAGGAAGTTCAGTTTGAAGACCAGAGTGATCCATTTCCTTCATTCCATGACATGTGGAGATTTATGTCCTCTTTTGTATTTTAGAGATCATTGTTTCATTCATTGTATTCATTTAATAAATATTTATTGGGCATTACTGCAATGAGAACTTATAACTACAATGAGAATAAATGATCTAGATCAACAATATGGATGAATCTTACTAACATAATGTTGAACAAAAGAATCCAGACACAAAAACAAATGTACTGTATGTTTGTGTAAAGTAAAATCAAATATAAAATTAATCTATGCTGTTATAAACCAGGATTGTAATTACCCAGAGGGATGTATTGCCTGGAAGGAGCACAATCTTGGGTATAAGTCACATTCTATTTCTTAATATAGGTGCTGGACAAAGAGTGTTTTATTTGTGAAAAATTATTGAGCTTTTTACCTGTGATTTGGACATGCTTTATAACTATCTTATATTGCAATTAAAGTTTAAAAACTATATAAAGAAAAATATTTCATGGACAGTGAAAAACACTAGGGATTTAGTGGTGAATAAGTCAGACATGTACTCTGCCCTCATAGAACATGCAGTCAAGAGGGAATATAGGCAACTTAAAGCAAATGCAACATTACAAAGTTTCCAGGAGAAAAATGGCACGTAAGAGATTTGAGTATGAATAGGAGTTGGCTAGTACAAGGGGGTGAGGAAAGGGAGAGTGTTCACGGCAGTAGGAACAGCATGGATACAGCTCGGAAAAATGAAAAAGCATGTTGGGATGGAAGAACTGAAGTAATTTTTCACGACTGAAATATGTGAGTATGGGGGCAAATGATGAAAAATGAGACTGGACAGATAAGCAAAGTCCCGATAAAAAAGACCTTTATAACCCATTTCAGAAGTTGGACAATATATTATACTGAAGTCACTGAAAAAACAATTGAAGGGGACATGGCAGCATACAATCCTGACATGGTTTTAGAAAAATTACTGTCACTGCAGGGCAAGGAACTGATTGAAGTAAGCAAGTTCACAGGCTAGGATGCTTGCAATTCAGGCCAGACATAATGGAGGCCTAGCTATGATGGTGGTAGTTGGGTCGGGGGAAGTGTTGAGAAGCATTCAGGGGGTAGACTCTCTAAGTTCTGGAGCTAGACTGCAAGTGAGGGAGAAGGAGGAGTCAAGGGTGAGCAGCTAGTCACATAGTAAATGCCAGCAGGAAGAGGATGGGTACAGTTCTGGGCAGAGAGAATGAGACTATCTTAACTCTAGCTGAGAAGTCTCTTACAAAGGTGTGTCTCTGGCTCTGCCTCCAAGAGCAAGAGCTATTTCAAAATAACCTCATTAATGGTGAAATGAGAAGAAGCTATTAGATCTATTCATTAGGCAACTTGAGGCAAGTCTCCTAACCACTAGGTTTCTCAGATTCCTTCCCTGTAAAATGATGACAATTAACAAGCCTCACCTACCCAGAGGGAAGTAGAGATAATAAAATAGAATCCTAATTGTAATCATGCAAGGAGTTATTATTCTTGTTATTAGTTCATCATTTTAAGTCTTGGAGACCATTTCCCAGCAATTTCTTTTACAACTGGTATTAGATGATATAAAATGTCTATGTTCTCTCTTACATCCGATTCATATTTAAAGGCATTTCTGATATCTGTGGAAAAAAGACTGGAATCAGAGCCTCCTATATTTTTATCTTAGAGATGGGATCTTTCTGTTCCTATCTTTGCCATTTTGGCATTCTGATTCCTCCTGTGCTCCTGACAAGTTGCTCCTCAAGTTTATGCTCCTTTTGGATCTGCTCTCAGCATGTTTTGGTTATACAACTGGCACCACCCCCCCAATCCACAGCTTGCATATGCAGCCTTAGCCTGCAACTTCCTAGATTGAAAGACCAAATGATTGCCCCTAGACTCTCTCTCTCCCACTCACTAATAAATCATAAATGTCACTTTATGATTACTTCCAAATTTTATTAGTTGTACGTCTAATAAGGTGAATAAAAATTTTCTTTTGTCATGTATGTTTTAAAATTGTTCAAGAATGAAAGGTCAGGTTTATGTCTAATCATGTTTTAGTCACAATGTAAACTATAAATCACACAGGTAGAGATTACCTGTATGGCTGCCTAAAGTTTCTAAGTTATGTTGAGTATATGACATTTTTGGGAGGAGAATCCAACTAAACTACATACCCTCCTTAGATTCTGAAGTAATTTTGTAATTATTCTATACCACTATAGAAATTCATTATTTTAAACATTAGGCAAAATATGAATAACTATTTAATAGAAATATTAGTCACCAGAATCAATTCACATAGCTCTGTTCAAGATACAACAACTAACTTGGTAGCTATTGAATATATAGCATTACATAGTGTTACAAAAGAGTCAATCTGACTGAAGAATTTATTACATATTTAATTTACTTTCAGTATCTCTGTATAGCCATGAACCTTCCAAAGTACTGAATTTGCGCTATGTTCTTTAAGTCCATAATTTTAGATATATTTTAGGCCATTTTCTTTCTCACATCTATCCTCCAATGCACTAATTTTTTCCTTACCTTTGCCCAGGCTGTTCTTTAATTTATCCACTAAGATTTTTATTGCACTGATTATATTTTTCATTTTTAGTATTTGTTTAGTTGCTTTTGAGATCTAACTGTCTTTGCTTTATAATTTATGTAATTTCCTTTAATATTTAAAACAATTTTAGGTTGCTTTTTATGTATAATTTTTGAGCTGTGAATTATGCTGTTTGTTGTACTAGCAGACTCTTTGCTTTGATGGCTTGTTCCCTTCCATTTGTACTTTTTCACTGTGACCTCCTCATCCATGCAAATTCTCCCACATGCCCTGGCTGATGGACTCAACATTCAGGGGAACCTAGTTTCTCCAAGACAGACTCTCTGTACTTTCTCCCATACCTTTCTATTTTTATCTTCCTATTTTTATACCGGCCTTCATCTCTACTTTGGGAGTAACTGGATGCCACTGATTTCTGAACCACTGTACTATGGAACTATACTCTGTGGTTTCCATTTCATCCATATACCTGTTATGGATAAGAGCCATGTCTGAAATCTTCAAGTGATAATGTTTTAAAACATAATTATAAAGACCATTAAATATGACCATTGGATGATTGATTGCTTTACTGTTCACACATTAATTAAGAATACATGTGCTGATCACATACTGTGGGCCCCCTTGTGGTCACTGGAGACACAAAGCTGAGCAAGGCATATCTCGTTGAGGGGACTGACAAGTAAACAACTGTTATATGATATGATAAACACTATTATGGAATTATGACAAAGCATTCTGAGAGAACAGGTGATAATTATAGCAGCAGTTTATGGATACTTACTGTGTGCCAGGCACTGTGTTAAAGATTTGATTTTAGTAATAACCCTGAGAGGCAGCTGACAGTGATAGACAGATATTAATATTCTCATTTTACAAATGAGAAAACAGAGCTCATCTTGTGAATAGGAGTTATAGCCTCAGTAAGAGGCCTGTTTTTTTTTTTCCCTCTTGACTCTAAACCAATCCTATGAGGAGCAACTGGCGGGGGGACTTCACAGAAGAAATGGCAACGGAAGTAGGTCTAGGATGAGAGACATTAGCCACTCAGTGATGTTCCTGGAAGAGAGAAGAAGTCATAAAAGAATGTGGAGGATCTAGAAATGGGAAATAGGTTGCTGCAATGGGGCCATAGTAAACGTGTAGGTGGGCAGGTAAGGGGTAGAAGATGAGTCTAGAAAGGTAGAATGGGGACCAGATCCTGAAGACCTCACAGCTACCACTGTCTTAGGTATGGGCTAGCTGGAACTGAAGAGAAGTTAAGGGTTGAGGTTAGGGGTAAAGTATACTACTGATGTATATATAAATAAGGAAAATATAAAGTTAAGATATTGGTATCGTATATGAATTCTTTGCTCCTATTTGCCTCATATATCTTAGAATCACAGAACTACCATCAAACAAGCAGGCTGCACCCACTATCCTGATGCAGTGTTTACCCTGTAAACACTTACTGCCTCACTGCACTGTCCTTCCCTCACTGCAGAGCATCTGTTTCATTTATTAATGGACTCCACCTCAAGAGTTTCAGCCAGCAACTTTTAAAAAGTGACTTTCATTGTTGAAGTTTATAAGGAAGAACTTCCTACACATTACCACCACTACCAAATTGTGTTCTGGAGGGGATATGCTCTATTTAATGACTAAAATACAACAATAATATTTTGTGATAATATTTACAGTAGTGCTGATGATCTATAGTGCTTTACCCTTTGGTGTATACTATAGTGCTGTACCCTTTGGTTCTCACACAGGTAGAAATAGCTTCTTATAATGCACATTGCTCAAGTAATGTGCTGTATTTTAGGGATTTTTCTATGCAGTAGTGACAGTTTTTCCAATTTGTATGACAAATAATGTTTTTGAGGCATTTTTTCTGTGTTTACAAGGAGATTCCTCTGCTTTAATAGTGTATATTTTAGAGAAAGTGAAGATATAAAAAGTTGTTACTTATTGTGGCCCTTTATTGATACAGATACTTCCTCTCAGGTACATGTGCACAGTGACTAAACAGAGGCTATCAAAGCACATTATTTCATTTGAAATCCCAATTAAAGTATCTTGTAACTATCACAGGTTTAGTTGAACCTGTGTTCTTAGATTGTGCTCACTGTCAGCTGTTCTTTTTATTTCAGTGTTGGATAATCACTAAATTCTTGTATTTATTTCCATTTTGCCAATTAACTTAAGTTGTTAGTGCAAATTTATATGTCCTGGTTCTTCCAAGTCCTTGCCAATTACTTTGGAACATTGAACACTTAACTGTGCTTGCTCTCAGGTACTAGCAATGAAACAGTAATTAACTGAGATACTTGCCTCTTTTCTTTAAAAGCTAGAGAATAGGATTATACTCTGATAAACAGGCTTAAAGCAACATGATAGCAACTCTTTCGATAGCAAGTTTTTAATCATAGTTTACATGTAATTTTTTACATTAGTTAAACACTACAGAAATGAAAACAAACCAAATTATGGTTTGTCAGATATAATAAAATGCTAACAGATTAACTCTGGCTTGGCTCAGCAATGCTCTACAATTTACATGACATTTTAAATGAATCATAAAATGTTAATCAAGCAGAAATCTTGACCAGAAATTCAAGTAATCTGATTCAGTTCTGCTATAGATATAAAGCAAATGCAATTTTCTTTTCTAATTATATTTTTATCTTTTAAAATTCCATTTATATTTATCGATGAACAGACTTAGAAATAATTTTTAAAATACTTTAAAAATTAATCTCTTCCACTGCCTTCAACATTTTGGTCAATTTCCTATGGATAAAAGTGAAATGAAGATAAATTATTCTAAATGCTATCTCAATAGTTAAGTTAAATTTCAGACACACTTAGGGACAATCAATAGGTTATCAGCATTTGGTGAGTCTCTACTAATGTATCTAGATAAGGATGCTAAGGAACTGAAAAGATACTACAGAATATATGTATGTGTATATACATGCTATATACATATAGTGTATATATGTATATATTGTATGTATAGGTATATATCGTGTATATGTAATAGGTGTGTTTGTGTGTATATATGTACATATACAGATATGTGTGTATGTATGTGTATATATCCTTTCCAACCCCTTACAATTTTAAAGCATACTTATTATGGATCTAGTACTTTGAAATATAAAGTGCTTTAAAATCCAGAGATGATGTGAGAGGACTTTTTGTGTTGCGTGACCTTCAGATACTTGGTTTGTGGCAAAGACTGAGATGGGGTTGGAAAGTCCTGAAGGTGACACAGAGGAAGAGATCCTCTAGCTATTCAGAGGTGTAGTGTATTCAGTGGGAGCAGTAACTACTTGTTCTTTCACTTCTTAAAAGTCTTCAAATCAGTTTACCGGAAGATCATTTTTTCATGTCAATATCTAGTCAATTTTATTATGTAAATTAAAAACATTGATATGGATATCTAATTTATAACAAAGGACCCATGAACATACAATGGAGAAAAAAAACTCTCTTCAGTAAATGGTGTTGGGAAACCTAGACAGCCAGTTTGAAAGAATTAGATCACTGCCTTACACCATATGTAAGAATTAACTCAATGATGAAAGACCTTATGGTAAGAACTGAGACCATAAAAATACATAGAAGAAAATATAGGTGATAAGCTCCTTGACACTTTAGTGATATTTTGAGGAATCAACTCCAATGACAAGTAAAACAAAGGCAAAAATAAAGAGCTGGGACTACACTAAACAAAAATTTCTGCACAGTAAAGAAAACTACTGACAAAATGAAAAGGCAACCTAGCAGTGAGAAAAATATATTTGCAAATCATATATCTGAAAAGAAGTTAATGTCCAAAATATATAAAGAACTAGTACATCTCAATAACAATGAAACCTGATTAAAAATGGCCAGAGGATCTGAAAAACATTTTTCCAAAGAAGATATACAGGTGACCCACGACATATGAAAAGACATCACTAATTATTAGGAAATGCAAGTCTAAACCATGAGATATCACCTCATACTTGTTGTAATGGCTATCATAAAAAAGACAAGAAAAAACAAGAGTTGGAGAGGATGCAGAAAAAAGGGAACCCTTGTACATTGCTGGTGGGAATGCAAATTAGTACAGCCACTGTGGAAAACAGACAGCATGGAGATTCCTCAAAAATTTAAGAATAAAATTACCATATGAATAAGCAGTTCCTCTTTGGGTATTTATCCAAAGAATATGAGAACACTAATTCAAAAAATATATAAACCTCTATGTTTACTGCAGCATTATTTAAAATAGCCAAGAAATGCAAACAATCTAACTGTTCCTCATCAGATGAATGAATAAAAAAGACATGGCACATATATACAATGGAATACTACTTAGCCATAAAAAGGTGAAATCCTGCCATTTGGACAAGGTGGATGGACCTTGAGAGCATTATGCTAAGTAAAATAAATAAGATGGAAAAAGACAAAGACCTTTTGATTTGTTTCATATGTGGAATATAAAAACAAAAGAAACACAGACAAATAAACAAAAACAAACATAGAGGCAGTCAACAGATTTGTGGATACCAGAGAGAAAGGTGGGTGGAAGGAGGGCAAAAATGGGTAAAGGAGTCAACTGTATGGTGACAAACAGAAACCAGACTTTTAGTAGTGAGCATGATGTAGTATATACAGATGTCGATTTACAATGTTTCGCACTTGAAACATATAATGTTATAAACCAATGTTTCCTCAATAAAAAATAACTTTAAAAAAAACACTGAGTTTTAAAAATATAGCTGTTTTTTCTAGATATTATCTGCATTTCATAAAATCAGAGATTCTTATGAGGTGTTTTAATCAACAACTTTCTCCTCCTAAATTCAAAGATATTAGTTCTATGTTGGCAGTAATGTCTGCTGCTGATCTTCCTTAGCTATTGCGTTCTTTCTTTCAAAATCTGGGTCTCTGGGCAATGGAAATTTGCGCAGCCAGAGAAGTAAAAGTAGCTTGTGTCAGATTTCCCTATCCTCAAGGAAGTTATTTTCTTTTCTTTCTGAAACCTCAGCATGTGGTTTATAATTTACTTCTCTCTCCTTTAGGATTCAAGTACCTGTTTCCTATGAAGCTTATTACATTTCTGAAAGTAAAACTGGGTAAAACTATACTTACGTGGAAAAGCTAAGACTAGATAAAAAGATTTTAACTTCGTTCATGTTAAAACCTAAGATATTTATAGATGATGTTCATCAGAAAATTAATGGTTCATTAGGACATTTGTATCTTTGTTTTTCTTTAGAGGTTTCCAATTTCTCCCTCAACCTCTGAATGAGTATGAGAAAAATCACTCCCCTGCTCCACCTTAATATAATGTAGAATGACATGTATCATTAGATGTTCATTTCTAATAGACATCTCAATCTTGGCATATCCAAAACTGAACTAATTTCTAAATCCAGCCAACATGCCATGGCCCTCCCCTCTTACGACCTGCTGTTCCCTCCACCTCTGTCATACCATTTTATGGCAACACTATCCTTCCAGTTCTTTAGTACAAAAACCTGGTTCAATCCCCTCCCCACTTCACACCACCTTATTCTTGTCTACCCTGCTCCTCTAACCCTGCTCCAATTTTTTTTTTCTTTTTTCCACATCTCTTATCATCTTGCAATACACCATATAATTTACTCGTTTATAATGGGTATCATCTATTTTCTGTCTCTTCACATATAAGATTCTCTAAGATATGAGGACAAGGACCTAAAATAGTGCTTCCATAGAGGATACTGAAGAAATATTTGTGAATAAATGATGAAAAAAACTATAAACAAATTTCATAAGAGATTCTTGAGTTAGCTATTTTTATTGCCTAGAAGTAGCTAAAAGTACTCAATATCAAGGAATCTCTTGCTGTCACATTTAGAATAATCCCAGAACTGCTATGATTTGGTTTTCAAAGTAAGAGCGAGCTGGGTTAAGTTGGCTTCTAGAGACACCTTGCAAGTGAAATCAATCATAAGGACTAGAAGAATGATATCTAATCTTATTGATGTATAATCTGATAAATCTTTTATATGTAACATTTTGAGAACTAATGGGTATAGGAAATGGCATTCTCTACGATCTTGAAAAAAATTCAGTTTATAATTTGCTGTTGTTCTTGTAATTCAGCAAGATCACTTAATTCAAAGAGCCTAGCTTCTTTGAATTAATCCTGACAACAATCTCAGCAAATCTAGATGGCTAAATTATAGAAGCCAGGATTAGATAGTTTGTATTTATTTCTGTCTCCAAGCAAGAAAATAAATTTGTTCTCTTTCAAAAATTTCTTAGAACGTGGGAGAAAAGTAATAATAAAAAAGAACTGATAAGATATTTCATTTTCTTTTAAGATAATTATGGCAAAATGCTGTTTATAAGACAGATTGTGTAGATTATTTGTGAGATATAAATTTTAATTTTTATAAAGTGTTAGTATTTTTTCCAAAAGGACTGGTTTTTACTTAATGTGTTTAATTACAATATTTGAATCTCAGATACAGAGTTTGAGTAATACCGTTAATTTATTTGTGCTTTACTTTATAGGACCAGGATTTCAACTTATATAATGCTTCATATTGACATAATAGAAATGGTTAGGGTTTTAGAAACAAAGGGATATGGGTAAAATAATTTAGCAACTTATAACCTACAGTTCCTTAATCTGATTCAAACCATCTGGAAACTTATACAACTTCAGAATTGGAAGGAATTTGGAGATCACCAAAAAAAAAAAAAAAACTCATTTTATATTTGATAGAATTTTGACTAAGATACATTAAATGATTTGCCCAAAGGTTCCCTATCACACAGCTAGTTAATGGCAAAGCCAGCACTAGAATCCAGAAGTGATGGCTGCTGGGGCAGAACTAACTTTTCCCTAACATAATATATCGTTAGCCTTGCATATTTCTTTCTTTTTAAATTCCAGTTTAGTTTTATTATTACTATTATTGGAATATAAATTCTGTTGTGCTTAAGACCAAAAGTAACCAAGAAACCAGGATGGTGTGGAATGAAAGTAATTCTGCCCTGGGGCATTCACTTGCATTTGTGGCAAACAAGCAATAACCTTATATATGTAATATATGGTTTTTCGCATCTTCCAATTTTTTATTATGAGCATATGCTATTTTACAATAAAAACTTAATTCTAGAAAATATTATTAAAATAAAAAATCATACTTATGATAAAAATACATATAATATAAAGTAGATTCTATATTTATTTTTGTCTTTAAAGAATAAATTCTATCATGTTTAAAATGTCATTTGCTACTTTTGATGTTTAGAAAAAAACATACTAAAATAAGCTTGGTGAATATTTGCCCTTCCTTTTTCTAGTTCCTTTTGTAAAACAGTTCTTGTCTAAATATATCTGCTTTCTCTTCATATATTCAAAACCAAACCTTTCAAAAATTAGATATATGTAACAGTTTGTTTTCTCATTTGCAAGATTTTTTTTTCTGGTTAAATTTCTCTTTTCATCTATGGTAGTTACATTTGACTTGGTCAGGCTCTATCTTGACAGTGACTGCACAATCAAAGGACAGTAGAGATTTAAAGTATATTTAGGTGCTTTTTTTTTTTTTTCAACTTTCCAGAACCTGAATTTTGAGCTAAATTGGCTGGCCACCTTGGAACCTGACCTTCTACTTTAACTTGACAAAGGAGAGCATTCTTATTGTAGAAAAATAATTCCTACTAGGAAGCAATTTGAATCCAAGAATTATCATGTTTCAAATATCGTTAATAGAAGCATTTAGCATTGCTGACCAATTTGGATAAACAGGGAAGAAAAAACAGAAGTTTGTGAATTATTATGGGGAATAGAGTCTTCAGATTGGTCGGAGGAAAGAAAAAAGACCAAAAGAGAAAGAAAATCACATTCTGAAGACAGAATATGGGATATATCCTGGAAGCACAAAGGGAGAGAAAAAATGCACTGAGCTTCTAAAGTATCCTGCTCCTTCTGGAAAGGAGTGTGATTTGGGGTGAAATAGCCTTGGATGGAAAACAGATGAAATTAAATCTCATCAACTCAGGAGCACCTGGCTGACAAGTGTGCGGTAATGGAGAGGAGAGATGGCAGTTTATCTGGAATCAAATTGAACTTGGTTCCAGAACTTGGTGGATGCTAACTACAAGGACATAGCTTAAAAGAGAACATCTAACACCCAGAATTTGTCTTGAGGAAGGGGCAAGACATGATAGGAAGTATGAGGAAACATGGGAATCTGTTCAGCCTGAACAGAGGAGCATACATGCCTATGATCTCACAGGTCAGCCCCAGGAGGAACACAACTCCAGAGGTTGTGGGGGAGTAAACTGGGTTTTATCTGTTAGGTCATTCTGGACTTTTCCTGTCTACTTAGTTAGTATTAAATATATTCATTATGGCACATTACTTGTTAATACCCTGTTTACTGTCAGCCCTTCCTTTTCTGGT
>NW_006431918.1:9222725-9239212 GCF_000325575.1 Pteropus alecto | reverse complement strand
TGATTCTTGAGAGAGGGACTGTGCACTGTGCATTGTGCCACACTCTAACTGTCCCCCTTACAGTTGCAGCCCCGCTCCCATCACAGCATTCCTAAACTCTCTACCCTGCCTATTTTTATCCCCTTGGCTCTATCATGATCTAATATTTCATATAATTTATCTATATGTTATGTTTATAAGTATCTTGGTCAGTGACATTTTATCTTATGGTTATGTCACTCTCCTTCCCTTGCAAGTAATGCTGCACAGTCAGATATTTAAACCTGCATAGACTGTCTTACTTTCCTATGACCTAGGAACAAGTATACTAGGCATTGGTCTGAAAGAGAGAAAGAATATAATTTAAGATAGGGATTATCTGGGACAGGGAAAGACTAAAGCACAATTTAAAGGGTTTTTGGCTCTGGTCTATTCTAACTGAAGGAGGCCCAGAATTTCCTTCAGTGTCTTGAGCTTATAGTTAGGAGACCTTGGTTCTAGTTCTGTTGTCACTAATTTACTATGTGATACTGAACAGATCACTGTCTTAGTTTCATTGTCTATAACATGGGGATAACACTAGTATGCTTTTTCTGTTTCACAGTTTTTCAATATAACCCTATATAAGACACATTAAAATAGTTTTAAAAATTTAAGGTGCTTTACATTTTAAACATATTATTATTGAAGTTTTCATAAAAAAAAAAAAAAACATTTTCCCTAAGATATTACATTGCTTTGTGCAGAATAAGATTTTAAGGCATAATATATAATTTCTCTAGGTGATATTCTGCTTAATATCCATATGAAATATTTCTTGGTTTAGAATATCAATCATTTTTGTAAAATGTTCTTTTTAAATCTTCTTTATTCAGATATAAACATAAGTTACTTTATTGGCAATCAGAAAATAAAGTTTGGCTATTTGTGATCACAGCTTTTGGCTGAGAAAATACTGTATTCAAAGTGAGGAGCTGAGCAGAGGTTGTGTGGACGGCCTGTGGGGAAGGTTCAGGCAGACAGTGAGCACTGATGAGGAATGAGTTTGTCAGGAACTAGCCCATCAGGTGCATGAGCCATAAAATGAGGCCAGGAGGGACACAGTGTTCCTGATGCCAGTAGTAAATCCGTTTCAAATAAATGAACTGTTTGCTTAAACTTTCCTATGTTCTATCAGACCTTTGGCACTGCAAACCAATTCAATATAGAAATTAGCTCACCCAGAGGCTGCAGGGCAGAAAGAATCAAAGTACAGATTGTTGCATCAAAATTGTGTTTAGTAAGACAAAGCTCTCATGAAGTATGTGGTATATTGGTTTTCAGAACTTTCCAGTTTGAACATAATTGCCCCTTCTGACGTTACTGCTCTTTTAGCATAACATTTGAATGAAAGTATTTACCTGATGAAATACATACATATAAATATTCGACTCTCTGACAAACCTATGCTCTTTTAATTTCAATTTTTTTAAATTAAAGTCATACAAAGAAAAAATTATTTAGCATTCGAAGGAAGCATTCATTATACTATTTCTCATGGATATTTTGCATTTTATTTTTATGTGGACTCTTTTCTACTCCCTTTTCTCCAATGAAGAATGTTTCAGATGAAGCTGTCTGCTAGAGAAAGACATGGTTGCTAGGGAGCCAGTGTCAGGATAGCTGATGTTACTAGGGAGGATACAGAGGTGAGTCCCTGATTATAGAAGAGAACCATTTTTCATTCTCCTTGAAAGTGAATCTTCTTTATATACAGATGACAAGTTCACTAACTTGTTAGGAATAAGACTTCAGAAAGAAATATGAAATTTTAATGTGTTTTCTCAGAGTGATATAAATCTAAAATATTTCTTCAGGATGAATGAATGGGATTTACGCCCACCTATACCTTAATCTATGGTGAAAATACTTTTGGAAAATCCCACATGGTGCAAATCTTTTGGTTTCTAAAACTCGGCAGGCTCTCTAAGGCCTTGGTTTCATCAACTCCATGGGATGACAAAACTTTAACATTTCTTCCATCTTTACATTTGGTTAAGTAAAGGTCAACAAACATTTATTGAGATCTACTACGTGCTGGGCGTTTTCCTAGGAACTTGTCATACATTTTCTCATTTAATTGTATAATCCTGATGTAAGGTATTATCATTTCAATAAATAAACATCAGGAGACATTCTAGTCAGTGGAGAAGGTAGGATATGAATTCTGTTCATTGTCACTAAGTTCTTTCTGTTAAAACATCTCTGGCAAATGAAGACTAGAATAAATACATAAATACATGGATTTCATATAAACTATACAACCACTACTTTTTCTGTTAGTTTTATAAACACTTTTAAAAAATCTATAAATGATAAAGTTTAATGAAACACCTTTAGGAGACTGTTCTGGCTTCTGAAAACAGAATGTCCTGCACATTGCTTAGTTTTACCATTAGATAGTTTAATTGGTGCTTTATTGTTTGGGCTCGCTGTAGGTTGTTAATTCCCACACACTTTAACTCAAGAAAAACTGAGTAGATACATTGTCTATAATATTATGTTAGGATGGGTAAGACTGTCATTGTGAAGCTTTCTATATAATGCGGTGAGGATATTACCAGATTGTAAAAGGAAAGGATTTTGAGTAGAAATCTTAAGTGCACCTTCAATATTTGATATGGCAAACAGTCAAGCTATTAACAATACGTTGCTCTTCAACTTTAGATATCTTTAATCTTCAGTACCTTAAAACTCTTTAGTGGAGTCACAAGGCCAAAGCCAAAATGCATCTGCAACTTCTTCTGAGATTATGGAGTTTTCAGTGTCACTAGTATCCACTTATCTAATCTGAACAAGGGTGTATGGCTCCACCGATACCCTTTAAGAAAAGGTTATGAATGTTTTCTGTTCACATGTGAAGAAGGCATGAGCCAAGCTGAAGAATGGATTGGCACCCTCTTCACCTTAAAAGCCACATTTTGTAGCCCAGGATATCTTTTAGAAAGCAAAGGTGGATTTAAAAAAAAAAAAAAAGAAAGAAAGAAATCTTCTTGGAGAGCAAGCTGTATGTCCCAAGTGAGATTTGTTGAGGCAACTGTTATGTCTGCAAATTTTTCTGATCACCACTAGGAACTTCTGGCTTGGTCAGTAGAGATATAAAAGTTATTTAATGCTTCTAAATATAGATTTATTGTCCATGGGAATTAGGATTGAGAATCTTTTTCATGTAGTGCTTTTTCCTATGCTATATTATTTGTTTAAGAAGTTAAAAAGAAGAAAGGTCTCTTCCTCTGAAATGGCTGCTTGTTGATAACTATTAGTGGCAGGATATTTGATTAGGTGTACTATCATTAAGTATAGCACATGTCACCTTATTTTAACAGAGGTTGCTTAGAAACATAGTGTTTTGGGATACTACCTTAATGGTTATCTGTGAATTTAACACTACCAATCTCTTATCTCACAGAGGGCGTGGGCAAACCTTTAAATGGCTCCAGTTTTAGAGACTGAGACACTATGCATTAGACATCAGCCTCTGCCGCAGACCTGGGCCTTGAACACAGACCGAGATAAGGGATTTATATAAAAGACAAGACTCCTTTCTCAAACCACTGGAGCTCATAAAACATGACAACCAGATAGAGCTGTAGTAGTTTTAAACAAAGGAAGAGAGGGCAGGTATTCTCCCAAACGCTTTGTAATTTTACCTATAAGCCAATTTTCCAGGAAAAGTCTTATAAACAGTTGTAGTAAGGATGCCTCATCAATGCAGATTGTTGAGGAAAACAGCAATATTAAAATAACCTATAAGACTGTATTGTTCATAAACAAGCCAGTTTGTTTTGAAGGATTGATCCAGTGAGTCAAAATAGCCAAAGTATTTGTACAAATTACCTATGTTGATATAGTTTAGGGGTTATATGTATATGAACAATTCACAAAACAACCATAAGTTAGTCAGAAGTCTAAGACATAATTTAATATGGGCCTCCCTACAATACAAAAAAGGATACATTCAGTTCATTCCCAATATATCTACTGAGCCTTTATTTTATGTCAGGAACCACAGATTTGACCACGGGTTAGATACACTGAAAAACGATCCTACTATAAAGGAAAAAAAAAGAATATTTACAAAATACAACATTGCTATTGAGACAGATTGTGCAAAACAAAATAGGATTATTTGACCTTGGTGGCCACGTAAGTCATCACTGCCTATTCTGTAAGATATTGGTTCATCATAGCAAAGACCCAAGAGACCTGCATATTTTTAGGTTATAATCACAAGAAATTTAAAAAAACTTTCATAACTATTTAAAATCTTCATTCTTCAGACATATGCAAATGATTACTGCTACATTTTTTATTTTCTGCTTTTCTCTTTTAACAGGCAATGGCTACAATTGATTCAGCACTACTTTACCAGAATAAGTAAAAGGCTATTTGCTTTGCATGATATTAAATTAAATCCGAGACAAAACAACTTAAATTTTAATGCTTCACATTCAAGAGTGCATATGTGCTAATATTTTAATAACACAATGCATCTATCTTTCAGACTCTGATTCCGTGTTTTAGTCTTCTTTGGTTTTATGATTTTGCTTTAAGTTCTAAATTTACTTAATCCTTCTCTTTTCCAGAAAGGTGAGAGTATTGTTCTAAACCTTGCTCAACTAAAAAAACTGCAAACCTTACTTCAGATTCTTCTACTTAGTTATTTATTTTACTAATGTATGTATTTAAGGCTTAGTCATAAGGACAAATGCTATAAAGCAATGTTACCTGTAATATTCTTTTATTATATTTGATAGAAGTATAGAATGACCACATCATCAAATATGTAACTCTATAGAAATTTGTTTCATGTCTTTCCTTACTAGTCTGAATTGCTCAGATCACTGAAAATAAAGCAATAATTCTATGATTTCTATATAAAAACAGGTATTTTTCACTTTTCATATATCGGATAAACCAATGGAGTGTAAATTTTCCTTTTCAATTTTTTTTCTCCTTTATATTGGTATATATTGTCACTGAACTTTCTCCTTCTTTATGGAGAGTTTGTTTTATATATATAAATCTCTCCATATATGTTATGTATATTTATCATGTATATGTATATTATACATAATATGTATATTATGTGTTATTATATACATTATACATAAACACACATATACACACACACACACGTATACACATTCACTTTGCCTCATGAGATAAAATAGTGTAAGAAAAAGAAATTAAGACCCTAACATTATTTCCTCCATTAACTTGGGTAAGTTTCTAAATCTTGAAGAACTTCAGTTTTTCTGTTTGCAAAACAGAGTCTACCTTTTTTGGGTTTTATGAAGGTTAAATAAATATGAAAAGCAAATAGATCTTGACAAATCATGAGCAATAAAACAGAACTGGTCCTTTTCTCCTTATTAATTGTTGAATACATTAGCAAAGCAAATCAAGTCATTCTTTATCTTTTTCCACTAAGATCTAGGAGAAATGGTGGGACTATATTTTAATTTCATAACATATAAGGTTATCAATCAGAAGAGATTTAGTACTAGGTGATGAGATATTGTTTCATGTATTTTTCTGAGAAGTAACTAAAATTTACTCATTCAAAATTTTATTAACCATAAAGACCATTCTGTAGTTTGACAAATTATTTCCATGAATAGAGTTGGTTTGAAATTGTGTCTTTTGGAAAAGCTTGTGTACAGCCTAGATACCTTTTTTCATCATTCGGTTTGCAATTATTTCAAAAGGACTTCCTGATGAGTTTTAATACAACACAGCTCTAAGATGTAGTAGTTCTTATCTAATTTTTAAAAATTCTATGAGTCTTAGGCATCTGTGGCAGTCTGCAATGATTGCCCCTACAGGTTTCTTTCTTCTCTGCACACATATGCTGCTTCTTATGTCAAAAGATGAAGCCTAATTTCCATCTTCTTGAATGTGGGCTGGCCTTAGTGACTAGTATAACCAGCAAAATGGGGCAGGAGTGATGCCCTGTAGCTTCCAAGTCTAGGTTATAAGAAGTTTCATATCTTTTTTTATCTTTTGTAATGTTTCCTCTCAGGATCAATCTTCCCTATGAGAAGTCCAACACACACAGAGAAGCCATGTGTAGAAGTTCCAGCTGACAGTACCAGTAGAGACTCAGCTGCTAGCCATTCTCTATGGCCATCCATGAGAATGAGCCATCTTGGATGTTCACCTCTGTCAAGGATTCCTATGACTCTAGCCCTAGCAGCCAATGAACTTTGACCATGTAGGAAACCCTAAGTTAAAACCAGTCAACCTATAGAACCGAAAGAAAATGAAATGTTGTTTTAAGCTACAAGTTTTGGGTAGTTTGCAATGTAACAAAAATACAGATAACCAGAACAGTATTAGAAGCAAATAACATGGTGACTCAAGCAAATATGCACACATAAAGATATAGTGCCTGATATATTAAACCTAAAAATATTAAGCAATCTGTGCTCTCATAGGTCCAAATCTTGTTTTTGATTTCAACATGATCAGGTTTCAAAAAATACAGTTAGTGTATGGTGTTAGATTTGAGGGGGAAAATTGAAATATAGTATTTTGTAACTCTGGGTTTCATATGCCCCTATCCATTCATTTAAATATTGATTATATACATGTGCAAAGCAATATGCTAGGTGCTGTAGGGGATAAAGGGATGAGTTAAGAAAGCTGTACCAAAATTAGCATTTTGGAAGACCCTCCCTTTTCTCTCCAAAGACAATAAAACAGTGTTCAAATTTCCTGCTGGATATTCATTTGGTATTTTCTTCAGTTTTCCTTCTTCCATTCTTTAGACTATTTTTCCCCCAGATTGTTAGTCTGAGTGCTTGAAAAGTGTAAAAAGAAAACAACCCTTAATTTAAAAGAAAAATATACATAATAATAGTAATTTTTTAAAAAACACAAACTAGTGATACTGATAAACAATCTAGAATTATGGTGAAAGTTTTTATTCTTATTTTGTTTGGCCCCCATTTTTTTTGACCCCATAGTATTGATACTATTCTTTTAGTGATCTTTATGTTCATAATCTAGCATAAATGATGGGATGGATCATAATATTCTTATGTGCCCAGAAGCTGTAAATGTGATAAACCAACCATTAATTGCTTTCAAGTATTGTGACTGTTAAAAACATGAGCTTTGAAGGGAGAGAAACTGGACTCTATTTCTGACTCTGATAATTACTTTTTTTTTTAAACTTTAAGTAATTTTGAAAACACTGTAAGCCTAAACTTCATTATCTACTAAGTGTAAACATGGTATTGATATTACAGGCTATTGTGAGTTTTGGCTGCAATTATGCATGTGAAGCACTTGGAAGGACGCTAGCACGTAGTAAGAGAACCAACATTTTTCTGAGATCATGGCCATGGGGATTACATTTTCTAGAGTCTAGAAAATTGGTAATGCTGGGAGTTCAATGCAATTTTAGGTTTCACAGTAATGAGGCAGTTTAAAAATGATCTAGATCTATTTATTTTTCACAAGTGGTTTTAAAATTTAAAACGATCACTTAAAAAGGAGTACAGCTTTCGTTAAATGAAATATCCATGTAGATGGACCATTTAGTTGAAATGAGGGTAGGGACTAGTCTCATTTTCTGCATTAGTTCTCTTATGACAAAAACCTAATGGCTTAACAAAGTCCAGTTTAAAAATTACTGCACTAGGCTATTATTTCTGTTTGCAGCTGTACTTCTTTCTAGTCATGCTTTGCCACATGTTGTAAGCACTTGCAAGTATATATTATCCTAAATGTCCTATGTCATTTCTTGCCTTTCAACTGGGGTTTCTGCCCCTAACTCTGACTGCACAGTCCTAACCTGGCTCTGACTTTTCAGAAATCAGCCTCTTTGCTCCAGCTTGGAAATGAAAGGATGTAAGGGGGATATGCTTTATCAGAAAACAAACAAACTTAAAATTCATTAATTTACTATTGCAAACATTTTATCTCAATTACAAATGAAATCAAACATGTTTAACCTTGATTGTTCAAGCAGATTGGATTGCAATTTCATTCCATCATTTTGTTTAGAATTTGGGATTTCTCCTAATATACTCTAGAGAAGTTGGTGATGGCACTAACAGCTGGTGACCACAGATGCTATTTCATTAACATATTTAGCCAAATCTTGATGAATTCTAATATGTACTTGCTTAAATTAGGAAATTCCTTTCCTGAGTTCCTTTTCTCAAAGATTTCTAGAAATTTCCAGGGATGTTGACAAGTATTCATGAGATTTACTTGGTTGTAGGTCTTACTCCAGTAAGTCTAGTTCAAACTTCATAGATCTGAGTTGTTTCCCAAATCTTATACCTCTCAAGGTTTGCCACTGCTGTCACTGATGAGGCTGGGTATCCTTTATATTTGGCACGGAGGGTTTAAGAGCCTGCCCCTGAACCTTTAAAGTGTGAATGAGAACATCTCTTATGTGCTTTGGTACAGGGACGAGCTAAAGGTTTGCCCAAATAAGTGCTGCATTAGTTGATGACAGCTCTTCTAATTAAACAAAAATCAAATTTTAAGAAAATGTTTATTTTAAAATTTGAAACAACACAGATACATATAGGTAAAAAAGGAGAAATCCTCTAATTTTTTGTTCATTGTATTCAAGTCTTCTATATATTTCTACTTGTTTGTTTCCATATCATATATTTACTTTTTTAAAATCAGGGCTCTTAGAAGAAAAAGAGAGTGAGGTAGAATAATATTTGGGGAGATAATGATAAAAATATACCAACTTTGTTTTGATAAGTGTTTTATGATATCTTTATTCATGCTTTCAATTTTAATCTTTCTGTTTTTTCTGTTATGTTTCATCTCATAATTAATGTACAATTGGAATTTTTAAAATGTAGCCTATCATTTTTTGACCTTTAACTGGAGCATGTACTATATTTAGATTTAATGTAGTTCCTGACAGTTTAAATTATTGTTTTCTCTCCTTTCTTGACACTTTAGGATTATTTTTTATTATTCCAGTATTCTCCTCCATTAATTTGGAAGTTGTATATTTCCTTTATTTTACTGCTTTTCTTACAAATACAATGTAAATAATTAATACATCAATCTGATGTCAAACAATAGCTTTACCTCTCTCCTAGACAATACAATTCTTAAAAAGCTTTAATTCCATTTACTCTCCGTTTGATTTATATTATTTTGCTAGGTATTTTAATTCTTTCTTTTTATAATGCACAATAAATTATTACTATTATGGTTTTACATAGTCAAAATTTATTTAGATTTACTCAAACGCTAACTTCTCTGGTATTCATACTTTCTCATATCTCAGACTTTCCATTTGGGATCACTTTCTTTATACCTGAAGAATATCCTCTAGAATTTTATTAGTGAAAATCTGCTAGTAGCAAACATTTTCAATTTTTGTTTCTAAGAAAAATGTCATTATTTCTCCCTTTTAAAAATATTTTTTTCCTCTGGATATAGAAGTTTAGATTGACAGTCACTCATTTTTAGCCCACTGAAAGTATCATTCCACTGCCTTTCAGTTTCATTGAAGCTGTTGAAAAATCAAATATCAGTCTGTTGCTCTATTGAAAGAAATCTTTCTTTTTTCTCTGGCTTCTTTAACACCATCTCTTTGTCTTTGGCATTGAGATGTTTTACTATAGTGTGACATTTCTTGTAATAGGGATGTATTAGGCTTCTCAAATCTGTGAATTGATGTCTCTTATCATTTCTGGCATATTTTCAACCATTATTTTCCCAAATATTATCATCTCATTTTCTCTTTTCCTTCTGAGTCTTTGATGTTATATATGCTAAGTCTAACTTCAATCTCTCTTGACTTTCTCCCCCTCCCCCATTTCTTTATATTGCATCATAGATTTTTTTTTTCTGGTCCATCTTAAATTTAAAAAAAAATTTGTATTTTTTTTATTTGTAGAGTATCTCTTTTATTCTTTTTTCAGCTCTGCTGGGTCACTTTTTAGTATCCAGAGGTATATTAATTCTTCTCTTTATTAGGTATGTCAACTTTAGAGCTAAGTATTCAAATAACTAAAATCTCTGTTTTGGCTTTTTATTTTTTAATTCTTGTTCTCATAGTGCCTTGATTTGGTGTGTACAGAGTAGAGTAAGTTTTAATTCCTTCTTTCTAGTTTGGGGTTATTCTCTTCTTGACTTTCTAGTTTTGAGTTATTCCTGCACAAAATGTTCTATTCATAAGTCATGTACAATTCCATGTAGCCATTTTAAGAAAAACCTAATTGATCATTAGGAATTAGGTATACATATGAAATAGTTTTTCAGGAATTAAAGCAGTATAAAATGTTAGCTGTTATTATAACAAATGTACATGTATAATACATGAACAGTGGTTTTACTCAGATATACAGATTCTAACACTATTTGCTTAGGTATAAGTACAATTTATAGATAATGAAGACTTGGGTAAAATAGCACATTTCTATTTATTTCTTTTGAGATAATCCTAAAGAACATAAAAATTAGGGGACAAAAAATTAAGCAAAGAAGGTTAGTAGAGCAGCTGTTTCTAGTTCATATTCTGTTAGCCGTAAAACTATTCCTGAGAGGACAAATGCCCTTCATTTGTTACCTGTTATGTTTTATTGGGTTAGAAATGAGACTTCAATAAGCCCTGCTCAAGAGATCTTGCAACTTAATTGTAGCCATTGGAATGCCTATCATGTTTCTATTAGTTGGTGGAAACAGATATTTGGCACATGATTAGAAATCATGACTCTCATTTTCTGACACCATTAATGTCCCAGAAAGTCAAGATTTCCACCTGAGAGAAGATGAAAACTTAAATTAGGGGATAATAATGCCCGCTGAAACTGTTGAGACCATTCTAATTTGCATTGAGAGAGAGGTAAAGGACTTTTTAAAAAAAGGTAATGTCATAGTCCCTGAGGGGAAATATTCTAATAACTCGATGTTAGAGGAAAGCAAAATAGCTCTTCTTTTAGGGCTGGAGAAAGCAAACTAAGGAAGCATGTGTATCAATTACGTTTTCACTATCTACTGCTGATAGATTCAACTTCATATTGATTTTATTTATGAAACCTGAACTGATTTCCCCTTTTGTGATTCAGTTAAGAGAGCTCTGCCAGTGTGGATTGGGTCTAACAGCATGCTGGGAGACATATTAGTATGTGGAATACAGATTGAGACCATAAGTGAAAAGGCTGTTGACTCAGGAAGATCCAAATTTTCAACCCACTGTTGAAATTTTAGCATCTATGGAAATTGCAGCCTGAAAGACCTTTAATGTAAAATTCTAAGGAAGAAGGAGGTCTACTATGGAAGGGCTTCAATAAATTTGAGGAAATCATAAGTCTAGCAAAAATAAATACATGTCTGGGTGGTTTTACTAATGTGGGATTTCAGGAAAGTAGTATGTGAAAGAATGAAATAGAGACTCAAGTGAAGAAACGAAGAACAAGGGTGGTCAAACAATTCAGTTTTTGTTTCATTTCTGGTACATCAAAGGCAACTTCTTGGCTCTCAGTCTACAGCTCTTTCTACTAAATCCAGTCCTTTCTTTTTCTCAAAGAGAAAGCCTTCTCAGAAGCCTCACTGAGAGTAGGTCAACAGGGAATCTTTATGGATGGAAATCTAAAGGATAGTAAGGAGTATGGTAATTAAATATGTTGATAAGCACAAGAGTGGTAAAAATTAATTTAAGAATAGAATGTGGTTAGAAAGCTTCTTTTCTGGAACTGGGTGAAATACAATTTAATAGGCCAAATCAGCCAATATTAGAATAAAATTAGAATATTAAATAAATTGAGATGCAAATATTTATGATGCAGATTCTATGTTTGTCAAATTTATTTTCTGTATTAAGAATGATGGCTATTTAAATAATTACCTGTGCTTCTGTATAAGTAGTTTGTTTAAAATCATTAAAAATATCCCTGGCCTGTTTTAACTATACTGCTTAGGTTCAAATTATATTTGGCATCCCTTTTTGACAATCTTTGCTTTTTATTAATGGGCACAGAGAGATGGTTACTAAGTCGTGTGGGGAAAAAAGCACTTCTTCCACTTTAATTTTAATGTAGGTGTTTAACTTAATTACTTAATTCATTAATGGATTCAGTATGCATTTATCGAGCACCTGTTCTGTACCAGATACAGTACTCAGAATAGAGTGGCGAAAAAGATAATAATGATCCCTATCATTGTGAAGTTTTCTGTCTAGTGGACTTTAGTAGCCAGTACAATACCTCCTTATCGGAATATTTAAGATAGCTCTTTATACTGTGCATAAAATATAGTGTTAATGCAAAATACAGGCAAAGATAAAGATGCTCAGGATAGATGAAAGAACTGTACCAATTTTAACTCTTGGAGATAATCATTGTTGAAATTTTGACATGCTGCTTTCAAATTATTTTTTGAGGGTATGGAGATCTGTGTATCAATACCTATATGCCTTTGTCTGTCTTTTTGTGTATTCATCATCTATTTATATATCTATTCCTCAACATACACACACACACGCACACACATACATACAAACTTACTCTTTTAACTGCTGTTCTACAGTTTCCTCATACAGATATCTCTCTGACTTCTTACGATGTCTTTTCTCATTGCACCAAAAGCTCCTGATCAGAACACCTAACTGCTTCCTACAGTCCCTGTCGATCGGGTCACATTTATATCACTTGACTCTCAGGAACTTATACATTCTTGTCTTGCTAAATGGTTGAAATACAAGATGCTCCTTACAACTGTCCTTTTCTTATCTTACTCAGCTGACTCCAGCTCGTCACCTGCTTTCAGTTTCAAAAGCAGGGTTCAGTTTCTTCGAATTCCAAGAGACACACATGCATCAATCTCTGTCAAAAACTCTAACTGAATTTCATTCCCATACAGCAATGAGGCTGCCATTCCACAGAGTTGGGACTCGTGAGTGATGCCAGTCTCTTATGTTGTGGATGTCCTAACCCTCTATGGGCATTTCTTTTTGGAGTATTTGAGGGAGAGCTTGGAATGAAGGGAAAGGGAAACCAAAAATGCCATTTTTACTTCCTGTGAGTTCGATTACTCTTCCGTCTTAAAGGCACAATTTAATCAATGTTTGAATTTTGGGCTCCACTGAAGTGGGTTACAGGTGATGGTGGGGGATGATAATTTGTTGCTGGACCAGCTCTGCTCTCTTCACTGAATTCTCCATGGATGGATCTAGCATTTCTCTTTAGAATGTGCAGTTATTTATAACCCATTGTTCTCAGTTTTGGGGCTTCAGCCAAAATTCTAAGACAACAGGAAGAATCCTATTCAAATTCCTGTTACATATATAATATAAAGTTGATTTCACATTGCTTATGCAGTGTTTTATAACTTTCCTTTACTTATATTATGAATATCTAATCATGTCATTACATTTCTTTTGAAATGAAATATTAAAAGTTATATATTATTTCATCTTATGAAAGTACCATAATTTATTTTTTAATTATTTAAAATGTTGGTTGTTTTCTATTTGATTATAACAGTAATACACACTCATAGAAATTTGGAAAATACAAGTAAGTACAAAGAAGACAAAGACATAATTTGTAATCCTATGGGAAAAATGTACCTACATTTTACTATGTTTCATTCTAGGTTTTCTCCCCCCAAATATGCACAGATAGATATACATACATGGCGATAGCTATATTTATGTGTGTGTATGTGTATGTATGTATATGTATACATATATATATAAAATCTATTACTTTGTATTATAATACATGTGCACTGAAAAATGAATGAGGTTTCTACTGTATATAGTTTTGTATTCTTTTCAATTTCTATTATATTTTTATCTTTCTTCATATTTGAAATATATAAAAGCCTAACCTTTTTATTACTACAAAATAATGTCTTAATTATAGAACATTTAGAAGATATAGATTAGCAAAAGTAGTCAGAACAATATTAACTTTTTGTTACCTATCTGATCTGAATCTTTCAAACGGACTTTAGATAGAAATGAGATAACAATAATATGAATACCCGATTCTCACTAGCTCTAGAGCATATCTGTCTTCTGTGAAATTCTTTCCTATTCCAATCCTCTCCAGTTACTTGGGGGTGCTCCTCACATTAGAATGCTAATTAATTTCAATTCTGTTGCCCATTTATCTATTGGTAGAGGCTGTATTGAGATGAGACGACCTGGGAGGCCACACTGCTCCAAAGAACCTGGTAGGTAGGTGCAATGTCAGCTGCCATGCTCTGGTACCCAGAACCACTACTTTTTACTCACCTGGGAGCTCAATCCAGTTTGTTATACTGAGCTCCCTCTCTCCTTAGGATTATTTTCAGAGACCCCAAATTTCCTCCTTGAAATCTGGCCTTTGTGCTATTATCCCTCCATCTCCCAGAATCTGAGACTTATGTCTGTACATGTGTGCAACTGTAGTCACAATTCAAAATACACTTCTTCCCAAGGGGTGTTTCAGCTCTGTTGTAATTCCTAGGAAGTTGTTAGAAAGGGAGTTGATACTGGCTATATTTGGTTACATACACACACACAGAGAGACACACAAACATACTGATAATTATGGCAAAAACTTTATAATATAAATGATATTTTACGCCATGTATCTTTCTGGGTATATTTATTATAAAATGTTTTATATATTTAAATATTTTTATCTGTATATATTATGTATACGTTGTAGTTTTAAAAATGTGTCTACAGAACTTTCACTCAAGAGGTGAAGCTTAATTACCCTCCTCTTAAATGTGGTTGAACTTAGTAACTTGCTTCTAGA
This sequence comes from Pteropus alecto, assembly GCF_000325575.1. Taxonomy (NCBI): domain Eukaryota; kingdom Metazoa; phylum Chordata; class Mammalia; order Chiroptera; family Pteropodidae; genus Pteropus; species Pteropus alecto. The sequence continues at coordinate 9,224,447 of NW_006431918.1, read as the reverse complement.
GGTGGGACATCACTGCTAATATTGGATTAAAAAGACTGCACATCGATCTTAAGTATGTACGCTCACTTTTTTCTTTTTCTCCTTTTCCTCTCCACTCTCTCTGAAAGAAGAAAAGTTATGAACAGTTCAATGGAGAGGTACATATGGTGAGTAAATAAAGCCTCTTGCAATTCTCCTGAGCTTAGAAGAGGGTCTTTCAGTACCAGTCGAGTCTTCAGAGACCATAGCCCTGGCCAGCAGCTTGACTGTAACCTCATGACAGACACTGAACTAGAAACATCCAGCTAAGCTATTCCCAGATTCCTGACTCAAAAAAAAACTGGGAAGGAATGAAAATGATAGTTGTAAGCTGCCTGGGTTTGTAGTTGTTATATAGTAATAAATAACTAATACAGGATAGGCAGATAGAAAGATTGACAGATAGATACATAGATACATAGATATACAAGTTATAAAAAAGGTATAAAATACAAACCTGTGACCCAAGACTCAGCTTGCAACATGCCAAAAATAAAAAGTTAAAAACTCTGAAAAACCAAACAAAAGATATGGAGAAATGGAAAAACAACATACTACATGGCTATATGGGGTCTAAACCGCTATAGTAAACATCCAGATAATACCACAGAAACTATCCAATGAGGAAAATGGAGCCACCTCAAAACTTTCAATTTTGAGCCCACACCAGCAACACTCACTGGTCTTACTGGCACTACCACCACCATTACCTCAGGAACTCTTCCTGTCTCTACTGCCAGAAGTGCCAGGGAGGATTCTTTTTGTCTCTGCTTCTGATACTGCCTTGTTCCTGAGTCTGGGGTTAGTGACTATTACTAATAGAGCCTTTGTCATAGGCACATGTCCTCCAAGAGAGAAGGGAAAAAATGAGAACTTGGCAATTTTAGTTTATAAACCATGAGATAGTTTGGGTCTCTCGCTGAGGAAGGGGTTTAGATACTGAGAAGGTAAAGAGTGCCAAATGTGCACTGAAATCCACCTTGAGACGTGCAACATCAACTTAAACATTTCTTCTGATACTTATACAAATTTTCCTTTGATTTAATACACTAATCTCCATGTAACCAAAACACATTCACCTCCTCCCCAAAAGGGGAACAACACAGTCTCATTCAAGACTGCTTTTGACAATTCTTTTTTTTTTTTTTTTTTTTTTTGGTTAGTTTACAATCCAGTAGGCCAAATTGAAAAGTTGGTCATCACCAATATACTCTACAAAAAATAGTGGGAGGAAAGAGTCGGAAAGAAGACAGAAGTTAATTAAATACATAAACACAGGAAAGGAAGGAAACACAAGAAGTTGCAATCCTCTTTTTGTAACTGGTCATGAGGCTAAAGTTGGTAGTTATAACTTTTCTCCTCTACTACACATTACATGTATTTTTTTTAATTTAGCAAACACTGCAAATGTTCAAAGTTCTTTACCTGATGTAGTGTCCCACACCTTCATTCCTGAGGAATCTCAGCCTTTGGTTGTTTTTCCTATATAGATACTATGGCCTCCCAATGAATTTTATCAATGAAAAGTCAAACCAGGAAACACTACAGGACATTTTTTGAGTTCCGTCAATATATTTTTCGTTCCTAATTGTGTAGCACCAATTCTAATTCCTCTTGATCAATCTCAAAGGTCAACACCATGATCCCCTTATTTGTTGTTCACTTTGTGGCATGAAGAGCCTGAAATGGCCAGGTGGTACTGTG
>NW_006431918.1:9217829-9222702 GCF_000325575.1 Pteropus alecto | reverse complement strand
GCCTCAGTTACTGAGACAACCAAACCAACGGCATGCAGAGCTTCATGGCTGGAAAGCTAAATTTCGACTGTGCCCTCACTTTGTACAGGGCCATCTGAGATCCAGGAATTTCTTCCTCCCCACCCTTTTCAGTCAACTGATCATACACAGTTCTCGATGATACCTTAGGCAATTATAGACAAAGAGGTAGCTCCAAAACTCATTTGTGTCTTGAAAACGTAATCGAGTCCAGTTCTATATACCCATTACCATTTGATGATGGAACACTTTGTGGGTACATCTGACTTTATAGACAAGTGGGCTAATATGTCTAATTCATAATATGAAGTTGCATGTTCCATGGTCACATGTTTAGATATAAACAGGTACCAGAGACAAACAAAGATCTATTATTCAAAATAAGGAAAGATACTTGAGGAAAGGCTAATGGCTTTGACCACAAATCTTAGGGGTTTCTGCCTACCAACTTAAGTAAAGTTGGTAGGCAGAAACCCTACCAACTTTAAGTAAACTAGAATAACCTAGGTATAAAAGCAAAGTAGTAGAGCTAATTCCAGTAGAGCTTGGTCAGCTAAGTTTCTCTTCCTCTGGAACATTACCTGAAACTGGCATCCTTTGATATCTTATAAATGCTCAGATGGCATACTCAAAAGCGGTTATATTTTCTCTCCTAAAGCTAAAATGGCCCAAGTATTATGCCCTTTTGTAGTAGATATAGATTATTGCACCTTATCATTCACTTTGTTTGGGAAAGCCTACATTACCGTAGAAACAACTTTTGGAGAAATTAAAACTAGGCTGCATTTTTGTGGTTTTATCTCCTATTTTCTGGCAAATGTATATTTTACCCAGGGTTTCTACTATTTCTCATGAACCAGAATAATTTCTGAAGGAGGGTGAGATAACATACTTCTCTGAAAGGAATCTCTTATCAAGACTCATAAGATGTGGGATTTCCCATCTATGGGAAGTCTCAGGAAAGTGACAAATGTCTACTGCAATAATAAATGATTCCAGTTAGTTCTAAACATGCAATCAAGGAGGATTAACAATTCGAAGTACTTATTGAATTCAATGAGGTTGAGCAATATAAGTACACTTGACAAGCAGACTCTTTAAAAAGACTACCAAGCAAGTGCATCATTTAAATATAAAACCCAGTGTACATCTCCTAGACACTTTTACCATACCCAATGCTTCAAAATTTTTGTTGTTTTGATGTGGGAAAACTGAATGTTTTATTCACAGGAAAACTCAAACTTTCTGAACAATGCTAGGCTCCCACAGTCATCTGTCCTGGGGATATATGGATAAATGGGTTTAGACCAGGGTGGCCAAGAGACATTAAACCTATCATGCTTTTGATTCTCTATTTCTTAATGATAGGAGACAGTTTCAATGTGATCCATTTCTTGTCTATGCAGAGGTGAGGAAATAGTTCCAGACTTGTCTCTTTGTCAATCCTTTATTAAAAATTCCCAGCCTACTTTTTCCCATTTATTCAACAAATCTTCCATCCTTTTTCTTGTTTGCCCAACTCAGTCATTTGGAGCTTCATCTCTCTTCATACACATTTTCCTGCAGACATTCCAAAAGTGTTTGCATAAGCACAGCCTTTAATGATTAAGAAATAATACTCAGAGAATGCCATATTTAAAACATTTTAAATTCCAAATAAGTACAAATATTACTACAGGACACAGGTATTTCAAGTTATGAGGACTATGTGATAGGTAAGTATTAGATCACATTATACTATACTTATAAATACATACTTGTACATATCTATAATTATTTCAAGATTAATTCTTATAAGTGAAATTGCTGGGTCAAAGGGGGTACATATTTATAAGGGGCTGAAGCAAACTTGTCCCTGAGAAAAGATAAATTTATAATTCTACCAATAGTGTACAGAGAGCTTATTTCTTCGTACCTCTACTAACTTTAGACATTACAAATAAACACAATCTTTAACAAATTTGTTAGGTAATATTTTCTTATTTTTTAAAATGTAAAAATTACCTATTGTTACAGGTTTCTAATAATAATTTTTCCATTTTTTAGCTTGAAGTTTTGTCTCATTGATTTTAAGAACTTCTTAAGAATATTAAGCACTTACTTGTCATTTGTTTAAAATATTTTCCCCAGTTTTTAATATAACTCTAGTTAGAAGAAATGTTTTAAATATATATTTGACAAATCTATCAATATTTTCCTCAATACTTTTATTTAATTTTTTGGCCTGGATGAATTGATGGCATGCCTAGAAATTCTTTATGCAAAATTTGCATAAATGTTCTGTAATTTTTTGCAAAAAATTTTATTTCATTATTTCAATTTAATCTTTATGCAATCTGTAATGTGTTCTGTGATATATCTTGAAGTAGTGATTCAAAATTTTTTTCCCAAATGATAAATTGATCTTTTCAAGTCCATTTATTAAATAAATTGTCCCTTCTCCTCTAATTTAAAGCACTATTTTATTGCACACTGAATTCTTAAATATGCTAGTACTCTGCCTGTTTGTCAACACACTTTTCTGCTCCCATTGTTTGGTCTGATTCTGTGCCTCTATGGGCGTTTTGATTATTGCAGATTTTAAAAGTCTTATACATTACATTCAGTTCTTAATGTGACTTTGTTATTTAGTTGGTGAGAACATATTGTTTTCAAACAATGCTATTTTCTAAAATGACTCAATTTGTCAAAACTATTTAATCTGAAGCTTTATTACTCCGATATTGCTGGAATATTGTTTTTAATTGGCATTGTATCTCTATATTCATTTCCATAACTATATTAGCAACGGCTATTTAAACAATGTTTAACTGGTTTCAAGGCACTATTTTGTGCTAATAGATAATATAGTCTATACCCTAGAGGTCTTTGTTTTGATTCTCTTCTTAGTGGGTTAAAATGAGACTTGAAATATTTTGTTTTCTGAACAGTCTATAAGTAATATCGTTTATTAGCTCATACATAGGTAAACATATGAATATAAACACACACGGGTATATATATCTAATGCTCTCTTTTTGTTAAGAGTATACAAGTCCATATTTTAGCTGGTTATAGATTTTGGGGGGATACAAACGTTTTTTCCTTAAAAATATCTGTAGAAGTCACTTTTTAGTATAATTCTTAATTTTGATTCATTATTCTGATGGCTCTATGATATTGATTTATTTTATCCTGAAAGACTATGTTTTGGTATTTCCACTACTGCATATCTTAGATTATCATTTTGTTATTCTCATGCGACATGACTATTTGACACAGAAACAATGATTAATTACCCCATTGTGTCTGACATTTTGTGTCCCTCAGTATACAGCTGAGATTTTCCTAAATTTTTAAAATGTAGCATACTTTTTATTCTGCCTGTATACTTATTCTTTGTTTTTGTAATTAAAAAAAAAACTTGAGAGTTTAGGTCATTGGCATATTTTCAGTAAAATTTCCTACAGCATGTAGAGTAACAATAGTATGCTTGCACTGCAGTTTCAAAAGGTTTTCTACAATTATGTCCTTGATTCTTTTCTTCTGTTTTAATGTTTTTCTTGGAATTTTTGTTTAGAATTCACTGCATTATGGGTTATGCTTTAGGCTGGAACACGTCATCACTATACTCTTCATTATACTCTACACTGATTTTTAATACAGATTTTAATTCTTCTACTGAAATGCTAATTTTCTTATATTATACCCTTATTTCATCCACCTCAAGGCATATCCCTGGACCTTCTCTCTATTCTGCATTCAGTCATGCTCAGTTTTATTTCAGTTTGATGTCATATTATTTCATTTGTTTTCTAATAGAATGCATGCTTTCAGGAAAATTCTGATAATATGAAGTGACTTCTTCTCATAACTGAAGTCTTCTGCACCTTGAATGTATCATTTCTTTCTTTTAAGAATCCCTTCAAATTTCCTATCATTAATTTACAGCTACTCATTTATGAATAAAAGAGATTGATTCAAGCCCAATGTGTGTCATTAACCTACTGATCTAGTAGTGTTTAGAAGTCTCCTGTTAGATCTTAAACTAATATCCATGTGATGTGCACAAGTATAGGCCCGGTTTTGGAGGGCTGTGGTTATTCAGGCAGCGTCAATTCTATTGGACTGTAGAAAAAGCTCTTACTCCTTTTGCCAAGCTTATGGAAGATAATTTTTTTCCTGAACAAATTTAAGGCAGTATGTATTTCTTCCTCTATTAGAAATAGTGCATTTGAAACCTCCATCTCCTGAACTGCTCTGAGAGTTGTTACTGTCTTCATCCCTCCTAGTTCTGACCTCACATCCCAATGCACTGTTGCCACTTCACTTTAAATCTGACAGCTGTTGCACATTACTGAAATTGTTGTTTATGAATAGAAAAAGAGCAGGAAGGACACATGAGAAAGAGAACTGAGAAGGAGGAGGGCAGAATTCTCTTGAGCACTAGTAAAAAAAATTGATGTGAACACTGATTAATATTCAAACTATTACTTTTGCAACATTGCATCTCTTTCTATGGCATGAAGTGAAGATGGGGTTCTCAAAACTAAGAACGTATGTATAAGCAAATAGCAGGGACAGACCATGGTAGGCCTGGAGACTGACTATCAGCAGATTATATATATACAGTGGACTGTATATAGAAAAGGATGGAAGGAGATGAAGCTGAGAAAGAGGTCAGGGAATTCATCACTATATATGTTTGCCCAGAGTTTTTAACTTTATCGTAAAAGAAGCATTGAAATGTTTAAAGCAGGTGTGCAATACAGTGGGACAGAAAGATCTCTTTGGCAACAATTTGATTGGAGCAGAAGGAGTCTCCTGATGGGGAGAGTGCATAGAAAGTAATTACAATCATCCAGAAGAAAAAAAT
>NW_006431918.1:9179571-9217810 GCF_000325575.1 Pteropus alecto | reverse complement strand
ATGAAAAAGACTTTGTGTTTGGAATAGAGGGTAAGGGAAAGGGAGGAATCTAAGATGGTTTTTATGCATTTGGTTATTGTTATAGGGTCAATGAATGTGACAGTCACTGAAATAAACTGGTTTGTTGGAGCTGCAGTATGGACTCATAATAAGTTCAATTTAGGAATTTCATTAATGATTTTGGATAGACAATTCTCTACATAAGCAACGAATACTTTAACTTTAGTGGAACAACAACGACAAAATGTTACCGAGGATAAAATAAGCTAAAATTTTGTATGCATGTACTGCCTACTTAACAACTTGGATTGTGGTATGTTATTGTTAAAAACAATGAAAAGGGGGGAAATTAACCAGCAAGATCAGTATTTAAGTCAGGGTTGGGTTGGTAGCACAGGGGAGTGAGAAGGAGCTTAGCTTTGGAAGACAGGAAATTACTACCCTTGAACGGATTTTACTCATTAACAGTAGGATTTGGGGAAAGGCACTTAGTCATTTGGATCCTCTGTTCCCTATTTGTAAAAGATAGATAACATCATCTTTCAAATTATTTCACAGAGTCTTAAGATTCGAACTAGACAGTTAATTCGAAATTGTTTTCCATATGCTGGTTTCATATCTAGAATGATGGAAAACAGAATATTAGATATTTGTTGGAAATAACATTGAGGGAAAAATTTTCTGGTGCACAACCCTAGTATGTAAATAAAACTAGTCTTTGACAAACGTGTTTTAATGCCACCTTTGACAAAACAATATATTTAGTTCAATTTTTTAAACATATAGTTTGGAGACCAGAACATTGCAAATGTAAATTCTGACATATTACAAATAAATAAATAAATAAATAAATAAATAAATAAATAAATAAATAAATAAATAAATAAAGTTAAATGATACTATTTAGTGCTAGAGAGGATTTTCTTTTTGCGATCGATTTTTTAATTAGCATTTTCCTTTATTAAAAATATAAGAAGAGAGAGAAAACAGTTTTGCATTCAATATTAATATAATTTTTGTCTCCTGGCTATGACTACATCATAAATATCATAGCCAAACTTCTTACAGAACTAAATACAGAGCATTTCATATTCTTTCAAACAAGTTCACATAATTAAGAAAGTGTTTTTCAAATGAAATAGAATTATCTCATTTACTCTGCTGTATTTACATATGTCTTTCATGAAGAGCTATTTGGCAGTAAATCTAACTGTTCTTTAAATAAGCATACTAAAATACTTTTTCAGAGTCTAAAGTTCTGCTAAGAAGAAAAAAAATCCACACCAATTTTGCCTCTGAAAAGATATTATCACTGCTCTTTTTGTTGGTCTAGAGACAAAATATTGGAGAAAATGGAATTTTACCAAAAGCAAATGATGAATTCACTTCCACAGAATCTTATCCCACGGTTTTTTTTATAAATCAATAAAAAGTAGTGGATTAGGGGAAAAGAAACTGCCTATTTGCCTCAGAGTACTGTGGAATAAAGAAACTGATAATTGTTTACCTAGTGGCAATCATGGGTAAGCCTTTGGGTAGAAGTCCAAATGAAACACTTAAACATTGTAAATTGTGCTTGTCACAGGAAGCCCTACAGATTCAAAACTCAGAACAAGCTGGCCCCACATCAGATTGGTAGGTATTATTAGCTGCTGTCCATTCAACAGCTTAGTTTGGGTGGGTTTCACTACAAAGTTTAAATGTTTGGGCATTCACATCTTACAGAGATTCTATTTTAACTCTGTTGGTACAAAATGGAAGATACTTAAACAGTTGGGTTTTGAGAATAATACCTTTCCAGCTTGTGCCTGACTGTCAAGTGCATTCATGTTGATACCACGGGATTAGTCTAGTGGTTGAGTTGGTCTCTGCAGCCAGGCTGCTTGGGTTTGAATCCTGGCTTAGTCACTTAATAATTATCTGACTTGAAACACATTATCTTCCTTATCTGTGCTTCAGTCTCTCTAATTATAACATGGGGACAAATAGTACCTCTCGTAGTTGTCAAGAGCATATATGAGTGAATACATAAAGTGTTTAGACCAGTTCTTGACACATAGGAAGTACTCAGTAGTTATAAGTTCCTGTTACTATTATCAGCTCAGAAAATTGTTAATACAAAATGAAGCTGAAAAACAACAAGAAGGAAAAGGTTAGGCTCTTTGGCTGGTACCCTTGACATTGAGGGATTTGGGGAAGAAATACGCTATTGATGTAGGCTCTACCAAAGGGTGTCTGTCTCTCCTTCCTATTGCTTGGGATCAATTTTGGAAAACCAAGAGGAGGAGGAGTGTATGGCTATAACCCTAAATGATGGTGACTTAACCGGAACCCACAGTTCTTTTCTTATTGGTAACATTCATTCCTAAATGACTCTCTCCTCTACCCCTCCCTGCCCCCGCAAACTTGCAAAGCCCACATGCCTCGACTGAGAAATACATATGCCAAGCGTGAAATTTTAAAATTCAAATTCCTTTAATTTTTTTGCATACACATAAATTCTGGCAAATTTTGATGCTGGAAAAAAACACATTTTGCTTGTTGGAATGCTATTATCGCTCCAAACGATTGAACAGATTTCTGCAGCCTTTCTAAATGTAATTCATTTCTGAGAAGACAATAAGGATAAAAAATTTCTTCTTCAAGGGTCATGCTGGGGAGGCTTATAAAGTACTGTTTTTGTACTTATACAGGAAAAGTTTTCTCTCATCCATAACTAACTGGTTATTTTATACACTCCTCTTTTTAAAACTCCCAATGAGACAACATAGCCTTGCCAAAATGAAGAATGAGTTTCAACTGCAACCTATAATCCTCATATATCCAATTATGACAGATAGTTTTATGTATCCAGTTGGGTAGGCTACATTACCCACTTTTTAAATCACATACTAATCTATATGTTGCTGTCAAGTTCTTTCTCAGAAGTGGTTAACATCTGCAGCCAGTTGACTTTAAGTGAAGGAAACTATCCTTGATAATGTGGGTAGGCTTCATCCAACCAGTTGAAAGCCCTAAGAGCAAAACAGGTTTCTTTGAAGAAGAAATTCCATGTGGGTCTGCTGTGCTAGCTCTGCCCAAGAGTTTCCAGCCCATAGGCCTGCCCTACAAATTTGACACTTTGCCCAACCAAACCCCATCTTATCTCATAAGATACTTCCTTGAAATAAATCACACACACATATGTATATATGTGTGTATATACACATTCATACATATATACTCATATATGCACATGTATAATCATGCATACGTATGTGTGCATGTGTGTGTACAGTCATTGGTTCTTTCCCTTTCTCTGGTAGAATCTTAATATACACTTTATCTCAACCGTGACATAAAACATAAAGTACAAATTTCACTTACTTAAGACTTTTTACTTAAACTATAACAACATTACTTATTTTTCAAAAGAATTTAAGCATCTGACATAGTTGGGTTTTAACTTGTTGAAATATTAACACACACACGGACACACACACGCGCGCGCACACACACACACACACACACACACACATCAAATTGAACACGTCTGTGTAACCAACACCCCGAACAAGAACACAACATTATCTATACACCAGAAGTTCCTTGCTCCTGGTCATCACACCTACTTCACCCTCCTGGCAAGGGTGACTTGTGTCCTGACTTCTATAAGCACAGATTAGCTATCAGGCATAAGATTTTAAGTATGGTTAAGTTAACGTGATTTAAGGATAGATGTCATTATCTTGAGACCTTGAGTGAAGTCTTGAAGCAAAGTGACAATCTCGTTACTCAGAGGTTGCTATCTGTTAGGGCTCATTAAAATTTAGAACAAATAATGCATTTTTCTATTTTAAAGGTTTTTTTTAAAGCGTATATTATTAATTCTACTCCAACTAACAGTTACAGAAGGCTAAGTTTATAAAGCATTTAGTAGGCAGATTTCTACCCTCACATTATTTAATAATTAATTCCAAAACTTAATTCCATAAAATGGAAATTTATGTTTCATTTCAATTCAAGTTAGTAGTATTGTAGTGGCTTTACTAAAAGAATATTCCAGCTTTTCCATAGAGACACATAGATCGGTTTCTTTGCAGAAAAGGGACTTTCAATGATATACAGCATAAGAAAATGTCCCGACTCTTGACATTTACAAGGTCTATTATTAGTAGCACTTTATGACTTTGTGCAGCTCTCCACAAAGGCTTCTGCAGTTGTTTCCCAGTATCGCATATGCAATCAATCCACAATTCCTCACCGGCAAATTCACTCACAATAATTTCCAACTTGATGTACATTTTAAAATTAAACAAATATCAGAAGGCTATTGGTGTAACTAATGCCACTTCAGAACTTGCATTACAAAAATGCTTCCTCAGTTTTAGAAATAAAGTCAGCTTCCATACCCAGAAAGGCTTTAGAAAGATGGATCCTTAGGAAGTGACGCCAGGAAAGGACTCCAACATTTCTGTGTACAGTCCCTTAAGTACTGTCTCCTCTGGCTAGAAATCTCCCAGACACCTGTCAGAGCATCCCCTCTCAGTCAATTTGAGCACTCAATTCCATCCTTCTCTTGGAGGGCATTACTCAGATCTAAATATACACCACTCCCCAATCTCTTATGTTATAAAAAAATTCACAGCATTTGATTTACTGACATGAAAAAAAGAAAAAAACATCGGGGGGGATGGAAAGTCCTTGTTAACAGCTCAGCCATTCCAGATCTCAGTTTGGTGATGAGAACAGAGTCAAATTAATCTGTCTGGTGAAAATTTCCATGTGATAAAATGTATGTATTTGTATCAGAGTTATATAGGTACACAGCTTATCTTTACTAACATATTACAGACTTCTTAAGGAAAAGATATCTTCCTAATAAAACTCTGTGTTGCCCTGCAGAGTGTAAAACAGATGCTCAATCAATATTTGTCACATGGATTAAAAATAATAAACATCATTTAGTTTTTAGTATTAACCCATTGAAATTAGAACGAATTGTTCAGTTTTGAGGATGAACACTGTTTATCCTTCAAAAGAGATTTAGATTTCCTGACCATTGCCTAAACTTTTAGAGGAAGAATAAGCATAACAAATCTAAATAAAGTCTTGATATGTCAACACCTGGGATGCTGAACATTATTCTGGTTATTTCGTCTTAAGAAAAAGAAGACAAACGAAAATAACCAAGAGGGCTGACTGGTTTCCTTATAGAAAAGAACAAAGAGATCATAAAAGAACCATGACAATTACATGAGCAATTCCTGCAAAATTCTTTATCTCATTTCTTCTTAAATCAACCTTCAGAGTTAAACTTCTTAAAAAGGTTATCCATTCTACTTGGATCTAACTTCTCTTCCCCCATTCTCTCTCAACTCCTCCCTAATCTATCTTTTGCCTACACCAAATCTGTTCTACCAAAACTGATCTCCAGGGGCCACACATCTCAAGCCTCTTATAACTTGTCTTATCTACCATTCGACAAAACTGACCACTTACTCTTTTCTGAAGTTTTTGGCTTGGCTTAGCTTCTAGGATACACACTTCTAGAAGACACTCCTTCCTTAGCATGCTCCTTCTCAGGAATTTATGCTGATTTCTCCTCACATACTTCAATTTGGCGAGCTCAGGGCTCACCTCCTGCCTCTTCTCTGCCTGCATCTTGATCCTCTCCTTGGTCTCACTGCCCAGGTTAGTTTCTGTACGTTGATGACTCTCAAATCTACAATCTACCTGTTCCGAGTTCCAGCTACCTATTCAACCTTTTATGACTTTTATATGTCAACATTAGTGCGTCCAGGCTGACCTCTGTCTTCTTCCAAACTTCCCCTGATCTTTCACTGCAGACTTGTTTCTCATACATTCCTCCTGACCTCAAACTCAGGCCCAAATCTCACATCATCTCTACCTCCTCTCTCTCCCACTCTCCATCCAATCTCTCAGCAAATCCTAGTGGCTCTATCTTACAAATGTTTTCTGAACTTAACCATCTCTCCCCAGTTCCACTGCTAACATAGTCTCTGACTCAGGTTATTATAAATGTCTCCTAATAGTAGCCTTTCTGTTACTATCATCTTTACTCTGTTACTATCGTCTTTTCTCAATCTAGCAGGTAGAGCGATCCTATTAGAAAGTCATCAGATCATGTTACTCCTCTGCTAAAAACCCTCCATTACCCTCCTAACACACTCAGAGCAAAACCCAAAGTCCTTACATTGGCCTGCAAGGGCCAACCTGATCTGGCAACCTCATTTCTTACAACTCTTTTTTCTCCCTCTAGTCATACTGGTCTTGCTGTATGCTCAAGGTTTCTGCACTAGCTGTTTCTTCTGTTTGGATTACCCTGCCCACAGATATTGCTCCCTCGCTTCCATAAAATGAGCTTCTCAGAGAGACATTCCTTCTTTATCATATCTGAAATCATAACCACCTCCATATTCCTCGTCTCACTTTCCTTTTCCAAAGTACTTATGGATATGTGCCATACTATATATTTTGCTTATTTAAGACACAGAATGAAAGTTCCAAGAAGGCAGGAAATGTTTTGTTGTTATTATTCTCTGTTAAAACCACATCAGCTTGAATGTTAATATTTAAATTATTTGTTGGTTGATTGTGTTTCTTCCTTTCTTTTTTCTTGTCTTCTCTTCTCTGCCTCCTTCTTCTCTCCCTTGTCCTCTCCTCCCCTTCCCTCTTTTTCACTCCTTCCCCTTCTTCTCCTTTCCGTTCTCTTATCTTTTGTCTCTTCTCTATTTATTCTTTCGATGCTCTCCTTAGTTATATGGTTTTAGTTATCACAAGATGTACAATCCCAAATGTGTTTAATAATTATTGCAATATAAAATATATTCAGAGACATCTGTTCCTATTGAGAAAAGGAGCTGGGCAACATAGAAATAAAATGTCTTAAATAATTGGTAATTACAATGTGGGACTTATTTCTACTATCAACAACTTCACTCATTTTTATATCATTTTTGCTTGGATTATTAGAGTAGCCTCTTACTCGTTATATGTAACCTATGTGTGAATATCTCCAACCTTTCCTTTACATAGTTGCTGATATAATTATATTATACACATTTAAATTTATTTGATTAGTTTTCTATAGAGGAGGAGAACGATAAAAGTTATGATGATGAGGAACACGTCGAATCAAATATTTTGAAACTAGAATGAGCTTTGTTCTTTATGCCAAAAATTAAATATATATTTTCTATATTTGTTAACCATCTCAATGAGACATTCTGATGAATGCCTGTGTGATATGTGTACATAATATTTCCATTGCTTGAAAGATACTTCTTAGTTGAATCAAAAGACCTATATTGTTATCAGAGCCTTTTAACATTTCATTCTTTTAAAGAAAGTAGAAATAAAACTGAAACCTACCCTGAGGATCATGATGTATTCCTATAACTCCATAGACTTGCTCATCATTATGCTCCAGTTTTGGTTTGGTCAGCAACTTCTTTGCTAAGAAAGTCATCCATGAAACCCATTCTAGATCAATTCATTTCTTTGTTAAGTTACGGTATTTAATGGTGCAGAATAAGGATACGTTTTCTTGCAGAAAACACAAAAGTAGAAGTGTTTTCCAGATCTTTCTTTATTTGAGTGACATTCTTCACTGGCCCAAACTTCTTTGGCTAATTGATTCTCTAAACAAGACCTCAGCCAACCTTCAGAGCAGCTGTTTCTGGAATAACGAAGACTGGCAAGTGAGGGAATAACTGTGGCTTTAATAGGCATGCATTTGCTATTCCACCACATTCTAAATTGCCTTCTCTGAAAGGATTGCTTTTGATGACCAAATGTATCTTGTTTTTTCTTGGTTAAAAAAAAAAAAAAAGAAAGAAGAAGAAGAAGAAGAAAAAATACAGACCTCTTTTTTAGACCATGATAACACAAAGCAGTCACTGGAAAAAATGGCAAGAGTGAGTAGAAGTCCTAATAGGCTGGCCACTGTGACATGAGATATTTTTCTGGGAAACCCAGTAATGCCTGTTTCATTTTGGAAGAGATTTCTTTCCCCCAGTGGCACTCCAGAAGCCTTGCTGTCTGTTTCAATTACAAATCCCCAGTCTTCTCATCACAGACTCAGGACTATAACTGACTTCTGGCAATTTGTGATCAAACCTAAAGCATTTAGCTAGTGAATTGTACCATTTGTTGAACATGTGAAAATCTTTGACACTTGGGGCTGATATTAAAATGTCATTTAGTAAATGAGCATGTTAATAGCCAGGGAACCTCATAAGAGAAATAATTGGTGTCTTACTTAAAATTCTAGAATTTTAGAGCTGGAAGGGAACTTAGTGATCACTTACTATAACCCTTAATTTTACATATGAGGAAACTGAGGCCAAGGGGGATTAAGTACTTGGCTCAAGGTCACATCCTGCTTAAACAGAAGCTCAGTAGCCTGATTCCCTCAAGTGCCTATTTCATGACCCATGATCCTCGTTTCACTCTAATTAGCTTTTGCAAAAGAGCAAAATTGGAAGCCAAAACAAAGATCTTAGGTGCTTATTTTCCTTCCTTGACAGTTCTCTTTTTACTAGTTGATGGGCATGGGATAGGGGACAATTTTGCCAGCTCAGAGGCACCTGACAATATTCCTTAACTTCAATGTATTGCAGTTGTTATTATTGCAGATGAGGTGAAGAGGAGGGTGATACAATTATCTTTTCTAGAAATAATTGCAAACAGTTAAGAACCTTTTGGGGTCTGTCTAATAGTAGAAGGCATGAGGGTGTTCTAGATTGCTGTTTTTAGTCAGTGTGTTTAGACACATTGGGTCTCTGTCAAGAGGTCCTGGGTGTGTCATGATATTCTGGATTTTCAATTATTTTTGGTTAAAGACAACTACTATCAGAAAAGCATGAGCCTGAAAAAGAAACTTAGCAGACTCTTTGGAAAGGCCATATAGACTAAAATTTAGAATAAATGGTAATTAATTTATCATTTATGGCTAAAGCACTGGAGTTTTGTAGATATTCTTGACAGGATGTGAGAAGAATATTTTTTTAGTCTTATACCTTTAGAATTGTTAGATGAAGAATTAATCAATTAAAATGGGCTCTATCGAGAATGGATGCCTCCAGAACTGCCGTAGTATGTTACCTTGAGTCTTGGTGACCCTAGAAATGTATTAGGATTTGAGTTTCTCTATATTTGACAGTGACACTGGTTCTGTGCTAGGACTGTAGGTTGCCTCTCTAATATTTTTTTTTTCCCTTTAACTAATCCTGAACATTTACATTTAATTGTGCTATACTCATGTCTTAATTATCAAGATATCAGAGTATATCAGCCACATGGTATATAATTAAATATTTTTCAAATGAATGCAAAAGGATTATGAATTTGTATTTAATTTAGAGAAAAAGAGGAGTCAAATGAAAGGTTTCAATATTGGATCTGGGCATGTTCAGTCAGGATTAGACAACCTCTCCCAGCACACTGGATCACATCACCCAGAGGTTCACAGGCGTCCTTGTTCCTATATTTCTGTCGATACAGTTTGGGAATAAAAGAACAGACTGCCCATCAAGCCTTCAAATAATGATTAACAATATTTTGTGGTGGCTGAGACTGATGTTTCCATGTATGTAAATTAAGAAATAGGAAAAAAAGTGCCATCGTTAAGGGTCACCAAAACTCCTGTTTCTAGTATTTCATCTACAAGGATAATAGATTCAGGTGTTCTCAACAAGTATTTGTTGATATTCTGCTACTTGTGAAATATTTAGCTTCCATAGAAATGGAAGACTCCATATGTTCCATATGAGAAAGTCCAAATTAGAATCTCTCTTAAATTTTATTTTAACCTGAAGATTTATATGAAAGAAGATAAGACAACCTGACTTCTCGGTACTTTCACACACTGTATATAAAGCAATAAATTGATTCCTCGTTTACTACTTTGGGCAATTCTTCCCAATTGACTGATTATTTGGATAGACTCTGGCTCTAGTATGTTAGTGTTGGTGATTATGAAGAATTTTATATACCATATAAACGTTGAAGACAATATTCATAATTTATATTGCATAATGAAAGTGAATTCAGAATTTAAAGAGCTGATTTGTTGGAGCATCTGAGCTCACTGGAGAGAAGTGCTGATAAAGGTATAAGAGTTTTCATAGCAGAGAGGTATCAGGTCAGTAACACCTCATTAGGTGCAAGTGCTTTATTTTTAGGGAAGAGAAATTAATCATATTTTCACATCTTGCAACATTTGTCTTTGTTGTTCAGCATAAAGACCCTACACTAAACTTATCTGTAAAAGCATCTTTCTTTAGGCCACAGGAGAGCTGCTGTGCCAGACAGGCACAGGGAGATGTCATGGACATGGCAGTGCTTGGGCTTGGCTTGGTGAAAAGCAGCAATGCTGGCTGCACTAGGATGGGCTGCTGATCTACACTTCCTTTTTGCCCCATCAGCCTACCTACAATTGGTAAAGGCTACAACAGTTAATCAACTATTTTTTTTTAAGTTGATTATTATATGTTTCAGGTGTACGACATTATAATTTGACATCAGTATACATTACAAAGTGATTACTCCCCAAAATCTAGTTACTACTCCTCATCATACAATTGACTCCCTGCACTGCTTTCACCCACCCCACACCCCAATTCCCTGGCTTCAGAAAGTCTTAATTCCAGCAATGAATTCTAGTTTTCTAGTGCGTAGAACTGTTCCCTCAAATACTCTATATTTGTATACATTTATGTAGCAGCAATAAGAATGTTTTTACCAAAAAAATAAGTTGATTAAAGAGAAGAATTATAAAAATTTACTGGTATACCTCAAATAGACTATTAATTAAAAATATACACATTGTTTCCCCCCCATCTTATTTTTATAAGAACAAGTTTTCTCTTTTTTCACTTGTATTTCATCGATTTCATCAATATTTGACTCAATTATGTTCAGTAACAATATCAACTGACATTAAATAGGTCTGAGAACAAATTAATCTTGGCAGTTGTACTTAATTGGTGGGAGAAGTAGTTAGGCATGAGAGTAGCCTACTACTTTCAGACATTTACATGTTATGAGCACCTGTTAATTTCACAGAGGAAACTGAGTCAAATTTTTTTCAGGTGCTTTATTTAAATCAATGTTGCCTTTTATATTAGCCAAGATATCTGCTTGTCCCAAGGTACTAAAAGAAAAATATATACAAAAATAATAAGGTTTACGTGGAGTGCAAGCATTATTTTTTTTCCAAAAAAGCAATATACAGAACAATCTATAACAAAGGAAATAGAAATAATACTTAAAACAAAAAAATAGAAAATTAATAACTATCCTGAGATGGATTGGGGAGAATTGTAGATGCAGGAAGTTTATACAAAATAAACAGAGATTTGTGGCATAAGATATTTAATTGTCAATGTAACACAAAAGATGTTTTGAATACTAGACTAGATATAGACATATAAAAAATTAATATTATGTAGATACTAAATGCATCAATAAAGAATAAAAATAGAATAAGAGAAAATTTAATATATGTGGAAGATTAATTATTAATATATCAGAAGTAAAAAATAATAAAGGGCGAAAATGTCTGAAAAATTTTCTCTGAATATTAAAGTTCTATAGCCAAATAAACTATGATTTAAATACTAAGATAAAATAAACATATCCTCAGACATGTAAGGTTTTAGGTTTCACCACATAGGGACACCTTTTAAAAGAACTCTTACAGAGTGTACTCTCACACGAAGAGAAGTGAATCTGGAAATGATGAAGTATGAAAAATGAAGACAAATTCATTGTCATAAAAATAAGCAATACCAAAAAAATGTACAGCCACAACAATATAAGAATAAAATTCTAAATAACATCAAATTATAGTATGGAAGTCCGTGTTATGAAGAATAGGTCAGAGAGAGGCATGAGCTTATAGAAGTTTTTATAATTTTCATGGGTAAGACATAGATATTTATAAACTTAAGTAAAAGTATAGGGAAAAAAAAGAACTTCATGAAATTTCTGTAATGGGTGCCCACCAAAAGAATAAAAATAAGATGTATAACTATTAAATAACAGGAAAAAACTGAGCCAATAGAAAATAATAAGAAAAAAATAAATGAGATAGTTATTGTAAAATAAAATATAAAATAACACAATAAGACCTAATATAACAGTAATTACGATAAATGTACATGAATTCAAATCATCATTCAAAAATGAAGATTCAAATGAATTTATCGAAATAAAGCAAGACCTAGAAATATATTGCCTTAAAAATTTAAAACAAGGTATATAAAGTTTGAATATAATGAAATATAAAGGCAAATATAAATATAAAGAAAGTTGGGTAGCAATTTTAGAAATGACAAATACAATTTAAATATTGAAATGTAAAAGGAAATAAGAGGGATGATATATGCAAGTAAAAGAAGTTAAAATAAGGAAGAAATACATATATATACCTATTATATATCCTCAAACTATATAAAGCAACAAAATGATGGATAAAAAGTGGTTACATCAATAATTATAGTTAGAATGTTTAACCAATAGATCCAGAAGTGGTAAAAAAACAGTATTGAAAATTGGACTAATAGGATCACATTATATGTGAAAATATTCACATATAATTTTCACCCAACAAAAAGAGAATATATTTTGAGTACATATTCACAAATTAAAAAAAATAATTTCAACACATTCCAGAGAATTAATATCATACATATTGTATACTTTAAGAAGGAAATTTGAAATTTTTAGTAAAAAGATAGTTAAATATTTTGTGTATTTGAAACTATAAACATACCATTCATTACAAAACTCCTGACCAAGAATAAAATCTTATGGAAAATTATTCAGTATACAGATACTAAAACAGCACGTCATGATTTGTGGGATGCAGTTAAATCATTACCAAAAGTAATTTTTCTGATGTTATATTTATCAAAAAGCAAAAAACAATAAACATGAAAACAAAAGCAAATGAGCTAAATAATCAACTCAAATAGCTTAAAAATAAGCATCAGAATAAATCCAAAGAAACAAAAAAGAAAGAAGCAATAGATCAGGGAAGAAATCAATAAAACAAGAAACAGCAAAAACGATAACAGTAAAGTGTGAACACATGGTTATTAAAAAAGATTGATAAATTATGCCATGAAAACCAGTCAGGATTTTAGAGGTAAGTCCAAATCTAGAAAGTGAAAAATAACTAGTAGAAACAAATTTAAAAATTGGAAACAGTGTAAGAACAACTACATACCAACAATTCAGAAAACCTAGATAAAATATATTAATTTGATATGATTCCCATGTGTAATATAAGCTTTTAAATGACCACCCCCCTCCTTTTTTTTTTTTATTTTAGAGGGAGGTTTACTTTGGTGGACATGCCAAAGAAGTCTTTCACTCCAATTCAAAATCATGGTAATTTGCCTGCTTTGGGGAGCAAAGTAGCTCAGACTTAGGGTCAGATCTCTAATCTTTCAGAGTTTACAAGAGAAGACAGATGGTCTTAGTATGTTAAAAGAGCTCTTAGAAAAATTCGGTATCCAGAATGCGAGTAGATGAATAAGAAAATAAATTATATAATTATAGAACAAAACACAAAGAAAAGCCCATTATACTTGAGGGCCAAGGATTCATCATCAGAGAGGCAAATGTTAACTCAGACTAACCCAGTCATGGAAGGTGATCTTAACTTGAATGGTTAGAATGTGATTGGGTACTTTGAGCCTGAAAGGAGTTTTCTAATTTTCTGTTGGACCCTGTGAACCATATCCCCCTGGATGCATCTTACCTTTTGGTTACACTGTTTATTCCCTTGTTTCAAGCCCTCTAGCTTTGATACTCAGAGTTCTGAGTGACTTTCTGCTAATATTAGTAACTTGGATTGATGACTAAGGGATTCAATCTCTCTGTGAAGGTGGGAGAATTGGTAATTTTAAGAGCGAGTACTTTTTTATACCCTGAGATCTAAAAGAAATATTTTATTTTGCTTTATTTTTATTTATTTTTCTGAAGGGAATATTTTATTTTAGGTCAGAGTAGTATGGTAATGTTCTTGAAAAAGACTGGACTGTAGTACTTCTCAAAATAATTGGGGCCCATAGATAGACTTCCTAAGGGAGGAAAAAAGTTATTTGTTCTTTTCAAAAGCACATGTGAGAATATGAATCCTTCATTTAATAAAGTGTTTGCTAGGAGAGCACTATTATTTTACATTTAGGTAATAGGCCCAGTAGAATAAACCTCTGGCACATTAACCATCAAATTAGAACAAGAGCATTTGTATCTGAATATTCAAAATATTAGCTAAAGATAATAAAATAAGCTCTAACAATAATTGGCCTTGTTAGCTGACTGGTTCTAACTACAAAATAGCATGCTATTTCCAAGAAGGAGATTCTTTATTTTAGATCTGACCTGGTTGTCTTCTAGGTTGATTCCAGTCTGGGTTCAGTACTTCCGGAGAGCAGTTATGAATATCACTCTCATTGGCTTCATGCTTGGGTCCAGGACTGTTAGAGAAAACCAGGTGACAAATTAGTTCAGGGATTGGATAGTCAGTCATCTCTAACTCATAAAGTATACCTGATAAATTTTGATTTACACACAAGGAGTGAAGTAGAGTCCATTTCTTTGCCATACCCTAAACTTTATTTTTGGAACCTAAAGAATTTGTTCATTTTTCTTCCCAAACCTGGTAACTTTATTTCATATTTTACTATAATGAAATATCTGGGGATAGTCACTTTGCTTCAGATTAATAGACTTGGCTGATACATTGAAGGAGATATAGAGAACTTCTTTGTTAAATAAAGACATTTGTTTCTCACCTCCATGTAGAGAATGAATGTTGTCTTTTTGTAGTGCAGGAAAGGAATTAAACAACAATTTGAAAAAATAAGAGTGTTGGGGATAAAAACAAACATCTAGTAATTATCAAGGATTAAAAATAATCATCCCAAACAGTAATAGTTTGCACAGGCAATGCTTTAAAGTTTATAGTAATACTCATATGTCATCTTTCATTCATTCAGTTATTCAGTCGTTTATTTAATATTTACAAAACACCAACTATACAGGCAATGGTGAGCTGCCTTTTGATTCCAAATAGATCTGTGAATTGGGTGCCATCCACATTTGAGAGGTACAGCATATGTTTCTATGGGAGTCCTATGCATTGTTTTGTGATGGAATCGTCTTATTGATATTTCTGTTTATTTAGTATTTCTTAGGGCTTTAGAATTATCAGGCCCCTGAGGCTAAGAGCTTTAAATAATGCCATACCTTGCATGTATAGCTGCACGCTTTCCAAGTACCCAGTATGTACAAGGCAAATAGATGTTTCATTGGATTTAGCAGATGTAAAGTTTTAACAAAAACTACTGAGCAGCAGACAACTATGAATAATATATGTATTAGTAGTTATGTGAGAAAATAGAAGAGGTAACTAGAAAAGATCACTTTAAAATATTTAAGAATAAGCTTTCTTCTGTGCTTCATTTAAAATTAAATGCTCATGCCAAGCAATTTAATTTAAATTCCAGTTGTAGCAAATATCATTTGACTAATTACTTAGATTTTTATACCTACAGTCCCACTGGTTGGTCTATTTGATCATCTCTTCCTCTAAACTGAGCTCCTTAGAGTATTTTATGTCTTTCCATTTGTGCCTTCCTAGCATTAAGAACAGTATTTGGCACCTAGTCAGCATTTAGTGTTAAGCTTTTTAAAAATTATTATTGATAAATTTCCAAAGATTATTTTTCTGCCTATGGGCAGTGTCATTCAGAAGTCATTATCATACAAAGTATCTTTTCTATATATATATGCTGGGGGAAAAAACTGTTCATCTCACTGAACTTCAATGGAGAAATGGGTTGGCCTTAATTAGTATTTATACTGTACTGAATTCAGAGAAATCCCAATTTCACCAAGTTACTTATAACAAAAATTCAGTAAAGAATATCCAAGTACAAACAAAACAAAGCTATTTTAAGTGCATCATCTGACCATTAATTCATTCTTTCTTTTCTTCCTTTCTTCCTTCCTTTTCTCCCTTCCTCCCTTTCTTCCACCTTCTTTTCTTCCTCATTTTCTTCTTCCTTCCTTCCATCTTTCCTTCCTTCCTTCCTTTTCCTTTCCTTCTTTCTTTCTTTCTACCCTCCCTTCTCCTCCCCTTTCTTCCTGCCTTTCTCTCCTTCTCCCACTTTTTTCTTTCTTGCTTGCTTGCTTTCTCGCTCTTTTTCTTTCCTTTTCTTTCTTTTTTCTCTTCTCTTCCTTCCTTCCCTTCCCTTCCTTCCTCTTTCTTTCTCGGCGAGGCAACCCCTGGTTGATTCCTTCCTTCCTTCCTTCCTTCCTTCCTTCCTTCCTTCCTTCCTTTCTCTTTCTTTTTCTTTCTTTTCTTTCTTTTCTCTCTTTCATTTGAAATTCTTAGCAAATTTCAATTATAAGAAAATTATATTTCAAATTATACCTCCTTTTTTATGTTACTTTTGAAATATATCCAGATGAACAAATCTGGACAGCCTATTACATTTTCTCCCAAAATAATGTGATACATGAAAAATCTTTTCTTTGTTTGAGTAGGGTAAGAGCAGAGTAGCCAGATATAGAAAGACTTTTTAAAAAGTACCATTCTTCCCCAATACCCCAAAGGCGCAATGTCATAGACTCATCAGCACTTCTTACCTTGAGAGAATACAATGGAAGTATCATTTCCACTTTCATAAGATGGTGCCAAGAAAGGCTCTAAAACGATGTAACTATTTGTATTCTATCTTTTCCTATTCAGTTAGACCAGTACAATTGCAAGGGCAAAAAAAGATACTACTGCTAAATGCAATATGCTTCTACAAAAATGCCCCAAATCTGATATTAATCACAAACTTTTTATTGATGCCCAGGTTGAGGTTCAAGACTTGTAATATAAATGGTAGGTCATTTGTGAGTCATGTCATCAATGAGCTGGTGACAGACTTCGTTACATGTAAAAAGAAAAATCAGCTTAAGAATATCTCAAATGTGTTGGCTGACCAGATATAAACAAAAAAGACTGGCATCCATGTAGCTCTATCTCACATATTCAAAAGCCCCTTTCCATTTACAGGGGGAAAAAGAGTTCATTATGTATTTATGAAAAACAAAATTACCTATTCATAACAATCAAAAGCAATATGTTTTGCTTATATCAATGGATAAAATTAATACAACTTTTCCTACACTAGTTCATTTGCTCTGATGTGATTTTGAATATCAGGACAAAATGTCAAGAATTATAATTTAAAATGAGATAAAATTCTTCAAGTAAATTTCTCTATAGAGTCATAGGAATCGATTATTTGTTATTCATGGAAATGTTAGCACTTCTAATGTATAGAAGGGCTTTCATCTTTACTTATGACTCACCTACAGGGCATGGCTCAACTGTAAACATCGAGGTTCATTATTATTACTGCTGGCACTGCCTATTAATAACTGGATACCAGAGCTGTGTTTCCAGTGACATGTTTAATCCGCTTTTGATTAAATCAAGCTTTCAATTATTCTTGGATATTATTCTCTTGAATCATACTTTTGAATATTAGGAGCAACAACCTTACTCTTCTTTTTCTCATGTACTTTTAGATATGTCCCTGTCTTGTAAAAATGACTAGAGATGTACTGAGACTTCACAGTGGCCACTCTTCCAGATCAGTGTGTCCTTCTCAAAACAGGCAGAGATGGGAAAGGCAACTTCCTAGCAATAGGACAACGCTTGCTAGGATCATTCAATTTCTGAACTTGCTGCTGCTACAAAGGGTGGTAATTAGTACCAACCATGACAGCTTGTGGCATGACTGGGCTCTTGTTCAACACAAATAATCATTAGCTGCTAATGACTTTAAGTCACTGTGAACAAGGCAGAGATTGATCCTGTGACCTAAATGTTCCATGGGATGCTTAAGTTACATGGTCTCCAGTAACAGATGAAGCTGGGTGTCTGGATTGAGAACAGGGATTTCTTTTTTAGTTGCAGAAATAATGTCTTCGAATAAATAATATATGATATTGGGGGGTCTCAATTTACTTAATTTAAACAATGAATATTTTACATGATGTCATGTTCTGTGTATATAAAATTAGTGTCATACGAAAAAGACACATAAGATATGCATGAAGTACTTCAGTTTGCACCTTTGTTTACTTTTAGGAAATGTCACTTTTATTTTTCTTTCCAATGTGATTAGGATGGTTAGTTTTTTCAAATAATCTCTAGGTGATGGGTCACTTAATCAAGATTGTCTTGGCTAAAATGGAAGGAAGAAATAGAAAATGAAAAATGACTCCCTCGAAGATTTTGGAAGATAAAACATGGTGAATTGGTAATTTAGTTCTTTATATACTTTACATATATTTAATATTTTGTATAAATTACTGAATTTATACATATAACTATATCTAGAGACAGACACACCAGAATTAAATAGAACAGAGGCTGATTTAACAAGAAGTTTCTAATGTAGCATAAAGAATATAAGAAATAAGAGTGGAAGAAATATAGAAATGTAATAAATAAAACATCTGAGATCCCCATTGCCAAATAACCTTATCATAGCATTAGTAAATGCTTTAACTGTTAAACTGTTAAAACATATGAATCGGCATGGATTGGGAGTAAGAATTTTAGATTTTGTTTTTATTTTATTTGCCACTCACTTGTTGCATAACAACATCGAAAACAGTCGCCACATAGAACCTTTAAAAGATGGGTGATTATTGCCGCTCCATCAATGGCGACACTGGAGATGCAGGGTTGTTACCATACCCCGGCAGTAGCCAGTGAATGGTATAAATAACCAGCAGACATTAAACATGGACTTTCTAAGATGGAATTTTACTTTCAGATAAGCATAATTGCTACTTTCCTTTGCTAAGATTCCCTATAAATATGTATATATTAAAAGATTATCATATATGTAATTGGTCTAACAGTTATTAGTCTCAACTGGAAGATAACATGTAAGAAATAAAAATGAAATGACTTGGAAATTTGCCTGGCTTCTTTTGTATTGATAGCTTAGGGAGAGTAAAATATGGAAAGCAGAAACTAGGTTTTTCAGAACTGAATTCAATGATTTTGATATTCTAGGATGAAGGTGAGGTTTAGAATTTTTATGGTAATGTTAAGTGTTCATTCTCAGCTTGAAGAGTTTTATTCTAATTGGCTCAATTAAGTTGTAACTTTTCTTTACCAACTGGGTAAATTCTGCTTATGACAAGAACATGCTTAATATAGTAGTAAAAACTTATATTTATTGGGTGTCTGCCATGTCTCAAGAATTCGGCTAGGTACTTTCACATACATTATCTCATTTTCACAAAAACACAGTCCAAATTGATGGAGAAATAAGAAGCCAAATGTAAATTGTATCGCAACTCTCATGAAGCATGGGGCTGGTTCTTGGCAAAATTGTCACTGTTTATCTTTGGTCTTTCCAGCCTCCCTTCCTCTGAATTCTTTCCTAAATTCTTGCCCCATGAATATCTGCTCTAAAGAAAGTATATGATATTGGCTATTTGCATCTTATGAATATTAAAGCAGTATCAAAGACAAAATCCAAGATATTTTAATGCTAATATATTAATAAGATGATAGCTTATTTTAGGATAAAGCCCTAGGTACTCCCTAATATACAAGAATCTGGAATTCTCTGAGGTGCAGAGACTGAGAATCACAGGTCTAAAAACTGAAAGTTACTTACTGGACCTGGGGAAATAAAACCCAATTTCCTTGGTTATGGGTAAAATGATGGAATCATGATCCCAGAAAAGATTTACAGCGGTACTTTATTATTATTACAAGCCCTAGGACCAAAACTATAAAAGTGAATGTTTAGTGCCAAATGAAAGAGCTAAAACACTGTATTTCTTCTTTCATGAAGAAATATTGAATATATTTTTCATGTGTATGTGTGTGTGTGTGCATGTATGTGTTTCCATGTCTGTATGTCCACATCTGTGAGTCTGTACCTGTGCATTGGTATGTATGTACATGATTTATCAGAAAGAAAAAGCACAGACAATGCAGAAGACCATGATAGTTGTCGCTGAGTGATAATACCCCAACAAAACAGAATCAGAAATTTTATTAAGCTTTAGCCTGTCTATGGATAAATCCACATCAGGTTAGGTTCATACAAGAAAAACAGCAAACACTCTCATGAAGTTATGGGTGTGAAAAAAAGGGAAGGAAAAAAATCATCCTAAAATTGTCAGTTTCAAGCCAGGTTAATGTGATCAAAGCCATAAAAATGTCTAAGGTGTAACAAAGCTACAAGTCTTAACTGGATAACTGGATGTGTGATGAATCTAGCTGGATCCTGTTTTCATCTGTGAATTGAGGATAATCTTTGAAAAGAAACGTAGGCCTTCTGACTGCTTAGATTCTTCTTCTAGGATCAGCCTTATAATTCAGGTCAATTAAAGGAGATTGGCAGAAGTTCTGTGGTGAAAACAAAAGCAGGTTTTCATGCTACATGTGCTGAAGGTTAAGCAATAGACTGTCGGCTTCTTGGGACAGGATGTACAACTGGATATGTGCTAGGTTCATTACAGAGAGAGCTTGAAGCATCCAC
Source organism: Pteropus alecto (assembly GCF_000325575.1). Lineage (NCBI taxonomy): Eukaryota > Metazoa > Chordata > Mammalia > Chiroptera > Pteropodidae > Pteropus > Pteropus alecto. The sequence goes on along the minus strand of NW_006431918.1, from coordinate 9,197,213 downwards.
CAGGGTTACAGTCAACAGTTATTAAATCCATTTCCTACTTATGTTCTCTAAGGTTCATCACAGGCCTCCTTCCTGAAGTAACCTGATTCTTCTGCCGTGAATGTATGATGTGACTTGCAAAGCTTCTCTCAGTATAATACAGTACACTCTTTATTACTGTCTTTTTCTCAAGGGCTGGGCATTTTCCCCAGCTGGCTCTTAGTTAGCTCTTGAGAAATCAAATCCTATGTTGTTTTATGTATATTGCCCTGATTTAATGTTTTATTATTATTTAATATTTATGGATGTGACATCATAATCATTGTGGACCCAATGCAAACTTCCTTAACCTCATTTTGACAGTCTATATCCACAGTATCCACAGGGCTGTAGATGCTCTGTGTAAAAAAAAAAAAAAAAAAAAGATGCAGCTTTCAGAGATATCATTTCAGTGAGATATCATTAGCAAGTTGCTAATTAGCATGCTTTTTCTGCATCATTTTGGATGGTCTCAGTCTTGCATTCAGCTCTTGTGTAGCACGCTTTATTTTTATTATTATTATTATTATTATTATCTTTCTTAAGAATACATCATGAAATTTCAATTCATGTAATTACATCTGGAAATAGCACATCCATCATTTTCCAATAATTAAGTGTGGTTATTTTATTGCTGATGTACTATTTGGTAAAACCTCAAAATTTCTTTGAGCATTATTTTAGAATCTAGCCCATGAAATGGGTTATCACAGATACTTAAAATTTTGTGGTAAGCCTAATGAGATCTCAGGATAATTTTGGTGATACCTTATAAATTAAATCTCATCATCCTGAGGGGTTTAATTGAGAGGAGGAAATTCTGAACTGTAATACCAACTGCTGCAACCACTTTATAAAAATGTTAAGACAGTTAACAAGGCCCAAACATATACAGATTACTATTAAGTAAATTATAAAGTTATACACATCTCCACATGCACACATGCATGTAGATATACACATATCTGTAGCAGTCAAGACTTTGTCTTAACATGAAGATACAGATAGGTGAAATTTGCATCAACCTCACCATCAAGTCTCATGTATAAACTCAACACTTTCTTCATTTCCTCTCCTCTCCCGTTTCCTCTGCTACAGAAGTCCATGGAGACCCAACTACTCTTAGTATTCTCACTCTGATTGGTTTGTTCTTCCAGCTACTATTTCCTTTGACATTGAAAGTCCTGGCCTGCCACCACCATAACCCCTAGGACTACTTTTTCCTACATTTGAAGTCACAAGACTATAAAACCTGGTACAGAAAGTGCTGGGCAAGCAAGAGCTCCAGCAATCTTTAAGTTCGAATAACTAAGCATGGAATCAGCTTCTGAAAGCTGATTGCCCCTCCATCTTTGCACAAGAAATATATGTTCCATAACAGCTAGGGATAGGTCCTACCTTACATTTACTGGGTGTCCAGAGCCTACAATTGTATTATGCATAGAGTTTTTCATCTGTTAATGAAATAAGTGACAAAAATCTTTAGATATCATTTTTAATTAAAAATTTTACTGAGATAAATGTAGATTCACATGAAGTTTTATGAAATAATACAGAGAGATCCCTTGTATACTTTGTCCAGTTTTTCCCAACAGTAACACTGAGTAAAAAGTACGGTATAATATCACAATCAGGATATTGATATTGATATAATCCACCAATCTCATATGTGTATATGTGCATGTGTATGTGTGTGGAGGGGGTATGCTTGGGTATCCACTGCCACAGTCAAGATATTGACTCTTGTTGCCCTTTTATAACCACAGCTACTCCCTCTTTCTTCCTCATGTCCCATTTCTAACTTCTATCAACCACTAATCAATCCTTTATTTCTAAAATTTTGTCATTTCAAAAATGTTACGCAAATGGAATAATACAATATGAGAACTTTTGGGGCTGTTTTTTTTGTTTTTGTTTTTTTGTTTTTGTTTTTTCCTGCTCAGTATAACTCTCCGGAGATTCATCTAAATTGTTGTGAATCGGGAATCTGTTCCCTTTCATTTCTGAATAGTATTCCATGGTATACATATATGATAGCTTAACCATTCATTTATTAAAGGACATCTTAGCTGATTCCAGTTTTAGCTATGACAAATAAGGATATTATAAACATTTGTATACAGTTTTAGGTTTTTTTGTGAACATGTATTTATCTTTCTCTGGGATAAAAGCCCAATAATGTTATTGGGCTTTTCATGATGTATTCTTAAGAAAGACAAAGTTACTGGATTGTATGGCATATACATGCTCAGTTTTTAAAAAACTGTCAAAACTGTTTTCCAGAGTGGCTATCCCATCTTACATTCCCACTAGCCATGAATAAATGGTCTTATCTCTCCAGTTTTCCCATACCTTTGCCAGCATTTGGTTTTGTCAACTATTTTTTTATTTTAGCCACATTCTCATAGTTGTATAGTCATATCTCGTGGTATTAATTTCCCTAGTGGCTAATGAACATCTTTTTCTTGTCTTTATTTATTATTTGTAAATGCTTTTCAGTGAAATGTCTATTCATGTTTTTTGTCCATTTTCTAACTGAATTTGTTTTTTACTGTTTAAGACTTCTTTATATATTCTAGATATAGTCTTTGTCAGATATGTTGCTTGTAATTATTTTCTTCCAGTCTGTAGCCTGTCATTTCATCTTCTTCACATGTCCTTTAACAGAGTAACAGTTTTTAATTTCTTCACATCATTTTAACAATGCCACAAGTGGAGAAAGAGGGGAAATATTGGGGTCTATCATTTAAAAACCAACACTGAGATGTAAGTTATACTTCAAAGTCTACAGAAACCACAGTTTCATATCTAGTTCAGTCTACAGATGACAACAGCTGGTGACAAAATAAGATATTTGAGGGCATGTTGTAACAAGTGGTTCTCTATATATACACTTATTCATTCGATAAATAATTATTCAGTGAGTCTTATGTGTTTGGCCCTATGCTGGTGATGCAATGGTAATTAAAATCACAAGAACGTCCTTTGCTCATTTTTTAAATCAGTTTTTTTTTTTTTTTTTGGTGTTGAGTTGTATGTATGTTTTCTTTATAAGTTTGAGATATTAACCCCTTATCAAATGTGCCATTGAGGAATATTTTCTCCTATTCAGTAGGTTGTCTTTGTTTATAGTTTCCTTTGCTATATAAAAACTTTTTAGTTTAATGTAGTCTCATTTGTTTATTATTTCTTTTTTTTTTCCTTGCCTGAGGAGACATAGCAGAAAAAAACATTACCAAGAGCAATGCCAGAGACTTTACTATCTATGTTTTCTTTTAGGAATTTTATGATTTTGGGTCTTACATTTAAGTCTTTAGTCCATATTGAGGTTATTATTCTATATAGTAAAAGGCAGTCCAGTTTCACTTTTTACATGTATGTGTCCAGTTTTCCTAATACCATTTAATAAAACACTGTTTCAGCCCCTTGTATATTCTTGCCTCTTCTGTCATAGATTAAATGACTATATAGATATGAGTTTATTTCTAGGCTCTCTGTTCTGTTCCATTGATCTATGTGTCTATTGTTATTCCAGTACCATGAATAGACATTTCTCCAAAGAGGACATACAGATGGCCAATGGATATATAAAAAGATGCTCAACATCACTAATCATCAGAGAAATGTACTCATCTCCACAATGAGATACTGCGTCACACCTGTAGAATGGCAATCATCAATAACTCAACAAACAACAAGTGCCAATGAGGATGTGAAGAAAAGGGAACCCTCGTGTACTGCTGGTGGGATTGCAAATTGGTGCAGCCACAATGGAAAACAGTATGTGGGTTCCTCAAAATATTAAAAATAGAACTACCTAATGACCCAGCAATTCTACTTCTGCATATTTAACAAAAAAAAGCTAAAACACTAATTCAAAAACATATATGCACCCCTATGTTCACTGCAGTGCTATTTATAATAGCTAAGATACAGAAGCAACCTAAGTGCCCAATGACAGATGACTAGATAAAGAAAAAGTGGTACATCTATACAATGGACTATTACTTAGCCATAAAAAGTGAAATCTTACTATTTGCAAAAACATGAATGGACCAAGAGGGTATTATGCTAAGTGACGTAAGTCAGACAAAAACAAATACTATATGATCTTACTTATATGTGGACTCTAAAGAACAAAATAAATGAACAAAATAGAAACAGATGCATAGCTACAGACAAAAAATTAATGGTTGCCAGATGGGAGGGGGCTGAGGGGCTGGGTGAAAATGGTGAAAGGATTAAGAAGTACAAATTTGTAGTTACAAAATAGTCACAGGATGTACAGTACAGTATAGGGAATACAGTCAATAATATATATAGTCAATAATAATATATAACCTGTGCCAGGAGGTTACTGGACTAATTGGGGAGATCACTTCGTAAATCATATAAATGTCTAACCATTGTGCTGTTCAACTGAAACTAATATAAAATAATATGAAATGTCAACTGTAATTGAAAATAAAGAAGTAAAATCAAGAATGCATAACTAAAACTGAGGTAAGAACTCTGAAGTAATGGAGTTCTGTATGATAAGACCATTTAACAGAGGAACTAAAATTTTCCTTAGGAAATAATACCTGAGTTGAGAGCTGAAGGATGAATAAGAGTTAACAGTGTAAGGAGTGGAAGAGAGGTTAAGCAGTGAGGTTGTAAGATGGGGGGATATAGTGTACTCAAAGGAGGTGCCACAAGTACAGAGAATTAGGTGTTCACAGAAATGAGTAGACTGCCATTTCGACATCTAGAGAAAAGACCACTGCAGGAGTGGTTTCCTTTGGGAAGGAACAAGGACAACTATTTACCCGCCTTTGAGGCTGAATCTAGAGGCCTCAGTGCTTTGTCTGTCCACTCAGAGCTGAAGTGACGCTTTACTCCAGTCAATTTTATGAAATTCCTCTTCAGCCACACCTAAAACATTTTGTAGATCTAAGGCCCAAAACCCACATGTCCTGAATAGCTTTCCTAAGACCTAAGTCATAAAAAAGGTAGTGTGTTAGAAAAAAGCAGAAAAAGTCAGAAAATCTGAGGGAGTAAGAGAAAAGGAAAGGAGAGAGGGAAATGTAAACAGAATCTGTGACAAATAAGAATGAGGAATAAAGGATGCATACGGCATGGAGTGCCATCCATTATCAGCTGGCATTTTCTCATGGACAGAAGCTCACACATGTGTATACCTTCCTTTCCCCAGCGATGACTGATGGCAGGGCTGCTATTTTTGTGGAAGAGTGGCAACCCAAGGGACACACTGGAGTCATTCATGGGGGAGTCTTGAGAGCTGGAAAGTGCCCATGATAAAAATCAGCAATCATGTTATAGAAGCCACTGGAGGGATCAGGCAGGAGTGGGTGTAGGTACGTCTTTAACATAAATTAGGATGAAATTTTACTCTAGATTCACGGAGTCAGGTTTCCAAGTCTAGTTGAGACATTTGATGTCTGTGTTTGTTTATATCTGACAAATCATAGTTTCTTTTGCGTATTTTAATTAAGAACTGAAAAAGAGAAAGGAAATATCTCTCAAGCTTTTGGATGGCAAATGAATCTTACAAAATGTTTTCTAATGAGCTAAGTATAAATGATTCAAATCTATATAGAGTGAATTTCTCAAAATATCAAGCAAAATAAAAACAAATATATAATGAGCAGAAATATATTGTTCCAATCAAATATTTCAAAATTGCTCTGATTAATTTGCAGAAAGTTCCCAGTCCCCATTGTGTTTGTCTAAAAGTTTAACAGAAAAGAACCTATGATCTCAGAGACAAATGAAATCTAATATACTTTGAATATATATTAATAAACACATATTTAAGAGGTCAGTTCAGTTCTAGTGGTTTATGCTGCTTAAGTGTACTTGTTTGCTCCATGGAGAAACTATATGGTTTACTCAGCAAGTACAAAAGGGTTCATTTTTGATATTGCTGGCATTTAGAAAACTGGCCTTTTTTCCCCCTCCGCCACCATATTCATATTGTAATTCCAGCATATGGGAGGGACTGGCAACATTGGTAGTCTAGGCTACGGGGAAGTAGGGGCAGCTGGCAGTGAGAGGGAAAAGTGCTGAAATGCTCAGGATGGCATTGTAGAACTAATTACAATTGTGAATGACTATCTCAGGCAGTGGCAAGGCAGGTTTGCCTCTCTGAATATTACTCCTTTTTTATGCCTGGAAGATTCAGGAAGATGCTTACTTTTCACCTCAGATAACTTTTTATATTCTACTGAGGCACATTCTGTTGGAAACTGTGCCCTAAAAGGCAACTACATACAGATATTGGCCAAGTGGTTATATATATATTAGCTAGTCCATCTGCAAAATATATAGGACCAGATCTTTGCTCTTGTCTTACTGAATGAAAAAGAAAAAATATCTGGAGATAGGAAAGTCATGGAAATAAAAGCATGAACCAATTATATTTTTCTCCATCCCACCCATTTCCTTGACATGGTATGAGATTTACAAATGATTTCATTGTTTGAACTCAGAAAGTTTTTCTCACAATACTGTTTTCCCTTAGGAATTCTAATCTATTTTGTAGAAAGTCATCTAATATGGGGGAACTTTCTGATAGCACAAGATTCTCTGTTTCTTCATTGCTCTCAAATTTTGTAAAATGTAGTTGTTTTGCCTAAAGAGAGAGAATAATAAAGTTTCCTGAGGGAAAATTTTCTCAATATGGGAGAACTTTACCAGGATAAAGGAGCTGGAACGTTGATGCTATCATATAGTTGGAAATCACTCTTAAGAGCTTGAGGAAAATCATGTCCAGTATTAAGTGAATAGAATGCCAACAATACAAGATAGACAGTAATCAAAGTATCAGGGAAATAGATAAACTACATGAGGCTAGAAAAAGCTCAGGGAAATAGATAAATTACATGAGGCTAGAAAACCTGCCTGATGACGATGTTCTAAGGGAGGTCCCAGAGGACATTTCATTTATAAAAGCAGTAAGAAATATTTTGAAAAGACACACCAACATCATTGAGAAGCTCTGCAGTGGCTATGCTCCATAGAACAGAGGCAGGCGTTGACTTAATGGAACAGGGCTCCCCTATGGCAGGGGGAAATGACAGGATATAATATAGGCTAATTATTAAATGTCAAAAGCCAGTTTGGCACACTTACTGTAATGAGCAGCAAGGCCAGAGTGGTAGCTGGGAGATCTGAGATGCAGAGAGCTCTTGACATGGTTAATAGAATATGGCATTTCTAGGGGCAAGATAGATGGGAAACCAACAAAGATATTGCTCAATTTATGCAATTAAAATAAATCAAGAGTAGATCATCAATAGGCTAGGCAACATCCCCAATAAAATATCAAAATCCTTTATCCTTTTTCTGGATCTGAGCCAGTTTACCAATATATAACCCACTACAGAAAAGATTAGATCCCCAGTAGAAAGGCCATAGCAAGATCATGACAAATTATATGGAAATAATTCCCCCAGCACTTTCATAAAGAAATCTATGGTACTTACTTAATAACTATACACTGAAGACAGGGCAATTCCCAAACATTTTGAGGAATGCTGGATACAGAGCCTACGCGCAATAGATAATAAAGTCCTAGCTCAGGTTTGGCTAAAGAGGTCTAAAGATCCACCCATTAATTATTTTCCCAGTTTCTGAAAATGTACTTCTATGTAATGGGAAGAAACCACACACTGCTGCCTAAGCCTGTGGGGTAAGAGTAACCATAATGAGGAATACAAATAAAAGTCTCAGAAACAGCTTCTTGTTTCCTATCTTTCCTTCCTGGGACTGAATTCTCATTCCCCCAGGTTTTGGGAGAGTTGGAAGTCAACAATGCAAAGCTGACTTCCCATCTCCTCAATAACTGGGTCATTCCTTCCCAGGGGAGCCTGAATCAAATGGTTGATGAAGAGATATAAAGTTGACTTCTTTGCCCAATTTCTGACAACTGTGCTGTCAATATTTCTAGATCCAGAGCACCCCATGAGATTGGCTGAGGTCTTTGTGGTACCCATCTTCTCTCTGTGTCCAGTCCTATTTTTTTTTTATCATCCCACAGGTGGCAATGCCCACGGTACTCCCCAATAAATGTTGTCCATGAAAATCTCAGTTATTTCAGAATCTACTTCCAGGGGATCTGACCAGCAACATCATCCTTTCCCTTTTCAAAATAAAAGGACTGTGGGACTTGCCCAGCAAAATAAACTCACATTTATTTTGGTCAACTTGTCCAGAGTATCAGGTATATTAAGTGATCTTTTGTTTGTGGGCTTCTTAATATGAAATAAACTTGATTTGGTGAAATGTAACTTGGGAAATAAGCTGATTCTTTTGTTTGGGATCCACCTAGCATTCCTATCAGAATTGAACCTTAGAATTTAAGTACAGCGGTGGTTCTTTGGGGAGAGTTGTCTATTTCTCTTCCATTTTTGGGACTCAGATTTGTCTTGAACCATACCACTGAGTGGAAAGGAGCCTCTTTATTCTCTTGGGTTTTACATGCAAAATGATACGCTCCTGTGTCAAAATCACCAGATCTGAAATAAATGCTTCTTTTCTCCTTTCTCTATAGTAATTAAGTTGTTGTTTTTATGATAGTAACTCAGGGACAATTTCTTCTTTCATTTTGATATTTTAAAATTAACTTCAATTTAAAATTTTAGGGTTCAGATTGGCTTTTGTCCATGGTTTTCATAAGACTTTATAACTTTCACAACCAAAAGGCTATAAAACACCAAATAACTAGAAAAAGTTACTAATATTTACCAAGTATTTACTATGCGCCTGCCTTTATGCTTAGTGTATGCATATGCATTACTTCATTTAATCTTCATAACCATCATGTATTATAATTATTCTTCCCATTATATAAAAGTTGAGAGGTAAACCGATATGGCTAACGTCAGACCGCTCATCAGCTGAATAATCAAGGTTCTAAATCCAAGGTCTTAAATCCAAGTTCAAAGCTTTTTCCACAGCTAATCTGATTATGTGTTTTGTGACTAAAACCCATTTCCTTTTCATGACTTTTTTAAAGGTCTAAAAATTGTATCATGCTTACCAGAAATATTGTGATTTTACAGAGAGTTAGACTCTATTGAAATTTTATTTCAATTTCCAAAAATCACAGAAAAATTTGTGGACTGATTAAGAAGAGGAATCCCATTTTTCGCCTCTGAAAGCAGTAGACCATATCATCATCCTTTTTAATTCTTTGGTCTGAACTTGAAAAATATTTTCACTTGCACAGAATAAAAATTTTGTATTTAAAATATAATTAGTTGTGGCTCATGTGTGTATATATGTGCAAGTATGTACTTGTGTATTTAATTTGTAAGACACATATGATTGCCTCCTGGAAGTGAATTAATTGACTATTGGAGTAGTTTAGAAATTTTTGATGTATTTGGGGAATGATTCCCTGCCTATTTACCAGTGGTTTTAAGGGACACCAGAATGAAGGGACCAAGTAATGCTTTCCCTAAGTGCATCCGAAAACAATGACAATGACTGTACAAGAGGAAGGACAACAGGCTTCCTCTTTCTGTTGTTCTCTCTACCTGAGATATAGTTGACCCTACCTCTAATTGAGTGGTAATCAAAGGAATAACTTTAGGATGTAAATCCTTCTGCTTTATCTTGCAGTTAAAAGAAATCCTGAGAGCTAGCAGAGTATAATAGTCTAGCATAGCCTAGATAGGGACAACCATTTTAGTAAAATAAATAGCTAGGAGGAGATAAGTGATTCTAGAAAGTACCGAGAAATAATTGTATGTGTTGCCTTAAGTCAAGAGCAGAATGTTGTCAACAACAAATATGTCACATTTCTTTCTCTGAGGAAAAAACCAGTGAGTGCAACATATCATTCATGTCATTATATACAGAGCAACTCTCATTGCTTTGAGGTCTGGAGCAACGACTCAGAGTGCACCAGAGTGTTGTCCATCAACAAGCATTTTCTACTTGTTACTTATACTTCATTTTAGTATCTTGGGGTCATTGTGTTTTTATGTGGGAAAACTCAAGGCTACCCAATAGAGTCTATTTTGACACTGACTCAAAAGGGTGACACAATATCCTGATTAAGTGCTCTCACAAATGGTTAATCTTACATAGCACTGTGGTTGTTCTGTTAAGTGCAAAACCTTTGGTTTAGTTACTTAAGCAAACGCTGCATATTATGACCAATGAAAGCTCGGATGTCCTGCAGTTAAACTATTGGAGTGATAAGATGTCATTCTTGTGTGTTTATGTTATAATTTCTAAACTCTTCTGTTTTATTCAATTCAATGTCTTGAAAGTTTAATATGATTAATTGCTTCTTGCTCTGGAAATTAGCATGTTCTCTGATAAACTGTTTGAGTGTTCGGGCATATAAACCAAAAAGATTTAGATTCTTGACACTGTGTATAGTATACAAGTTGATGAAGGGAATCTCACTATCGCATGCCAAGCAGGTTCTTCAACACTATATACACTTCTAGAAAGACTGCTGAAAATTAACAGAGATTTGGAAAGTTAACCTCCACTCATTGCAAGTTTTTTATTAAAATAATTATGAATAATTGAGCTGTCATTAAGTAGGTGAAAAAATCATAAAGGTTTACTTTACATACAACAAACACACAGAGCCATTAAATAATATATATTTTCTAAAATACTCATGAAGGCTAAAGGAAGACACTAAAACAACTATAGATGGTGGTGGCTGTGGGAGAGATAAAGCAACAGTGCCACCAATTATCTTTATCAGCCGTATTACCCCATTATGTAATTCATAGAGATATGTAGATATATCTTTATAGACTGGCTTTGGTTTATCTCTAGAGACAGATGTTATCATTTAAGTTGAAGCCAGTACATCATACATTCATAAAAGCCAGATGGATGACATCGCTTATGGGGAATTTAGTGCCTGTCTATAAAGGCCAGATGGGTGCCGTGTCACAAAAAAAGTTTATATTGGCCAGCTATGGCTGCACTCCAAAGAGTAATGAAATGTTCTCAATTCTCCAAAGAATTTTCCACTCTTTGTCTACTGTTGTAATTGTCTGCAGAACCTTTCAGGACTGAAACTTACCATTAGTATAATCATATTACATCTAAAGACAGTTGTTCTTTTGGTAGTATATAAAAAAAAATAAGGTGCTCAGTAACCTACTTGAGCCAAAGAAAATAAACCAGTCAGATTCTAAGAGAATTTTATGCTGAATTTTTCTTTCATTTATAAATGGTTTTGAGTCTAAAGATGTAATTAAAAATATGTCAAAATGTGCATGAGACCTCTGATAGAAAACACCCTAAATCTATTTGCTTTACACTAGATTTCAAAACCTTATGGTGAATGAAAATTAAGCTAAGCCTGAGCGGAAACTGAATCGATATTCCATCTTTATGTAGTGTCCTCATAAAACATTTATGTTTGTGACTTGTTCTCTTTGCTGACTTGATGGCTGAATCAGTTATGCTTGGTTTCTTAAAATTTCAGTCTCATAAATAGTTTGCTTGTGGTATAATGTTATGTTACTTAAAAATCGTAGATTTACAATTGACTCTTTAAATTTAAGGGAGAACCATCTCAAGGCTTTGTAAATATTCAAATTTATGAATATCCCAATAACAAATTATTTTCTCCATGAAACTTTTTATAGTCAAAGACTCATAACTTTCTTAGATTATTTTATATTCTCTCATTTTTCCCTTAACAGTCACAATTCTCTCTCCTTTTAGGACTATTTGGTTCACAAAGAAACAAAATTTGTGTCACCTCATGATTTTTACTCTCTACATGGTGATAAGTAGAAAATAACAGATTTTAGTTAGCTATGGATAATGAGGCCAGTAAGCTTCTAACTTGTATGACATCCAACTCAAATTTGTCAAAGTTACTCACTGTTGGTGAAACCATGAATGTTAAGTATGGGAATACTACGAGCTTACCATGCTGCCTAATCCAGTACACCTGTACATGGTAAAGCTTTTAAGGCTTTAGAGACAGATGGATATTTAATGTGGCTGAACAGAAGAAAGAAGCACTTTGATTAAGAAGAGGGAAAACATAAATCTCTCCCCATCACTGAGGTCTTTATTGCCTACAAATTTCTCCAAATATTTCCATATAGCTTCTTTTTACACAAAGTTTGAGAAACACTAAGCTAAACAATGAATAGAATATTCTACCAAATTTTAGGTGTTGTTGCCAAGGGTTCAGAATGGATACCACTTGGATTGTTCAGTGAGAAATTGCCATGGCCCAATATTATGAATATTTTTTCCCCAAAATGAAAGGAATCAGATTTGTAGCTAAAACAATATGTCTTTTACTATCTTTTATAAAGTGTTGTTACTAATCACATAAATATATGTAGTTATTACAATCCGGTTGCTTTAGGAAATTTTGTAACAGTAAGTTCTTTATTGGACAGATAAAATTTTCTCTCACATTTAATATTAATTTTAATGACAGTACTAGTTCTAAAACTTACAACTCTTTTGGATGCACTGGAAAATGTTCACAGTCATATAAATGAGAGGGTTTAAAATGAAGTTCAGGAGTAACTGTAATTAGGTTTTTTGTTTATTTGTTTTTATGTTTTTAGCTTGAGGAAGATAAGCTGTGATTATATCACTACTTATTATTCAAACATCTGGATAAAATGGTACTATTTGGAAGCCAAAATATTTTGTCTGTAATAATCTGAATATTTACATCCTGAAGTAAATTTCTAAAAGACGATTCTAAAGTCTGAGAACTGCAGAGGTCATCACCGCAAAAATAAAATTAAAATAGGCACTTTACTTTTCTTGCTTGACTGATAACGGTTTTTATTTCTCTAGACTATATATAAATATGGATAAAGCCAATATAATTTTTTGCCAATTCTTGTTTGATCTTTACTGAATTTTAATCACACGGTGTGAATAAAATTAACCAAAAGTTAAGGGCTTACATTTGGTACCAAATACACTACACATTTACAGACTTTTCCTAATGTTCTAAATAATTATTGCTTGTTTGCTTTTGTAATTGAGGCAGATGTTTGGCATTGATACTAACACCAATGGAATGTTTTAATTTATTAGAATGTTTACAGCCTCTTCAAGGCTGGTACCTAAATGCAAGCTAAGGCAGTGATCTGTGAATTAGTTTCTATTTTCAAAGGTGGAGTTGCTATGGATATTTAAACAGGATTTGACTGAAAAAGAAAGTTCTGGCTAAATCAAAGCATTAAAACATTTTAGTGAAGTTTAGATTTCATTTCACTTTCCAAACTCGCAAATGAATTTCCCCCAGCATGAAAGGCGGATGATGAGAAGACTGGGAAGAATGTGGTCACTGTAAAGTGAAGCACAGCCCCTGATTTCTGTGTAGTTGCCACCATTCCATTTCAATCTTTACTTCCAAAGTCTGAGCATGATTTCTTCTGTGGTTATCTACAACTAAAAATGTTGAACTGATAACAAAGAATCATCAAGTTATTCTAATAGGAGGATGGCAGACAATTCATTTTGGCTTAAGAAACTACAGTAGAATTTGACAAAGAAACCAAGGCAATTCCTTGGTTTCTACAATTTTGTTGCAAGAAGATATCTTAAGATGGGAAATTGACTGAGAAGTCCCAGACAACACTGCCACTTTTGCAAGGTGGACTCAGCAAGTGAGCCCTCGTACTCTGACCAAATCTGGTCTGGATCATCTTAACCAGAGATATAGACAAGGGATGAGAGAAGATCTAGGCTAAATCTATGGTATAACTATAGCATTTATCTCTTTCATCTTTGATTTTAAGTAGACTGACAGCTCTGATCAAATTCAAGTTAGTGTTATCTTCTGAATGACTCCTTCCTCAAGGGAGGCTCCTTAGTAAGCAGGGTGTGGGAAAAGAAAATGCAAGCGATAACACGCAGTTTTGGAGGCTCTCTGGCCATACTCCAGCCTTCTGTAATATGTGCCCCATTTCTTATCAGTCTCAGTATCTAATGCCTTTCTGCAGTTGAAAATGAGTGCTTTATTGGTGGTTTAATAGAACTTGTAAATTAAATCTTTACAATTGATAGAAAGAAATATAGCAGATAAGAACAGAGAAACAGAGGAGTGGGTAGTCTTAGTTACTGGGGCGTGAAAATACAAAAGAGGACTGATGATATTAAGTTTTGATGGATGCAGGTTGCCATCTATAATACGCACTAAGTACAACCTTGGAAAATACTAATGACTCCGATTATGGTACTAAGTGAAATGATACTATAGAGTCAAGAGGAATCCTGGATTGTAAAACCACCCCCAAAGGTATACATCATGAGTAAAATTGCTCTGAATTTTCAATACGTCCTCACAAGGGATCCTGCTAAAGGGATGATGGTTACATAAAAACTAAGCACAAATTCACATGGAGGAACTAGAAAATGATTCTCTTCTTTTTGATGGATTAATGCAAATTATGAGAAGACCAACACATCTAAGAATAAAATTCATAAAACCTGGTCTTAGACTGTAGCTTTCTTTATCCCCAGTTCTCTAGAAAATGGAATCTGTGACAAAGCTTACATACTCAGGCTTTATCAGTAGCTGCAATCTCAGAGCTGCAGGTCTGAGGCAAAAAAAAGGGAGCGGGGATGAGGCAGGGAAGAAGGGAATATGGACATAAAAAGATACATAATCAAACTGACCATAGCTTCATAAGAAATACAACTGATGACTTGGTTCACAGTGTTTTCCAAACAGACCCTGACTCAGAACAAACCTTTAGGGCAAGGTCCTATAGACTTTTTCTGTAAAGGGCCAAATAGTAAATATTTTAGACTTTTCAAGGCATATGGTCTGTCACACACAATTACTCAACTCTGTTATACCATGAAAGCTGTCATAGACACTAAGTAAATGAATGGGCATGGCTATGTTCTAATAACACTTAATTTACAAAAACAGGAGGCAGGCCAGATTGGCTCTTTGACTGTAGTCTGACAATCCCTGTCTTAGAAGGAAAAGGAGAGAAATTTACTTGACCTTTCTTTGCTGTCTTCCTTCTCTCATTGGTCAAAGTTCTCACAACAAAGTGTTTGTAATTCTAGATTTGTCACCTGCCCCTCCAGGTAATCACTGAGAAAAAAGATTCTGTGTACCACAGTGTGGTTTATCATCTGAGCTTGGAAATGTTGGAGGAGTTATTGCTTCCACAGGTCCATTCATGCTATACCTGGTTCCGAGAACCATGGTGATGCCTACCACAGTAGCAGAGGCTGACATGCTAGTACTGTGTGGTAAGGGACAATGTGGAAGCTCAGGCTGTCCACTTGAACAAGCAGCCATGGACTAGGGACTGGGACCCTAGTGGGGCTGATGCAATCTGGAAAACTACCTAAACTGAGTCTGGTAATGTATCCTATTCAAATAATTAAAACTTTTCATAAAGAAAATATAATTGAAAAGTGCTGATTGAAACATATCCGATCTATATGCTTTGCTATAAAGTTTGTTAAATTACCATCGCTGAAAGATTTTCCGCATTTTTTAATGACTGAGCCTTAAATGGCTACTGAGAAAATTGGAATATAACCAACATTTTAAGGTAATAATTAAGAAGACATAATGTCCTCTCCGGTGTTCCCTTGGGCTGTTATAATCAGCTGCAGAGTTAGTTGATGAGATGGCCATGGGAGATATGGCCTCATGTGTCACACACAGAAGTGGGCTAACTTGAGATATTGGCGTCAGAGAGCCTGGGTTCAAATTCTGGTTTTGTCTTATGGATCAGTGTTTGACTTGCAGCAAGTTATTTAATATCTCTTCGAGCCTGTTTCCTTGTTTATAAAATAGAAAATTAATACTAATGCTGTGAGAATTAAATAGCATGGTAAGTAAACTGGCATACAATGCTTTGTACACATAGACATTTGATAAATGCAAACTATTAGCTACTCTGTGTGCATGCTTTATAAGGCTACTCTCATAGTCAATGTGAGCCTCTTGAGAGGAAGCTTCCTGTGGCTGACTCAGTTGGTCTCCATTCCCACCTTTACTATGTACTATTATAAACACGTAGCAGGGGTGACCATCTCTGGGAGCTTCTCCATCTGTCAAATGAGCATAATTTATACCAACCTATAAGCTTTTATTGGGAGCATCAATTATTTAATATGTGTATGAAGTACTCTGTATACTATTTCACATATAGTAGGAAGTAACTCAATGGTAGGTGCTATTATTACAATTCTTATAATTTACAATTCATCTCATATAACAAAAACATTCGCTATTTAGTTTCTGTCTTTTCTCAAAAGTCTCCCATATAGATATAATGGGTCACGTCCAAAATAGTCAAATCTTTTGAATTTCTTTTTTTTCTATTTCAATTATTAGAATTGCCTGATAACATCAGTACCACCATGAGCACTGTACTGTGCAGTGGGCTACACAGCATTTTGAAACGATACAGGATCTGATCTTTCATGTAGCTTTCACATGATGATGCTGTGATAGTGGGAAAAGAGAGTAAAAATTCCCCTATTTTGAATATTAACTACTTCCCAGTCTACTGGCGTGCTTTACATGGAGTTAATCACCAAAACAATCCTATAGGTAGGTACTCTTACTATCATTTTCAGTTTACTGATGCTTGGAGAGTTTATATAACTTCCCCAAAGCCACTGAACTATTCCATGCCCCAACTGAAACATGAAATTGTCCAGCACCAAAGCCTGTGCCTTTTAACTATTCTACACTAAGCTTCTTCATGAGAATAGAAGTCACAAAAATGTCCTGTTCTTCCTGAACTTGATTTGTGACCTTGAGTAAATCATATACATTTTTAAGTTTCCATTTCCTAATCTCTAAAATGAGGTCGGTTATATTATCTTAAATTTAAATTTACTCCAGATCTACAATTCTGTTCATATTGATTAGAAAAAAAAATTTGTATGTAATGATGATGATAAGTTCATCTGTGGCTGGGAAGGGGTAGGGGTTCAGATAATGTTAGAGAGAAGGAATAGACAAGGTATGCTCCTCCCCCTTCCCATCCCTGCCCCTGCAGCTGGAAGTACACATGTCCTCAGTAAGCTGACAAGCTGATGCTTTTCAAACATAAGCTAGATCACATCATTCCAATATCTTTCCATTTCACTATAAGTGAAAGACTCTACCTGATCTTCCTGTCATCCTTCTGTCTCTCTGACTCACCTCCTACTCTGGCTTTTGCTCACTCTACTTCACTGTGATGGCCTCTGTGCTATTCCTGGAACACACCAGTCACATTCCTAGATCGAACTATCCCACTTCCTATTCCCATGACTGGATACCTTCATGACTGAGCCACTCACTTCACTGGGTTCTTTAAGGAAATGACACCGGCTTCACAGTATCTTTTTGAATCACTTGTTTAAAATTAAAAATTAAAAATTAAAAAAAACCACTGTGATGGCCTCTGTGCTATTCCTGGAACACACCAGTCACATTCCTAGATCGAACTATCCCACTTCCTATTCCCATGACTGGATACCTTCATGACTGAGCCACTCACTTCACTGGGTTCTTTAAGGAAATGACACCGGCTTCACAGTATCTTTTTGAATCACTTGTTTAAAATTAAAAATTAAAAATTAAAAAAAACCCTCCTTCTCCAGCAGTAAATATTATCTACATT
>NW_006431918.1:9144171-9179469 GCF_000325575.1 Pteropus alecto | reverse complement strand
TCACTAATTTTGCAAAATATAACATCTATCTTAATTAGTAATCATCTCTAATAGACATCTAAAAATTTTTTTGGTTGAAGAATAAAAACGCTTTGTAGAAGGATGCCAAATGGAGAATTATCTTCAGATTTTAGTTTTTCTATCAACAACTGCTCAGAACTAATTATAATTTGTGTGCAAGCAAATGCTTAAAATTCTAAGTTTACACATTCAGTGAAAGTTGCATATCATGGCTATCAAAATCATTAAAACATCTTTAAACTAATTAGCATATATTATAGACTAACTTCATATTGCAAAAAAAGAGAAAGTCATCACATTTTTTTTTTTCAGTTAAATTGCTTTAAAATGATCTTGGGTTGTTTCCAAAAATCAGTATTGGGAACCTGCCTTGTTATGACTTCTAGTAGATCTACTGACTATTTTAACTGGTGCTCCCTAAGCTTTAATATGTATATAAATCCCCCCAGGTCTTGTGAACAAGCAGATTCTGATTCAGACAGTCTGGAGCAGGACCTGAGATCCTCCATACCTAGAAGGCATAAAGGTGATACTGATGCTGGTCCTTAGACCATCTGGAGGGGAGCCAAATTCCTAGTGCATTTGCCTTCTCCTAATATTACCATTATGAGGTCAAATGAACTTGTGATAGTAGAGAGATTCTCTCTAGAAAAAGCTTCACTGATACATTGACCAACTGGAATTATTTAGTGCTGGAATGAGATAGAGACACTGATGTTACAGACATCACTTCAGCTGGAGAAATAAGTGGGAGAGGACTGATTCACAAGCATTAGGCACCTCTGATGTTTAAATAGATGCTGAGAGGCATTCAGATTCTTCTCCATGAGAATTTATTTCACTGCTGTATCCTAGCCTAAAATAGTTTTTTTTTAAAAAAAAACTATAGTATTTTAAAACTGTATTTCTCTTATTTTCTAATAACACAGCAGAGAAAGGAAAAGAATAAACGCTTTAGTCCCTAAAATATGCAGTGAAATTGAATAAAGGGTTGGTGGTGGGAAGAAAAACTACAGATTTATTTTTCAATACGACAAGCTTGGGAACTACATAGAAAATAACGCAGGCTTGCTTCTTTTTGTTATTGCTCTCATTCAGCGTGGCCCATAAAACTTTGGGAATAGGGTATATTCTAGTGGCTTCACATACATAAGGCTCAGTTTTGCAGGTGGACTATATAGCTCAAGGGTGGAGAGACCCATATCATGGCAATAATTTAGCTGAGTAAACATCTACCACTGGTTGCCTCCCTGCAAGGAGTTCTGTTTGAAGTGAGCCTATCAAACCTTCTTTGGTTATAGTTATCGACAGCACACAGAAACCTATTCTCATCTTGACTCTGGATTGACATTAAAATATGAGAGGATAGCAGGGTAAGATTCGTGTTTCTGTATCCAGGAATCTTTACTGCTGGCCATTCTGAAGGGCATAATTAATTCAAATATATCTTCATATTACCATGAAACTTGTGGGGAAAAAAAAGAGTTTTGTTGTTGTTGTTGTTTTTAAATCAGCAGGGTAAACTTTAATCAAATTACTCTGTCTTGTCTTCCTCCTGACTTCTGGTACATGCTTTTGAGTCAATCAAATGCAAGTACCAGACCAAACCATTATAGCAAAAAGAGAGGTAAGATATAATCTCCCTACCTGCTTCTAGGGTGCGTGGCACCAAAATCATCCTGAATTCACTAAATTGTGCAGCATCAGATTCCTCCCTTCTCCATGCCCAAAGAAGAGAGGGTAATGATATCCATTCACTAAAGTAAGTAGGGCAAAATTCAACACCTTGAGAGCGTCCTCTGAGAGTAGAACCTCAGCCCTTTTCAACTCCCCAGTCATGAAACTGGCTCCTCTGTTTCAAGGATACCTAAAATTTTAATTTTATTTGTTTCTTTGAGCAACATCAGAAGCTGAGACAAATTAGTTCCTCTTTATTTTTACCTAAGAAACTCATCCAGTGGTAAATGCGATATTACATTTTTCCCCAGGAAAGCCAATCATGAGTCATTGTTAAGCATTGTACAATTTGGTGTATTTCTTTAAGCAGGCTTATTTTATTAGGGTCATAACAAGTAAGCCAATATTGCCTTTGTTCTTATCCACTTCCTCTTGAGTACATAGGTTTTCTCTTTGTTAAAGTTTCCTAAATGTAAAGAAGCAGGGTTGGAGAATGATAAATGATATTGATATAATAAATGATGTTACTACTTGTCTACAGAATTTTTCTCCTGAGTTCTGTCAAATAAAAAAAAAATAATCAAAAGATTTTCAGTTTATTAACTCATTTAAACTTTAAGATATCTCTACAATGCAAATACTATTTATCCACTCCAGATGAGGAACCTGAGGCACAGAGAGGTTGAGTAACTAGTCCAAGGTCATATAGCTAGTACAGGTGCTGGGGCTAAGATCTGAACCAGGCAACCTAGCACTTTAGTCCACACTCTTCACCTCTGAGCGATATCTTTTGTCACCAACTAAAACAGATTTATGCACTACAACTGCTAGTTTTTATGAAATTATTTTTTCTCGAGTCCTACTTGGGTGTATAAGTTCTATGATGAAGTGGTAATTAAGTGATTTTTCAGACACACTAACTGCCTTATCTTTTTGATAAGGATTGACTCTAGTTCTCCTCCTAATTCTTAATATTTTTTATGTATCAGTGAAAATACTTCTCTGTCTTACTTGCTAACAGATTTCATGACCATGTATATGAAAAATACAGCAATATTAACGAGAACCATGGCAAATTTATTAAGGTATGTTTTAGCATTTGAAAACAGTTAAATAATACGAAAATGAATAAGATGTGATTTGAAGGCAACAGTTTTACATGTCTTAGGAAGTAATTTGAGTATCAGAAATCCTATTTCCCTTTTATAAGCAGGGAGTGGGCATGCAAGCCTCATATGACATATGAATATGTTTGCTTAATGACTTACCAGATCCAGCGCCAGTTTGGGTTTATGAGCATGGCCCTGTCTGTTGCTATGAAGATGATGAATTGTAATCAATGTGTTCAAGGACATTAGATCACATCTGCAAAGAGAGTTAGAGAGTATCTACTAGACAGTGTAGAAGAAAGTTGCAAACACTTTTGCTTTACACGAAGATATTTTTTTGTGGAGCTTAGTTCATCTTTCTATCCTTTAATCTTTAACTAGTATTTTAAAATTCTACAATCAATTCTTTTGTCACTAGACTTTAAATCTAAACTATATCTTAGCATATAACTGGCTACCGCTAGATGACAGCTATGTTTAATTTCACTTCATAGCCTTGACTTTCCACTCACTTTCATCTAGGCTCATAGCGAATGCATGTATTTTACAAAACAGTAGTTGTCCAATTGTGTGTGTGTGTGTGTGTGTGTGTGTGTGTGTGTGTGTGTGGTACATCTAAGAACAATTTTGTGTTCTGGATGGAAACTGGGCATTTCGATTTTCAGTCAGAATTATTTTTTATGACTTAGTTATAACCCACAAAAACATGGCCTTATAATGTAAATGCTGATATAACCTTTACATATCCTCAGCTATAAATCAAGCTGCTATAAAACGCCATATTTGAAAAGTCAAGCTGGGTAAAATATTGAGTTAATGTTTGTTGGGAGAAGAGAAAGCCAACAAGTTAAACACTTTTAATTTCAGTCTTGAATGAAATATACACCCTTTTGGGTATCTTCAGTAACAAAATAAAATTTAAAATGACTATCATATATAAGTTAAATTAATGTAACTAGTGCTTTTTCGGGGGTGGGGGGGGGAAGATACTTCAATTAGAGGGTTACTATTTTCCAGTCCGAAACCAAATCTATGAATGCCATTGAGAGTTACTTCCTTAAGGAATTAAATTTCAGACTTATATGTTTTGCTGGAGATTAAAAAGGTGCTCATTTCTCACTGAGTGCTGTGAAAGGCAAAGTGCATGTGGAGTCAAGTGGAATATTATGCCAGCAGAATTCTCATTGAACACTTGATGTCATATGTTATCTGATACTGGCTTTTTCATCAGGTCATTTCAGGATAAGGCACTACTGAAAAAGCATAACCAACTCAGTGGGTGAACTGCTGACAAATTTCAGGAGTTTGGCTGGCATTCCAAAATTTATTAGTGTTAATCTTCATTCTCATTGGCCTTGAAAACTGGCTTTTCTGTGAACACTTTCATTACTTCCTGATTGTACTGGTATCAGAAACACCACAAGAAAAGTACTTGAGGGACAGATTTTTATAGAAACAATTGTCTTCGGGTAAGGAAGAACTTTCTGTTAAAAGGTACAAAGAATATCTATTTATTGTTTATTTATAACATGTGGAAACTGTAGGCAACCATATGTAATTGGTGTGCTGGCGACTTGTTCCTGGGTATTATTTGGAATTTATACTTTCCACAATAGGTTCCAAAGAATTCTCATTAATTGATTAAACAAGTAGAAGGTACCAACAGACAAAATCAATTCTGCAAAAGCATTGTGGATTTGTAGAAATTTTAGTTGTATTTTTAAACATAATAGATAATGAGTAAACTGAGAAAGTGTTAGGCTAAATAGAAAATACTATGTTTTACTGAATCTTAGGGCCTTAGGCTTAAAGGATATTATAAATTATATGATGATTCTCAAATTCTCATATATTCTATCTCACCATTTGCAATGAAAAACCTGGATTCTTTCCAGAGGGTAACGTGTATATACTTATAAAATTCTGTTTATGTTTTAGTAATGGTTATGGAAAACCTGTGTTCTATTTAGATCACTTTGCATGCATGTGCCACTCTGCCTGAGTTTGGTTGGGTTATTGTTTGTGGTTTTGATTGTACACACAAAAATAATAGCTGAGTGGGAAAGGAAGAACCAACCTGGTTAATGACTGGGCAAACAGAAACATCTATTGTTGGGCTTTGCTGGATAGATATGAGAACACAGTTTAATCCTGGAAGCCTAGATGCAGCCTCTAGCTTCCTCTTAAGGAAGTCGCAAACCCCAAGGATCTCATTTCTGCAATGTGACAAAGGCCAATCTGCTGTACCTGTCTGCATGAGAGGAAAAGGAGAAAGGCAGCAAGGGGAGTCCCCTTTCCACCGATGGCTTGTTTCCAGGTGACCTAGGCTGCTTATCCCACAACTAGCCTGACTTCCTTCTGTGTCAAAAGAAGAAGTGGAGCAAGGCCCTGGCCCTCTGATATGTGAAGCAAAAATTTAAAGAGCAAGTAGGAATGACTGCTTTGAGTGGATACAGGAAGTGAAAGAAGGAAGCAGTGCATGCCCATTTTCCCTCAAGATACAATAATACCCTCTGTAAAAATATAATGCCAAAGGTGCCGGCTTTTGTCCAATCAGACTGGAGTTTATTTCTCCCACAGGGTGGTAGGAGGGACAAAAGCTTGGGCAGACAGTTCTTTCTCTAGGATCAGAGATGTAGAATGAAAGGAAAGAATGCAGAAATTATCTTGTTTCTCAACACATTTCCCTTCTGACAACAGAATCCTTGGGATAATTTCCACACCAAGTGACTAACCAGAACTTGCCTGAATACCTCCAGAAGCTGGACCTAACTCCTAGCAGTCCATTTAATACAGGATAGTGGTGCTAAGTGCTTACATGAAGTCCAATCTGCCTCATGCCTTCCATCATGTACTTTGGTGTTGTCCTCGGAGCAGCAAAGAACAGGTCTAAACATATAACGGATTTCCAGATATTTGAGACAGTTATCTCTCTCCACATACCCCTTTCCCCCAAATGCCACATCTGTCCATGAAATTCACATGCACTCTTAGACAGAACTAGGAAGTATTTTCTGAAAATATAAGGATACTAAAATCAGTTTCCTCTTAGGAGAACTGGCCCCCATCATATTGTGGTGGAGAAGTTCAGGTCAGAGACTGTGGGAAAAATAACCTTGATTGGCAGAGCACCCAGTAGTACTGTGATGATGTGTGGTGCCTCTTCTCCCCTCTCACTAAACAGCACTGAAGGCTCCTGCCCCTCTCTGCATGTCTCCTTTTGCCTCTGTTCTCAAAAGTGAAATTCTGCACAGTTGAGAGGACTAGAGCAGAGTTAAGACACTTAGAGCCAAGAAAATAAAAGAGTCAGATGTCCCAGCAGCTTTCATTGCGTCCTGATTCTCACCACCCCCAGAGCAATCATGAAAGTAGGAGGGACCAGATGAAGACATTTAAAAATTGGTTTTGCTCCACGGTGATCCAGAGCAAGCTGGGGCTCAGCTGCTAGCAGGTGGTTTGAGAGGCTCCTCCTGGGGTCGGGACTTTAATGTGGGGTCAGAGACCTCTCTGACTCACCCTAAACTTGAGGTAGAAAGAATGGAACAATTTCTTTAAAAAAAAAAAAAAAACTTATTTAACTTAACACACAATCTAATGAAATCAAATTCCATGGAAATCCAACAGAAGAATATATTCAGCATAGCCATGGCCAACTTCTGGTCTTTAGCACATATCTGTAACTGAGGGAAGTGTGTGGGTTTTTGTGTCGGATCTGTGCCATTCATTGGGTCTACAGTGAGATCTGTGTAAGTTAAGAATTCCATTTATCCCATACGTTACAAGAGGAGAGAGGAAGTGCACTTACATGCAATGCTAAAAAACAAAACAAAACAAACTCTCTACAATGTAAAGGCCCACACTTTTAAATATGCATATACTCTGCTGGAAAGTGGATTTTATGAAGTCAAGACCTTTCTCTGAGGTGGATCCGAGAGGACACATATAACTCTCAATGGTCACTTATGTAACAACCATTTTGATTGGGAACTACCTATTGAGTGCTTTGTATGACTATTAAAGAAACATTCATGGAAAAGAACAAGTGTGACCCAAAATGTAGAAAAACTTACTCTCAGCCACCTGCATATGACTTGGCAAAATATAAGCCTCTGTAATCACCTGGTAAGAATCTAAGACCTTCTAATTTCTTTAGTAACCCTGGGTGTTTATTAAGAGAGTCAAGGTTTGTCACGAGGTAAGTGTTGAGTGGATAAGGTTGAAAGAGCAATAGATTAAACTTCCTTTTTTTTCTTTTTCATTACATCACACAAACATCTGTGTTCCTGGCCAAATACATTAAGAAAAAATAAAAGAGGAAACTCTAAATAATGATTGATAAAATGCTAAGCAACTTCAGACCTTTGTTGACATTTGCTCTCTTGAACTGAATCCTAATGACTATATAACATGTAACTCTAAATAATGTAACTTAAAACATACCAGGAAAAGTAAATATGTGTTATCTCTTTTGAAGCAGTCATCCCGGAATGCTAGCTTTTCACCCAATAATTTTGATACTTTTCAAAACCATTTTTATACTGTCTCTCTACAAGTATCTAACAGTTTTCCATGTATATTACTTTGAATGTCTTAGCGTACCTGGGCTGTAAGTCTGGCACATGCCTCTTGTCTAGCAACCTCATTTTATGGAGAAATTTAATCTAGAAAATTCAAGTGATTTGTCCAAAATAACAAAAAGCTGGGACCAGAACCAAGATCTGTTTTCCGTGATAGCATTTTTTGCCACAACATTCTTCTGCCTTTTTCTTTCATAGGTGGACTTAATTTGGGGGTGGGGGGAAGAACTGTAAGTTATTCAAACCTAAGTCTAGTGAATAAGATGGATGATCAACTCAGTGTAATGGGGCAAACATTCACTGGGAGCTGGGGAGCCGACTGTATACCAGGCATCCTGACAAGTGCTGCACAGGACACAAATTTTAAAGCATGAGGTGTGATCTTACACTAATAGATGGATCAAAAAAATTGAGCTGTGATTACATTGTAATTGAGAGTTACTGATTTCCTTGAGTTACTGATTCCGTATTATATCCCTTCAATCAACAGGTTTGGATTTATAAAATCAATAGAGAAAGCACCTACTTTAGTTAATATCTAATTGTTGTGCCCTTCTTTCAAATTCACAATGACAGGATTGGAATGAACAAAACTGTTAGCTTATGAAAATCATTATAAGTCCTTCAAGTGAAAATAGGACCTAACATTTTAGGTAGGGGTGCAATTATTGTTTTCTGTAAAAACTGTTAGATTTTTTAGAATATTAGTGTGCTGCCAAGTTGCTATGTGGATAACCTTTGGGGAAACAAAATCAACACATGCAATCTGTGGTGACAGACCTTTAATCAATCCTGTACTATTGTGAAGTATTTCAAATATGGTCAGCTCTTAAACCTGTCACTTTTTAAAATCCTATAATAAAGATAATGAATATTTTGTTAATCTACTCTGTTTCAACTAATTTATATTATGATGTCATCACTAGCCTAGAAACACAAGTTCATGTCTACATCTTTTCCTATTGTTTATTAATAAAATAAATGTCTTTTTATAAGAACATTTTATTACTGACCTCATCAGAGGTTTGAGTTAGTTTTCTAGTAATAATCCTTACTTGGTAGATCAACACTTGTTGAACACACACTAGATATCTGGCGCATTTTATAAACTATTAATTGCTTTATTTACACATTCCGTCCTCACGATAACTTCCTGAAATTTGTTACTAACTCAGTAAAGGCACTGAAGTTCAGAGAACTTAAAAAGTCACTGAAATTCATGGAATGAAAAAGTAGCTGTGCCAAGATTCAAACTCAGATCTGTAGGTTCCTAAGCTGTGTTCTTTTCACGATACTATCTGTACATGTTTCTTTAAATCAGAGTGCTTTAGGACCTTTCCCTATTATAATCAAGGGTATACACTGCAAGATGTCTGGCCTTGAGGGAGGAGAGAGTTGGGAATAAATGGTTGAGAAACAAATAGTTATGAGTCAGATGGTCTAGAAACTCCTATATCTAGTGCTTGGCTTACCACACTTCTATGAAAGAACTCTGAGGGACATATATGCACAAAAGATCACCTCCAGCAAACATGAGCACTTTATTAATATCTGTGTCTTCGACCACAAAGTTTTGTATATTTCCTTGGGGATCTAAGTTGGACCTCCAAACCCTTGCTTAGTCCAGAAGCTGTCCAAGTTGCCTCCTTTTCCTCTGTTTCTGTCTGGCTCCCACTTGGCTTTTAAGTGGAAACAGAGCAGAGAGGAGGGCACTTAGTCTTGAACGAGGACAGCCTGATTTTATTTCACTATACAGAGAGGAAGTAAATCCAAAGAGACAGGTATTTGTATTCTTTCCAAGACTGAGAAATTCCTAGAGCCCTGTGTCCCCTAATCTTCACCTACTGGTACACTCAAATTTTAACTCTTATCCAATCTTATGGAAATTATTAGCCCAGAGACAAAGAAATTTTCTTGTCTCTCAATACATCTATAATAGATTAAGGATGGCTGAAATGGAGACAGGCTAGTACAGAGTGGGGTAGGGTAGATGTTAGCTTCCCTTAACTATAAGGGAGTAGTATGCATTGATTCAATATATCCACCTCGTGGTGCTGTTTTCATTCATCCAATGTACTAATCCTCTGAGTTAACTAGCCTAGATCTATTTTTAAGGTTGGGTGAACTCATTTCAATAGAGGCAAGGATAAAACAAATACATAAAAATCACATCTGACCATTTCTCTTTTATACATTGTAAAATATATGATTTGATATGCATTTTGAGACCGTGTATCTTCGGAGAAGAGTGTCACTTACAAAATGCCTGAAACAAATATTTTCTAAATCTGTGGATACTAATGGATATGCCACTAAGGTAATGCCAAACTTCTAAACATGTATATCAAATCAAACTTATCAATCCATAAAGATAGTTTCTAATCTATATTGGCCTTAATATACAGGTGGTTCCATGAAGCTAAGCCCATCTTTTCCATGTATAAGGACACAGTTCCCTTAACTGCCCTAGTCAGAACAAATAAATAAGCATAAGTAAAGATTTTTAAAGATGTCTTGATGATATGAGATAATTCTGAAATAAAATATCTATTTAACTCCTCCCAAAAATATAACTATTTTATCACTACCTGTATAGTTTTTCTTGCTTTTTACTTCCTGTTGGTGTAACATTTAAGAGTGTGTTTAATATTTTCAATTTGTAAATCTAGATAGGGCAGATAGTATTCTTTGACTGTCCAAAAGCTATAGCCTCTTCCTGGGTAACAAAATCCCAAGTTTGTTTATGTAGGCCATTCACTAGTTCCAGGAAACGAATCATGACTAGACCATCTGGGACAATCCTTTCTGCTTTATTATAACTTACTTTCCCAGACTTCCTTGCACTGAAGGATGCTATATGACAAGGTATGGCCAATGAAGAATAAGAGGAATTCTAAGGGGCTTCCTCTGCTTCTCTAATTAAAAAATAATAATAATTAGTAGTCGTCTTCCATTTGCTGACTTCTTCCTCCCTGCTTGAGACTGAAATGAGGATGTGATTCCTTAAAGTGTAGTAATTATCTTGCAAACACAGAGTAATAAGCCTAAGGCTAAAAACCAACACACTGTGGATGGCAGGGCAGAAGGCTGGCTGAGCTGCAGCACTCAACATGAACCCTAACTCTCCAGAAAAGATATGGTCCCTGTTAGTGAGACTGGGGATATAGACAATGGCAATATATTTACATTTGTCATGTAGAGGAAACTTAAGGGACTAGGATAGCATGAGTGAGGAATACTCATCTCAGAATTCCAAAAGACGGTGTAGGCAGATTAGGAGTTACCGAGACCAAGGCAGGTAGAAAAATCCTATAAGAAAATGAATCCAAGCAGAGAGACCAGCATGTGCAGTTTGAGCAATGTGACAGAACATGGCCTGATTGCTGAATGTCTGATATGTAGTTTAGGAAAGATGATACATCAAATGTGAAGGAGTCAACAGTGAGAAGTTAGAGAGGGGGCAGCATCCAGATCCTAAAGAACTTCTCTGCTAAACCGAGGTTTTTGCATTTTATTCTGATGATATCACTTTATTCTGATAGTACTGAGGGAATAGTATATATTACTACACATTATATATTATATTCCAGAAGTTCAAGAACATGGAGACAAAGAGACATGTTGTGATGAGCGAGAACATGAAGAATGTAATGAATTTTTAATCTTCTAACAAAAAGTGCAGACTTCATTGACTGCATGTAATTTAGAACTAGCGATGTCCTAGGAAAAGGTACTGCTGGAATCAATAGGAACTTTTCGTCCATAAAAATCAGGGACTATCATCTCTGGATATGAAACTCAGGAGGTGGATTCTTAGCTAAAGTGTCCATATAAGCTAGGAGCAGGGCATTTTCTGAATGATAGCAGCTTCCCTCTGCATCTAGGCAAGTTTCATGGTGTGTGTCAGGCATCTTACAAGGAGGCTCTTCTGGCTCCCTTTGGGTACCGACTGAGTTCTCAATGGCCACAGACAGTGTGACCACAGGGATGCCTACTGATAACATTAAGTAAGCTGCTGCATATTTGGGCCATGGCTGATGTCTCCCTGTCAAGTGACAAGCTGTAGAAGAAGAATCAAATTGGTCACATCTGAAGTCTTAACCTATTTGGCATGGCAGCTCTTAGGGAGTAGTAGTGTGCACATGTGTATGTGTGTATGTGAGCTTGTGTGTGTATGAGAGACAGAAAGATAGACTGCCAGTGAACCAGAGCTGGGGCACAGAACTTGTAGTTGTAGGATATGTAGATATCCTGAAGATAGGTATGTGAAGCCACAGTGCCCTGTCTCCCTGCCCTCCAAGGAATACTCATGACCAGCCTGATCATCCCTGCATCAGAGCTAGAGCCTGCCGGAAGAGTGCCTTTGCTTTCTAGCTCTTTGAAAGACTAGCTTTCTAGCCTGAAAGACTAGCAGCCATGCTGTTCACAGTACACCTGGGCTCTCCAGGCTCTTTCCCCACCACTCCCCAACTCCTTCCTGGCTCCTTCTCTAAAACCAAACTACTAATGGTTCCATGAACACAGAACACAGGCCTGCTTTGCACATGCTGTCCACTTCCTGGAATTTCCTTTTTTCCTTGGCAAAATTCTATCCCTCAAACCAGATCATGAGTCACTTTGTCCAGGAAGGATCATTCATGTAAATGATCAATGTGCTTTCTCTAGGTTCCTTTCATTCCTGAAACAGTTTCCCTTTATCCACTGGACATATATAAAATTGTATTTAAAAAACATAAAGTTTATCATCTAAACCATTTTTAAGTGAATAGCTGAGTACACTCACATGGTTAGGCAACAAATCTCCAGCAATTTTCAACTTGCAAATCTGAAATTCAGCACCATTAAACACCAACTCTCCATTTTTCCCTCTCCCCAGCCCCGGCAATCACCATTCTACTTTTTGTTTCTATTAATTTGACTACTTTCTACGTATCATATAAGTGGAACCATAATGTCTTTTTTGTGACTGACTTAGCACAATAGCCTCAAGGCTTATCTGTGATATAGCATTTGACAGGATTTCCTTCCTTTTCAAAGATGAATAATCTCTCATTGTGTGTGTGTGTGTGTGTACACAACATTATTTCTATTTATTCATCAACAGATATTTGGATTGCTTCCACTTCTTGGCAATTGTGAATAATGCTATGAACATGGGTCTACAAATAGCTCTTTAAGACCCTGCTTTCAATTATTTTAGATATATACCCCAAAATGGAATTGCTAGATCATGTGGTAATTCTATTTTTAATTTTTTTTGGGGGGGGGCATCATACTGTTTTTCATAGAGGCTCCAGCATTTTACTAAATTCCCTTCAACAGGCAACACAAGTTCCAATTTCTCCACATCCCATTGCTTGTTATTTTTTTGTCATTGTTAAATTATAGCCATCCTGAATGTAATATAATTTTTTATTGTTTTTATTTTCAATTCTCTGATAGTTATGTTGAACATCTTTTCATAGCTTGTTGACCATTTTAACTCATTTTTTGGAGAAATGTCTATCCATGTCCTTTGCCCATTTTTGAATTGCGTTGTTCGTTTTTTTTTGCTGTTAAGTTGGAGGGGGGGTTCTTTATATATTCAGATATTAACTTATTATTAGATATAGGACTTGCAAATATATTCTACCATTATGTAGGCTGCCTATTCTCTTTGTCGATTGTGTCCTTTGATGCACCAAAGTTTTAATTTTGATATAGTCCCATTAGTCTATTTTTGATTTTATTGTCTGTACTTTTGGTGACACATTCAAGAAATCAAATGCCAAGAAATCAAATGCCAAATCCAATGCCATGAAGCTTTCTCTCCTGTGTTTTCTTCTACAAGTTTTATAGTTTTGGGTCTTACATTAGGGTATTTAAGTTTGTTTCGAGTTACTTTTTGTATATGAAGTAAGGTTAAGAGTCCAACTTCATTCGTTTTAACATAGATATTTAATTTTCCTAATATCATTTGTTGAAGATACTACTGACCTTTCCCACTGAGTGATCTTGGCACCCTTGTGAAAAGATCATTTTCCTTTATACATAAGGGTTTATTTCTGGGCTCTCCATTCTATTCCATTGGTTTGTCTGTCTTCATGCCAGTACCATACTGTTTTGATTACTATAGTGTTGTTATAGGTTTTGAAATCAGGAAGCATGAGACTGCAAACCTTGTCATTTTTCTACATTGTTTTGGTTATTTGGGGGGGGGTCCCTCGAGATTTCATATGAATTATAAGATGGATTTTTATATTTCTGGAAATGTCATTGGAAGGGCACTGAATATCTAGATCACTTTGGTTAGTGTAATGAACTGTATTGTGTCTCTTCAAAATTCATATGCTGAAGTCCTAACTCTCACTGTGACTGAATTTAGAGATAAGTACTTTAAAGATGTAATTAAGGTTAAACGAGTTCATAAGAGTAGAGCCCTAATCCAACATGAATATTGTCCTTTTAAAAACAGACAGAGACCTCTGGAATACATGCACACAGAAAAAAGACCGTTTGAGGACACAATAAGATGGTAGACATTTACAAGCCAAGGAGAGAGGCCTCAGGAGAAACCAAACTTGCTGACACCTCGACCTTGGATTTACAAAGTCCAGAATGTGAGAAAATAAATTTTTCTTATTTAAGTCACCCAGTCGGTGGTACTTTATTATGGTCGCTCTACCAAATGAACTCAGGTTGTATTGATATTTTAACAATTTTAAGTCTTCTAATCTATGAACAAATGATATCTTTCTATTATTAGTGTCTTTTTAAATTTTTTTCAGCTTTGTAGTTTTTGGTGCACAAGTCTTTTGCCTTCTTGGTTAAGTTTCTCCTAAAGTATTTTATTCTTTTTGAGGCTGTAGTAAAAGGAATTATTTTGTAATTTTCCTTTCTGAATTGCTTGTTTTAGTATATAAAGAAACAAGTGATTTTGTATCTTGCAAATTTGCTGAGTCTGTTTATTATTTCTAATTTTTTTTTTAAATTTAAGTTTTTCTACATCTAAGATCATGTTATCTGTGAATAGAGATAATTTCGAGCCTTCCTTTTAATATGGATACTCTTTCTTTCCTCCCTTCCTCCTTTCCTTCCTTTGACTGGCTGGCTGGCTGGCTGACTGCTCTGGCAAAGAGTTCCTCTACTATGTTGCATAGAAGTGGTGAAGCTGGCCTTATTACATTTTTACAAGACTCGTTTAACACTAGACTGGACCAAAAGTTCTTGAAAGTAGAAACAAGTCTTATTTATCCCTATATATTCAATGCCTGACATTGACTAGTATATATGCAATGTATTTTTTCTAGCGAAAATTAAAGAATAAGTTTTTGAAGAAAATAGGATATTTTGAGATAGCCTAGAGAATATCTTTAGAGTGATTTTAGAAATACAAATATAAGAACTGGTAAAAATTTCTGTAAAATAAAAAGCATTCATAGTAACTCATATGATCTAGATCAACATTAA
The DNA here is from genome assembly GCF_000325575.1 of Pteropus alecto. Lineage (NCBI taxonomy): Eukaryota > Metazoa > Chordata > Mammalia > Chiroptera > Pteropodidae > Pteropus > Pteropus alecto. Next base: position 9,164,636 of record NW_006431918.1, on the reverse strand, counting down.
CAGTGATGTCATACTGATAGTATGTACCCTTGATATACTGTGTTGAGAATGATACTTTACCTCTTTGGTCTTCCCCAAAACCTAGCCTAATCATAAGAAAACCTTAGATAAATTTCAATCAAGGGACATCCTGCAAAATACTTAATCGCTGTTTCTCAAAAATGTCAAGATAATCAAAATCAAGGAAAGTCTGAGAAACTATTACAGCCAAGATGAGTTTAAAATATGTGTTTGTGTACATACATACATGACAATGAAATATAATGGGGTCCTGGAACAGAAAAAAAGACATTAGGGAAAAACGGAGGTAATCTGAATAAAGTATAGACTTTATGTATAAATACCGGTTCATTTTTTTTTTTGTAAGAAATGTGCCACCTGGATACAAAATATTGATAATAGGGCAAATGGTGTGGGATATTATGAGAACTCTACAATCTTTACAACTTTTGTGTAAATTCTAAATTGTAAAAAACAGTGAAAGAACACTAGTGGCATGCAAGGACAAAAACAATCATTTGAGGGAGAGAGTAGAGAGCAGAATGAGGGATGAGGTGTAAATATGCTAATTCATCTCTCCTCCAGCTGGAATGAATAGGGATATTTAGGTTATGATACTGGCCTGATATATATTTTTGGAAATTAAAAATACATAATTTTATATTTGCATAAGAATTTTTGTGTGGCACAGAGGCAGGAGACATTTCCTTTGAAATGGCTGTTTGTACTGTAATACAAGCTTGGTGAAATCAGACATCCTTCTTGTCTACTACTATAACCCTAATACTTGGGAAAATGCTTGGCATATAGTAGGTATTCAATGTTTCCTCACAAATAAATATACAACAAACATCTATGTGACATTGTGCTGATGGCAAGGAGCTCCATGTACAATATCATACTTGTACCTCTTGAGAACTGTCTTGAGAATTCTCAAGGTCATGTAGCCAGTAATGAGCAGAACCAGAGCTTGAACTCAGCTCTGAGTTCAAATTTCATGTTTTTCAGGGTTTTAATCCATTTTGTGTCATTAGTGTCTTATGTGTAACAGGTATTCTAAAAATATTTGTTAAAATTTATACCTTCTTTGCATAAATGTTATTTCTGAGCACTTAGTAGGTAATTTACTCTAGCCTTTATTCATCACCCCAGGGCAGCAAGTGTTTGTAGCTACAATATTCTGAAGGATTTGTTTATTATAATCATAGGTCCTGGCCTTACTCTTAGGTTTGGGTTAAAGGCAACAATAAGCCTAATTAACAACTTTGGCCAAATAACTGTTTCATAAGAAGCTAGACATTTTTTTGAATTACCATACCTAGTTCCTGCTTTATTATGGGACTTAGCATACAGAATATAAGCCCATATAAGTACATATACCTATAATATGTGTTTGTGTACATACATACAGAGACATGTACACATATCCATATATACATCGGCCTTCTGTATCTGATTTATAGGACTGGTGGGCTGGGATCTCTTTAGAAGATTATAAGATTACAAGCTGAGTTTGTTTTTTTGAGCTAAAGCAAAAAGAATGATCTTTACATGTTTACACATATATCAACAATAGACAGAGTTGGCATAAAGTCTATCGTTTTAGTCTGAGAGATGGGCCTGGGGCCACTTTGAGAAAGAAGAGCTAGCAGCTGGCAGTGCAGATTTTAGGAGGGACTGTGAGAGCACAGTCCTGCTTCAGTCCCCATGGACAGATCTGAGTAGGGGACACTTGCCAGTGGCTCTGGTACTCCAAAGTCTTTGACTCTGAGAATAATGCATAATCTTGGCATGGATCTTGCTACTTCTACAGAGGGAATCAGGAATAGGCTTTGTCGAGGTGCCTGGAGGAAGGGGTGGGAACACAGGAACATGAGTATACATATTTCTGAGAACTCTGGAGAAACCATCATGAGATGCCTGGAAATCAATGGAAGATAAGTTGAGGGAGGGCTGAAGTCCTACTGCATGAAGATGGGGATGAAGAGCTGCTATCATTTTGATAGTAATGTTACTAAGACTTCACATCGAAAGAAGCCCTGAAGTATTAATGTTATAGGGACAGCTACCAAAGAGTGGTTAGTATATACGAACTTGGATATATAAATAATTACCACCAGGAAATGCCTAAGTAGAAAAAAACAGCCTTCTTTGACACAAAGAGAAACTCTTGGAGACTAACAAGTGAGTCATATTCCTGGCTGGTTTTGGTTTACTGGAAGTTAATGGAGTTAGTATGAATGTTGTTACTTAATTTTCTTGTTAAGAAGTTGATAACCAGAAGAATTATTAGCAAGAAAGTTTTGTGATAATAAATTTCAGTTCTAAGGGAACAATAACTAGTGCTCTATTGACCAGTATTTAAAAACGGTGATAGTTTCTCATGGTTAGGAGTACAAACAAATTTTAGATGCCTCTTATCTCTTCCTTTCAGGTAGTCATGGGGGAAAGTTATCTTCAATTTCTTTTCTAAGACCTTACAAGGCAGATGGCTGGTATTGGCTGGTGGTCACTTACAGCTGGGCTAAGGAGTTTGGGAAAAGAAATATCAGTGCGAGGCACAAGGCCAAAAGAAAATTAAACAGACAGACACACATACAAACACTCAATACATTTAAGAAATTATTTCTCATCATTTTAAAATCTTTTCTGAATCAAAAGTATGATAGTTGGGCTGAGATTTAGGGAAATAAAATAGTCTTCAAATTATAGCTTTATGAAATTTCAAATTCTGTAATGAAAATTTTAGACAATCTGAATCAAACCTATTCAATTATCATTAAGCTAAAATAACAATTTTTATAACTTTCTGATTAGATAGATTATTTCCAAAGTCTCTGTTTTGATAAAATATTTCCTTTGTCGTTGCCACTGACATTTCCTCTTCTAGGCTGAAGAGTTTTGAAATAAAGATTTTTGTCTCATCTTTATATATTTCCCATTGTTTCACACATAGTAGGAACTTGGGATATGTGTCTGCCTCATCTTTGTAAGTCTCACATTGCTTTCTCTTGGTAGAAACTCCACTGCTGACTGAATGACTGAGAATGTGATAGTGCGTGCTTTGTGGATAGTGAAATTCTGTTGCAGTTTTCTCTCTTCTTCCCAGTGTTTGATATCTACGTAACTTTGAAGTAATTGGGTTTTGTCTGTGGAAATACCAGGATATGGTTAACAAATTCTGGAACTGCTGAAGTTTAGTTAATGAGTCATAAGGAATTGCCTTGAAAATCACTACTTTTTCTACCGCTCTACTTCTAAGGGTAAAAGAACCTCCATAGAAAGAAAAGAAAGAAAAAAAAAAGATTGATTTTTAAAAAATTCCCAGCATGTAGAGACTAAAATTAGGAGAAGCAGTAAATACAGAACACATCCTTTATTACTTAACCAAGGGAAGTTGGATATTGCTCTGAAAATAACTACAACAGTGTAAAAATAGTGCCCATTTACATCGTTTTATGGTCTTCAACTGGCTATCTCAGCTCTCTTGAACACAGTACATTGCTGAGAATATATTTTTCCAAATTTTTATTTCATTCTCAAGATATTTCTAGAAACAAGTTAATCATTATTTTTGGAAGAAATTGAAATTAATATGATTGCTATTACTCTTGAGGATCAGGAGATAGCAGATGAAACCCAGAAAGTGCAGTGTGCTTAATGTGACTGAGAATCCAATATCGAACCAACCATGTTTGGGCATCTGAAATTACCCATATTGTTCCTATTTGTAGTAGTATTTTCTCTCCTATCCTGCCTTGGTGCCTCGAATAAATGACGGTGTTCACAGGTGAACCAATTGCTATGGTTACGGGGAATCTATGTTACATCTCTTGTAAACTAAAAAACAGGGTAGTTTAAGGTAAACATTATCCTTCCTTTAGAGAGAGAGCATTCTCTCATGACTGCACCCATGACTCAGGCTCCCACTGAAAACATAGGACGAAGGTGTTAAGGTCCAGGTTCTCGTTAACTCTCCTGCCTCACTCACAAATGCACACACTTGATGCCCAATGCTATTTTCATCTCCAGAGGACCAGCTATCTTGGTTTCCAGAGTCTTGGGGTTGGGAGCAAGTTTAGAGTTGCTAACACAAAGAAATCTGTGAGACCTGTAAAGATATATTTATTATTATAATGTATTTGGTAAGCACTGGTATTGTCATTGGCACCAGACAACTGAGCCCTAATACTTCTGATGTTGCAATAGCTCATACTAATAGCACTGGTACTAATAGCTATACATACTTTTCCTCATCAACCATGCCTCTCTCCTCAGGGGCTGAAGGGGAGTTGAGTGTTTAGGCTCTGTGGGTGAAGGTCTAGTCTGTATTCAACCTTATTCAGTTTAGTTTATCTTGCAAGCTTGTACTGAGAGCCTACTGTGGGACAGATGTTCCCCTAGGTTCTGGAAATACCAAGATAAACCAATCTCTTTCCTCTTGAGGAGGTGAAGCAGATGATTGGTTTCTTTTTAAGGATGAAAGAGTGAGCTATGAAAATAAGACTTCTTTAGATTTTCTGCTTAGATTTTCCAAAGAACTTGACTATGGCTGAGAGGAGCTTTTTCTTTGTTAAGAGAAATGGTGCAGGTGTGAGAGACCATGATCAACTAAATGTTGATTCTACAGGCTGGAGCTAGAATTCTATTTCTTACTCTATATATTTTTCTATATTTTTTAGCCTGTACTTCAAGTTTCCTTGTGTGTCCTTTTGGTTTATTCTCCTTGTTCTTTTGTTGTCCTTCTGATAATATATTTGTAGATAATTTTTAATCCCCCTTTTTTCTCTCTCTTAATTTTAGATAATCCCCTTGCTAATTGCAGTTCTGTTGAAATTAGCTGAAATGGAGAAGTTAATGTTGAGATTCATTATTAATGAGTTCATACTTTTCTTTGCATAAGAAAGATATTAATGGCATGAACTAAGGTGGCTGGTTTGCTCTCTGGAAGAAAGAAGTTTTATTTCTTGATTACAAGTTCAGCTTTTGGGCAAAGGCTGCTGTTTTGTACAAAGCACATTCTAAGCCTGATTCTGTTGTTGCACAGGAAGCGATCCAAGGAAAGCTTAATGTTTTAGGTAAACTGGTCACTACCAGATCTTGAGGGAGATGTACTTATTTCTCTTTCTGTTGGTTTAGAGTGGTCTGGTCAGAACTTTAGCAAAACGTCAATCTTCAGACTTGAATATGAGTATAAAATCTTGTTATCCTGACAGTGAAGGAAGAGAAGTCACTGAGAACTGTACATACATTCCAACAACTTAGTTTCCATTTCAGAAGTCAGAGATTTTCAAAGCACTATCTAGGAGAATTTTAATACTGATGTAAGAATTTTCAGCACATTCAACATTCATGCCAGTTGCTTTCCTTTGCCAAAGTGGAATAAGTTTTTGTTTTGTCCAAAATAACAAACTGTTGAGTTTTTTTGGCTGCTCAGATGGGCTAGCCTTTTTGATTTCAGAAGGGTTCTTCTGCCTCTTCAGTTCACCCCTATGTTATTTAGGTTATTTTACTTTTTGGAAGGATGTAAAAAGGGAAAGTACAATGTAAAATCGGGTCTGACTTTTTGCCCTTTTAGGCCATAGTGACTGTGTCTCTTGTGTTTGCTTGTGACAGTAGTATACCTACTAACTTAGAACTGAACATGAGCTAAGTGTTAGGGAAGTGTACTCAATCATGGAAACAAGAAAACATGAATAGCGAAGAGTTTTTGCAGAATCATTAGAAGTACATTTTTTGTAAAACTATTTTGGATCACAATTTGTAGAGCCCTAATACTTCACTATGTCAATCTCTTTGCTTATTGAGAATAATTACTGTGAAAGGTCTTAATCGGATTGAGGAAAGGGAGTATTTGGAAACCTACTAGGTCTCTCAGGGTTTTAGAAAGCAGTTAGTTTTGCTTTAGAGGCCTCACTTTCACACACACTACTACTACCACCATCACCTCCACCATCGCCACCCTCCTCTTAGAAAGCAACCTAGAATGAAATTCACTCCTGGCAGACAATATGAACAGAGAGTAATGAGCAGGGATTCACTTCCAATCATTTCCGAGGAAGCTTTATAGAGATGTTTGGCTTTCTGGGAAAAATTTTCAGGGAGGCTTGTAGAAACAGTTGAAAATTAAGCTTGATAGTTTGGTAGGTATTAAAACAAGTATGAGAAGACATTTAATGTAAAATGAATAATAAAGTAGCATTTAACAGGCATCAAACATTAAAACAAGAGTAATCTATATTAAGAACCTTGAGTTATATATTACAGCTGCCCAAAATGGGCCCTTGAGCAGTGTCTGAGCTGTTTTTTAAAATTAAAACAGAAATAGGGTATCTTTTCTTTGTTATTTCATTGCTTAAGCCAAGAGGACTTAAGATACTTTCTCTGAATATGAAATTCTTTCCAACACTCTGACAAACAAATTGAGGGAGATTATGGGTTTGGTGTGCATGCTGGTCAACCAACCAATATCCTCTGCAGGTTCTTTTAAATATTTTGTTTTTCTCAGAGATTTTATTTCTGACTCTCAATTTGTAATGTGGACATTGGCTAGGTATCCCAAGATTCAGAGTAGGTAGCTGAAATATTCCAAAATAGGCAAACATGAAAAGAAGTCTGAGCTGTTTTGTTTGTTGGTTAGAAAGGGAGTTGTTTTATGTTTGCCACTAAACATTTCTCCACTCTCACTTGCCCTTTCCACATCCCCAAAGTAACTGTGAAATGTGACTTTTGTCTTAAAACTTAATAAAATGTCCCTGTAAACTAGGCCTCTTCTTCCTGGTTCTATGTATTTACTGTTTCTTTAAACTTTGCTTTATGGTGTCACTTACCAATGTGATCACTTATAAAACCAGAATCCCAATTATTTATTAATGGTGTCATTTTGACAAAAAGACAGAGCCCTACTTTTCATGTAGCTATTCTCAAGCAATAAGTCTCCAAGTATCTACATTCATAGAAGAAACATGGTGCTGTTAAAATAATATTTAAAGACTGGTCAATAGATATAAATTCTAGAATTGAAACTTCCATTAGATGTCTGACAAGGTGGAAAACTTTCCTAGGCCTCCATTTCCTCATTCTGACAAATGAGAATGTTATGCTAGATGTTTTCCCATTTTCTAATCCTAATATTCTCTGATTTGGAAACATAACCAATGGATGTTGATTATAGTAATTAAAATTCTCTTTCCTTGACCAAAGTACTATCTACATTAAGCAAGATGTTAGAAATATACCTCTATGGAAGAAATATTCTTAGTTCAGTAAAACTAAAGCTTTCAAGAATTCTACATTTAATAATTCAAGTTGAAAAAGCTGTTCACTCCCAAGTAAAAGGAAGACATTTCTAGAAGGGCTTTGGTGGTCAGTATTTGGAAATTTGAGGGCATCTGGAATGAATCACCTTCTACCTTTTCATTGCTCTTCTTTCCTCCCCAGGAATCCCAAAGCCAGCATTGCTCTTAAACTTCACATTTCTGGATTTTAAATATACAGGTAATGGAGTATGCACTCTTAAACACCCCATGGCCACAAGCCTCTTAAAGCAGTATTCATAACAACAACAACAACAACAACAACAACAACAACGAAACCCTCTGGATTACAAAGTAATATTTTAATAGAGCACTATAGAATTTTTTAAAAGAGCAATATCTTAAATAAGGGAATATTGCTAACGGAACTCTTAAAGGATGATAATAAAGAAATTTTTCTATATTTGTTAGAATAAAATTTCTTGAGTGATTAAAATATTTAGAAACAAATCTGATTTAGTTAAAAGTTCATACTCTTATTCAAAAAGTGTTGATTTGGAACCTATCATGTCCCAAGCACTCCAGCTTATGCATTCTTTTCCATCTAGTTTAATCCTCAAAGAAATATTGATTTAAAGAAAATGTATTATTCTTCTCATATGATAAAAGTGAGCATCAGTACATGTACTTGCCCAAGGATTTAAATTGAGTCTCTTGGTTCCAAGTATCAATGAAAGATATCATCTGAATCCTTTTTCTCCTTGAAATTAAATTATTCAAGTTCTTGCAATTACTACTAGGACGTTAACCAAGTATTAAGGAAAGCTTCGCACTAAAGAGATAAATAATTTGGAAGTAATATACCAAAACAGCCAGCTCATATGTTGCAAGTACATAATTTGTACATAAATGGATTCCCTTAAGCAAGCATTCTCCTTATGGGTTTGCCCATGTCATAGTAATTTGCTTAGCTAGCTCTTTCTCAAAAGATAGCGCAAAAGTGAACATCAACCCCGTGTCTCAGCAATTACTTGATTAATGAAATCCATATGGATTTGGACTTATCTTCATGCCACTATGGGAATATACTACAATTATTATAGTTTTAATCTAAGAGATCAATTTGTCTTGGGTATTGAAGGTTGTATAATATTAAATCTATGCCTAAAAAAGTGGTAAAGTTGTTATAGGAAAACATGTTTGCCCACTTTTCAAAACTCAAAATAAGAAAGCATTTTGAAGTTAAAACTGATTTACATCAAAAAGTTAATAAAGCTTTACAATTATTCAATATCTTTTAACACTCAGGAAAAGAACTAAGCAATCAATACCAAATTTCTATTTTAATATCCAAATATGCCCAAAAGAATAGGCCCAGATTGGTATGAAAATCAAATCACACTTTTTGCTTCTCTTTGTCATTTGATTGATTAATGAAACATTATTAAAGAGAGAAATATCTTGCTGCATGGTTTTTCTAGGTCATGCCTAGAGGATGCAAACCTTGGAGGGAGGGGCTTATCAGGTAGGATGAAGCTATTCTCCAGCATTGTATCTGCTATTTGGCACCTTCTTGACTGTTGGAACTCAAGTTCTGGGAAGGCCCTCAAATGTGTAGGTAACGCTTCATGAGATGTCTTATTTATAGAAGTTTGAACCTCTACACACACATTTCTCTGTCTCCAAAGGACTGTGGGAAATAAGAATGAGCCCAAATATCTCTTACTTTAATTGAAAACTAGACAGGAAAGATTTAAAGGAATAGCATTCTTTCAGGTTCTCTTCAAAGGAATCAAAAAAAAAAAAGAAAGTAAAAAAACAAAAACAAAAACACATATCTCTAGATAAAGTTGCTCCTGTTTAAATCTCTGAGAACAACCTCGCTGATCTACTGTATTCGTCAGGAAACACCTGCCTTTCCAGTTGGCCTTTTGTTGGTTCATGACAGTGCGTCAAGGGGAAATAGCATTTCCTCTGTGTTAGATGTTTCTTTGTTAGAGCTATATCACTTTCAGGCATTTTTCTTTCCTTTCTTTGATGGAGGAAAACTGCAGGATGATGAGAAAGCCCTGACTGACATCACCAGATTCCCCTTGAATTATAAAGCTAGTCCAATCAAATCACTAGGGTTCGAATATGCCTTAGGCTTAGGATACATAATTAGAGTTTTCTCTTGTGGTCCATTTTCTTCTGAAGGGTTACAGAATTAGAGTTAATAGAGGAAGGGTATTCCAGAACATTACATTTAATTTGGTGGGATTGTCCATTTTGTAATATTCTTAAATGTCTTTTAGCCCCTTCACATGCACTTTTCCTGTTGATGGTTCCACTGCCTTTTGCAGGGGGCGGAGGGTGGGCACACATAATTCCACTATCAAATATACTTTCTTTCCCCTGTAATATCTTTTTCATTTTGGAGTTATAGGGAATTCTGATCATTTTTGTCTTTAAACTATAATCATTGACTTTTTGATAATACTTGTAACTACTTTTTTCAATAGAGTGAAATTTTGACAGTGTTTCCCAAAAAATTCTTGAGGACTGTGAGAGTGAAAATTATAACCCACAGGTTCCCTTTCATGCCTTTGTTTCCCCTACTTTAGGTTACATTTGAAGCTCCCATGCATATATTTGGTAATCAGATTGCTGATGGTGTGGCCTTTCAACTGTTCTCCTTCTACTATAGATTCTGTAGTCATTTTTGTTCCAAACCCAGGAATCAAACATTTGTGATATGAAGAAGTAACTTGAAGAAGTCTCAAGGGGAAGAAAAATACAAAGGGAGAATTAATGTATTTAGGTTAACACAGTATAATTAATCGTTTCTAAAATGTGAGGCAAAAATAAACTATTTTCCTCTAAAACAAATTGGGGTGAATGGCAAAAGGGTTAAAATAAAAAATTTGCAAATTGTCCTGGAAAACACAAAGGGAGACCTAAAGACTGAATCTTGGACCTTAGCTGCTTGAATCAATATTTGAGCAGGCAGAAGATCTACATTGCTTGAATCTGGGTTAATCAATTAATTCATTAAACAATTATGTATTGAATACACATCGGATACTTGCGAAAGCAATAAAAATCATGAGACCTCATCCCTGTCCCCATAGAAATTATAGCCTAATGGAAGAACATATATTATTCAAATTATTACAAAAAAATTACTTACATACAGATGTGGTAAGTACTACAAAAGAAATCATGAACCAAGAATGGTTTTTACATTCCGTCTTAAATGACTAGGAAAAAAAAAAATCAAGAGAAAAAGAACACTCTGTGACATATAAAAATTATATAAAATTTCAAATTTCAGAGTACACAATTATAGTTTTATTGGAATACAGTCATGCTTATTTGCTTATGCACTATCTATGGTTACTTTAGCACTGCAACGGCAGAGTTGAGTAGTTGTGACACAAACCACATGGTCCACAATGCCTAAGCTATTTATTTTCGGTTCCTTTAAAAAAAAAGTTTATGGACTCCTGTTTCAAGGGAATGAGTTTAAAAGTTGGTTTTGTTCTCTTGCAAAGGAAAATATTGGTTGCAGTACTTATAAAAATGGAGTCCCTAGAGGTCATAGAACTAACTTCTAGGGAAATTGCAAGTACTACTGAAACTGAATAAATGGAGATGAAAGAAAATTAAGGGAGTTTTGCAGGAAAGCCAGTCTGATCAGGGGAGAAACCAAGCCTATATATTTGTATTCTTTTAATGAATTTTCAATGCTTTTCTCCTAAACTATTCATTTCTATCTCATAATATATAAGTATATGTTTGAGTTTAATTTTGACTTTCTATTTATCACTTATCCGGTTCAATTTATAGTACAGTAGTCCCCTCTTATCAGTGGGGGATAAGTTCCAAGACCCCAGTAGAATCCTGAGCCATACATAGTACTGAACCCTAGATATACTATATGTTTACCTCTACATACATGCCTATAATAAAGTTTAATTTATAAATAAGTCACATTAAGAGATTAACAATAATTAGAGAACTAGAACAACATACTGTAATCAAAGTCATGTGAATGTAGTCTGTCTCTGTTTCTCTCTCTCCTCTCCCCCTCTCCTCCCTCTGGTAACTGATCTGATAACTGAGATAGCTACTAAGTGACTAGCCAAAGGGTAGTGTATATGGCTTGGATATGCTGGACAAAGAGATGATTCATGTCTCGGATGAGACAAAGTGAGATGACGTTAAGATTTCATCATGCTACTCAGAATGGTGCATAACTTAAAACTTATGAACTGTTTATTTCTGAAATTTTCTATTTAATATTTTCAGACTGGTTGACTATGGGTAGCTGAAACTGAAGAAAGCGAAACCACAGATAAGGAGGGACTACCAGAAATATAATTGGTTGACAAGTGGAGGATATTCTCAGTCTCATAGAATTATTATTATGTTAAAATATGATTATATTTATGGCATGTGTTGGTTTTAATTTAATAAAACGAAACAGTGAGAAGTTGGAGAAATGATGCAGAAGAGAGAAATTAAAAGATGAAGACAGATTTTGGAGACATGGGTTTAAGTAACCTCAAGCAAGTTACTTAACCTCTTTTAGCTTCGGTTCCTTAACTCTAAAATCAGTATATTAGAACCTCTTTCGTAGTTACAAGTATTAGATCAGATAACACAGTTGGTCTGCGTATTCCACCCATCTCTCGTCAAAAATACTAAAAAAAAAAAAAAAAAGTTATGTTGCTATGCACTGTAGTTAGGCCTACAGTGGTTAAATTTCTGCTGAACATGTACAGACTGTTTTTTCTTATCATTATTCCCTAAACAATATAGTATAACAACTATTTACATAGTATTTGCATTGTTTATGTATTAGAAATAATCTAGATGATTTAAAGTTTACATGAGGATATGCGTAGGTTATATACAAAAACTATATCATTTTATATAAAGGACTTGAGCATTCAAGGATTTTGGAATACACAGGGATTCTGGAATCAGTCCCTCATAAATACCATGGGACAACTGTACATCTAAAATGATTGTGCAGTGCCTGGCACATAGGCACGTACCTTAAATGTGTTATTTTCATTGTAATTATTATCATCTTTACTCTAAGCTCCTTGAAGTAGGAAACACATCTAATATACCTTTAAATTCCCATTGTCTATTATAGTAGATGCTCAAATTTGGCAAATGAATAAGATGTATATAGCTCTCACATTTTAAAACTTCTGTAAAACAAATTTTGTCTTCATTTAAAAATATTAATATTTGAATTCTAAAGAACAGAAGTAATATTTACTTCAGTTCATGGCAACATTTGCAGAGAAATAATACACTAGAGAGGTCATTAAAATACAATAATTGAATAAAAATCTACACTGGAGTCAAGGAAAGCATAATTGATACTGAGAAAAAGTTCAGTGATGCAGAGGAAATTGTGAGAAGTCCCCATGATGTGTATTTTTATGCAAAGAAATGAAAACAATGAGATCAAGATAATAAATAAGAAACTCAACATTCAGCTAATGGATAATCCCTGAAAAACAGGATAAAACAAATGGGAACAAAAACTAATCTGAGCTAAAGAAATAGCCATTTAGCATGTTTATTTTTATTTTCTAGTTCTTTCTGTAGAAATATATCTTACTATCCTTGCATATCTTACCTGCATAATTCTTTAAAAGTTCCTGATACTTTATGTGGACTACTGGTTAAGCGAGAAGAGTACAGTTTTTTTAAAAATAATTTTGGAATAGTCAGGATACTTTTTAAATTTTTTTGTGTAAAGCCAAGCAAAGTGAAACACAGATGACTAAAAGCTCATTTAGGTTGATTTATAAATTTGAGTTAAATTTGAATTAAAACACTAGATAAAACATTGATTTATTACACATGGATGGTAGTGATAAAATTATGTGTCCCATAAGGAATCTAAAGTATTTGCTATGGAGGTTGTTTAGGCTTAACAGCATATATAAGTTTTTAATAACATACATGTTTAATAACACTCTTCCTGGCTTGGGACAAAGTAGGCTGTAAAGGTGAATAACAAAATCCTTGCCATCAGAGAAACTGATAACGTGGTTGGAGAAACATAATGTGGTTGCTGAAAAAAAAAAAAATGAACAAAGAATGGATCATTAAAAGTGAAAACCATGGTTTGAATAAGAAATCAAGAAGCTTCAAATTTTTATATGAGACCACTGGTTGTATAAACGGGGTAATTTCAAAGCATGTGTCAGAATTGCCATTGATTTGAAAAAAAATTCTTCATGTTCTGGAGATTAGAAATCACTCTGATAGAGAGAGTTGTTTTAAATACTGTCATAGTGGCACAGATATTTCTTGATCATTCTAACTCTCTTGGAATGGAGCCATTTGATCTGCTTCTCCTTCCATAAACTACCTCTTCCAGGCCTCCTCCTCCTTCTCATATTAATAATACCTATCATTTATTAGGCTGCTATAAAACAGGTAGTATTTGTATGTTATATATTCTGTGCTGGGCACTGTCACAAGTATATTATTTAATAATCAATATGCATTATTCAACAATCTTCATAAAAACCTATAAAGTAGATATTATTTTTATTCCCATTTTACAGATGGGAAACTGAAGCAAAGAGAATTCACGTAACTTTCCCAAGGTTACAACTTCTAAGTGGCAGGGCTGGGATTTGAACCCAAGCAGTCTGGCTCCAGATTTTATGTTCTTAATTCCTATGCTTCATTGCCTATGACCAAACCCTATAATTGGTGTTATAATAATCTTCATAAGATCTTCATGAGAACCTGCCAAGATAGAGATTATCTTAATTTTCATATGATAAAACTGCTAATTAATTAAATATCCCAAAGTCACAGCATTAGCAAGTGACAAATACAGGACTCAAACCCAGGCTTTGATGAGCCTGTTTTTATTACCCAATACTGTCTCATTAAAGTTTAAATAAAATATCCTCTAAGCAGAAATTTCTATCTGAACAAATTCATATACTATGAATGTGTAGTACATTTTAGATAGGTGATTTTTCTTCTAGATCTATTTTTTTTCAAATAAGAATCTATATTATTTCAAAAGCGGTTTTTTTTATAGGAATATATTTAGTACTTGGCAATAAAGCCTTTTATTTATAAATACAGGATTGAAAAAGTACATGTTTCTTAGCTTGCTCCCCAAGGGGGATATTGAAAACAAAAATAAAAGTCATCTCAATGCATTAAACCACACTCAAGCTATAATAATTTTAGAGCAAATGAACTATTAGGCTTGTTGTTTTTATACTCTGTTATCTAATATCAGATAACTCTTTTGTGTATGTGATATATACAAATAAAGGAAATCACTATATCAGGTTTATCAAAGCATGTTTTTATTACTAGGAATGGTTTCCAAAGAATAAGGTGTTAGATTAAAAAAGATAATTGAACAGGTGTCCCTGAATCTTATATAGATGATATTGAAAAGAAACATTAGTGAAGACTTGAAGCTAATGACCTAGTAAGATGTGTTCTCTGAGTTTTTCTAGAAACAATGAAGAATTTTTTAAGCCATCATCATTCTCAATTAAAGGCCACTGGTGTCATGGACCACTCATTTGTAGGACAACTGGCTAACACTAAGTATCTGGCAAACTGAATGAAGCCAACTGGTCTGCCATATAAACTGATCCTCTCATTTCACATTTCCTGTCACTATTTTTTTAACCAACTGATCAAGTCAATTCAGACTATTTTCCAATTTGGTTTATTCGCCTTAGCTACTTGTGTGATTCTGAATAAATTTTTCAGGCTCAGCCTTTTTTTATGTATAAAGTTAAGAAAGCAATATACTACATTAACTTACTTTATATCGAATAGTAATTTGAAATAATACTATTTTTTTTCAAATTGTCAGATAAAAGTGTTATAAAAGTTAAAAAAATAAAAAGAAATCATGGTTGATCTGTTTAAATTTGAGCTAACTCTAGTTCTTTTAGGGTAAAAGCCAACTCAAAATATGGATCAAGTTCCTGACATGAAAGAAGCATATAAAGGCAGGAAATTTAAGATGACTTAGTGATTTTTAATATCACAGGGAAAAGTTTTGTTGATTTTTAGTACCCTTTTCCTTTTAGAAAAATAGATTTAAAATGCTAATAAAGTTCTTTGAAAATGAAAAAGTAAATGGGAGCATATATATTCATTTAATGATGAATGTATGAAAATGACAGCATTCTAGGGAGCAGGAGCAATGATGTAAACCTTTTAAAATGAAGGTATGAAAGACTTTTTCTTGACATGTTAAAGGTAATGTGTACAGGGAATAATTATAACGCCTACAAGAGAATAAAAAGCTGAACCGGTCTGTTGGAATCAGTATTATTGGGATGCATCTTTTTTTATTCTTTTTTTGAAGGGGCTCAAATAAACGATTAAATATATATCTAATGTTTATTTTTTAAAAAATCATAGAGTTACATTATCAGATGGTTTTTAGATGGGATGCGACTACCCTTCTCTGAAAGATTTTATCTTCTTTTCCCTCCTAGCTTCACAACTATGCCATTGGTCTTATTATTTCTCTTCAGCCATCTCACATGTTGCTAATACACAGGGTTCTGTGATTCCCCCTTGTTAAATACAACACTCAGATATCTAGATTGGTGTGTCACTTGTTCCTAGTTCCTTTCCTAGAGCATTATGGATATTGCTGAAGTCTTTTCGGTAGGGTCTCTAAGATCTATGCTTGTCTGAGCTTATGGGCAATCTCTCAGAATGTTAAAGAGGTTAAAATAAGTCAAGAAAAAATTAATTAAACTTTATCTCTCTTATTAATGAGTAAACGCCTTGCACATTCTTAACTTATAGCTGAAAATGTCTTGTTTTTTGAAACTTGCCCTTAGTTTTACAGTAACTAAAAATTCCCTGAAGACCAACTGGTAGGTGTAAAGTTTAATTAGAAACAAACAAACAAAAAACACAACATAACTTTTAAGAAAATCAGGGGTTACTGAAAACAAAATATTTTGTGTAGTTCTATGCAAAATTGTAGTCTCACTTTTCCTATAATAGTGTCACATCTATCCTTGACTAGGTATATTCAGTTTTAGATGATACCTAAAACTGACACATGAGGTGCTCATACTGATGAATGAGCTTGAAATTACAGTGCAGAACTGGATGATGGGCTAATATAAACCTATTTATGCTAGAGGAAACTCTACCAGGAGGGACAGACAGTATGCTACATATTCTTACACATATTTACAATTTGTGGTTGATAGAGGAGCCAGATCAGGAGAGAGTTGTCACTTGCTCTCCTTTTATAGCAGATTATTTTGTAAGCTTAAACTTGTATTACATCAAAGCTGCATTAATTGCTAATTCTAGCTGAATAGTGCTCTGCTTGACCCAGAGGTAAGCACATTAGAGGGGAAATACGGCAAGGTGTAGAAAAAAGAGCATTGTCATCCTTTTAATTTACATGGGTATAATAAATGTACACTTCAGAGGGAGAACTGTACAGAATATTAATATATTCTTTTGTACATTTGTTTCATTTTTCTTACCTCTATAATAAGTATACCTTTGGAAAATTCAATATGTCATCACATTTTATCCTTATTTTTCCTTTGGGATGCAGTTGAGAAAATTTTCATATCAGTTTTCTAGTTGAAGGAGCCATTTAAATAAGCTTAACTCGTATAAGTACTAAGTTCACTAAATATTTTTTTAAAAAATGGTCATCATAATACAAAAGCCTGTGTTTAAAATGTTATCAATGAAAGTTCACACATTAGCCAGAGATTCTTTCTGGCATGAGTCCAGGCTTGTCTTCATGAGTGAAGAGAACATTTTGTATTTTACCTGCCAGGTGAGAATCTGAGTCATACCTTCCAAACTGGTGTTTTCAGAGGCAGAGAGCCAATGAGAAATTCAAACTGTAGCAGTTCTTCCTTCTTAATATATTGCATAAAATATTGACAGACTGTGTAATATGGATGGTTTTTAATTTCAAGATCTGGTTATAAAGTTCTAATAAACAAACCGAGCGAACACTAGCTAATTTAGAACATAATTCTTGGAGGAGTGTGTTATGCCCCAGGGCTTTTGCTTTGGAGAGACCTTTGATAATATTTAGCATTTTTCCATTCAGAGTTGAGTAGCACAATCTGGGTAGTTTTGTGTTAGGATGTTTCATTTCATTAAAACATTACTTCTCTTGTTGGCATTCCCAAGTTCTTCTAATAGTTATAGAATCTGATTGGATTAATAAAAGGTTTTCTAGGAAACGGCTGAATTCATTAATAGAGTTTTCATCATCAAAATTAGCATTTAAATATTATATTTTGAAACAATTAAATGTGATAAATGAATTGGATAGAGTGTGCATTTTTAAACTATCATTTTGGTTAAGGTTTTAAAATCTAAAATTTTTATTTTTTTTGAAATGATGATGAGTTTGGTGATTTTGTTGCTTAAATTACTTTCTACTCTCATTCATGCTATAATCAAACTTAAATAGTTAACAATATTCATTTTGCTATTCACTATTATTATGGGGTCTCAGATTCAGTAAACTGTATATTCAGCTTATCCTTTTTGTTTTACAATACCACCAACCAGTTAACTCAATTCTGACACTATCTGCCTAAAGACAGTGTCAGACTGTACTGATTAAGGGCTCATTCCTATATAAGACTAAACTCTCACCCTTCAACTACCTACATCAGATACCAATCCCAAGTTCAGGTGGTCACCTACGCTTCTGACTGACTGGCTATAAATTGAAGATTCCTAGGATACTGTCTCCCTGGGTTTGATTAATTTGCTAGAACAGCTCATAGGACTCAGAGAAACATTTTACTCACTGGATTACTGCTTTATCATAAAATGATAAAACTGAGGAACAGCCAGATGGAAGAGAGGCATAAGACATAAGGAAAGGATGCAGTGGAGCTTCAAAGACCTTTCTCACTATGCCACTCTCTCAAGCGCCTCCATGGTTCACTAACTTGGAAAGCTCTCTGAAACCTGCCCTTGAGATTTTGATGGAGGCTTCATTACATAGGCATTGTTGATTAAGTCATTGGCCATTGGTGACTAAACTCAAACTTCAGCTTCTCTTGCCTCTCAGAGGTGGGAGTATTGTGGTGGGGGGTGGATAGTGGAACTGAAAATTCTAACCCTCTAATTTCAGGGTTGGCTCCACTGACAGCCAGCCTCTGTCCTATGATGCTTTCCAACCTCATTAACATAACAAAAGACACCTTTTATTCTTCTCATTACAGGAAATTCTAAGGGTTTTAGGAGCTCTGTAACAGGAACCCAGGAAACTAGATGATGACCAAATATATATTTCTTACTACAAATCACAATCATCACAGGTGCTCTGGCCCACAATTATTTACTCTTCTTTAGAAACTTTATTTCAACTCAAACATCACAGTCCAGTAAGTGAAACAAGTTTTGTTTTCTAGTACCTACATCAATGACAGACAAGCTCTGCTCTGTATTTCTTGCTTTGCTTAAAGAAGCTCCCCTTTGCCTATAGCTTTAGATCAAGTATTAGCCTGCCCTTCAAAGACTTCTATTACATGACCCTACTCTATCGTGACTCTTCTACAGAACACATGTACTTTTAATGAAGCAAGTTATCCACTGCCCCTAGTATACCCTACATATATCTACCTGTACATGAGTACTTTTGTTTTACATTCCCCCTGGACTTCATTGTCCTTTTTTCCCTTTACATATTAAATTATCTTATTAAATCCAATGCAAAGACTTTTTTCTTTGTCTCCACATGAATTCTGCTCATAGCTTTCTTTCTCCTCACTTTGGATTTCTGTAACATTCACTGTTTACCAGACAACATTCACCAGGCAAATACATGAGGACTCTAAATGTATCTTTTTCTTTTTTTGGAGTATAATAAGCTTCTTAAGGGCAAAAACTATGTCTTACCTGTCTTATTCATACACTACAAACAATGCCTGCTCCATAAAAGGCAATGTTTGCTGAAAAAGAATGGAAGGAAGGAAAGAAGGGAGTGAAGGAAGAGGAGAGGAGAGGAGAGAAGCGGACAGGAGAGAGAGGAGTGGAGGGAGAGGAGAGGAGAGAGAAGAGAGAGAGGAGAGAGAGTGAGGAGAAGGACGAGGAGGAGGGCGGGAAGGAGGGAGGAAGAGAAAGATGATTAATTTCTCTCATCTTAACAGGAATACACATTTTTGAAACATAGTATCTTTGTGTGAAAAGCAATCACAGATATATGTTGCAGAATTGTAGATGCTTAAATATTCGTTCATTTTATAAGTATCCATTAAGTTACTCTTTTTCTGTATCCATGAAGTATTTTTGCTCTCTAATCACAGGGAATGTATTACTGCTCTTAGCCTCATCATCTCAGCTTTAAAGAAAATCACAGTTTCTTTTTATCAAGTTTTTGAGAGTATCTGTTAGATATGTTATCCATTGCTATATCTGCATAAAAATGAATGTCTTCTCTCAACTAACATTCTCATTATTAACTATATTTTAATTAAGACCAAAAATCAGGATTTCCAAGTCATCTTCTTATAGATCACATCAGATGACAGACAGATAAGAAAGACAGACAGACAGACAGACAGAAAAAATGATTATGGATGGCTATTGTTACTATAGGAACACAGATAAAAACCTGCTTTAGATCACATACGAGCATCACCCAAACACCTTCACAAATGACACACCCAAAGGGCAGACTGGGCAGGCACCAGAGCCCTGATAAAGCAAATCCTGCTCTGTGAGGTCAGCTCCTACACAACACCTCCTACACTGCTGTCACAGCCAGTTCTCACAACCAATCAGCCCGAGGGTCAATTCTCCCATAGATGTGCCAATAGTGATCAAGACCCAACTACAACAGGAGAGTACACATAACCCATACAAGGGACATACCTGGATCATCCAGATGAGGACACTAAGGAGGTTGCACTACTGGGCCCCACAGGACACCTACTACATAAAGCCACTCTACTGAGACCAGGAGACAGCGACTCTACCTAATATATAGAAATAAATTCAGGGAGGCAGCCAAAATGTGGAGACAAAGAAACATGTCCCAAATGAAAGAACAGAACAAATCTCCAGAAAAAGAACTAAACAAAATGGAGACAAGCAATTTACCAGATGCAGAGTTCAAAAAACTGGTTATAAATATGCTCAATGATCTTAGTGAGAATTTCAGCAAAGAGATGGGGGAGAGAG
>NW_006431918.1:9119916-9144121 GCF_000325575.1 Pteropus alecto | reverse complement strand
CCAGTCAGAAGTAAAAAATAAAATAAATGAAATGAAGAATAATTACGGGGAATCAGCAGTACATTAAATGAAACCAAGAAATGAATCAATGATTTGGAAGATAAGGTAGCAGAAAACACCCAATCAGAACAGCAACAAGAAAAAGGAATCCAAAAAAAAAAAAAAAAAAAAAAAAAATGAGGATAGTTTAAGGGCTCACTGGAACAACACCAAACGCAACAACAATCATATCATAGAGGTATCAGAAGGAGAAGAAAGAGAGCAAGGGATTATAAACCAACCTGAAGAAATAATGACTGAAAACTTCCCTAATCTGGCAAAGAAAATAGACATACGAGCTCAGGAAGTGCAGAGAGTCCTAAACAAGATGGACCCAAAGAGGCCTAACACTCAGATACATCATAATTAAAATGCCAAAGGTTAAAGACAAAGAGAGAATCTTAAAATCAGCAAGAGAAAAGCAGTTAGTTACCTACAAGGGAGCTCCCATAAGACTGTGAGCTGATTTCTCAACAGAAACTTTGCAGGCCAGAAGGGACTGGCAGTAAATATTCAAAGTGATGAAAAGCAAGGACCTACAACCAAGGTTACCTTACCCAACAAAGCTATTATTTAGAATCAAAGTATAAAGAGCTTCTCAGACAAAAAAAAGTAAAAGAGTTCATCACCGCCAAACCAGTATTACAAGAATGTTAAAGGGATTTCTTGAAGAAGAAGAAAATATCAAAACTACGAATAATTAAATGGCAATAACTACATATCTATCAACAATAACTTTAAATGTAAATGGACTCAATGCTCCACTCAAAAGATACAGGGTGGCTGAATGGATAAGAAAAAAATGCCTACAAGAGACTCACTTCAGATTGAAATACATATACAAATCGCAAGTAAAGCGATGTAAAAAATATTTCATGAAAATATAAATGAAAAAAAGCTGAGGTAGCAGTACTTATATTAGACAAAATAGATTTTAAAACAAAGGCTATGACAAAAGACAAAGAAGGAACTGGTAATTTCACTTCAAGGTATGTATCTAAAGAAAGCTAAAATACTAATTTAAAAGACATGTGCATCTATATGTTCATTGCAGCATTATTTACAACAGTCAAGATGTAGAAGCAACCTAAGTGTCCATAAATAGATGAATGGGTAAAGAAGTGATACACATACAAACATACACACACAATAGAACATTACTCAGCCATAAAAACAAATGAAGATTAGCCATCTGCATGAATGGACCTAGAGGTTATTATGCTGAGTGAAATAGAAAGAGAAAAACAAATGCCATATGATTTCACTTATATGTGGAATCTAAAACACAAAATAAATAATCAAAAACAGAAACAAACTTACGAATACAGAGAACATTTTGATGGTTGCCAGGTTAAAGAGGGTTAGGGGAATGCGCAGGGCAAGGGGATCAAGATTTACAAGTTAGTCATGGGGATGTAAAGTATAGCATAGGGAATATAGTCAATAATATTATAAAAAGCTATGTATGGCATACGATGGGTACTAGATTTATGAGAATGATCACTCTGTAAATTATATAAATGCCTAATCACTATGTTGTACACCTGAAACTAATATAATATTGTATATCAACTGTAATTGAAAAAAATATATTTAAAAAAATAGTCTACTATAAACAAATCCAATGTAGTCAGGGAACACAGATAACCTTCCTTAATTTTCCTATGATGATAAATAGATACTTTTTCTGTGCCAGAAAACAGCAATCTAGACCTCTATTGAAGTATATTTATAAAGGATGCATATTCTGATCTTAATGGGCTGTTTGTCTGTGTGCCTCTATTCTACATACATTTTTTTCTTTCTCCATGGCCAATGTACAAGGGAAATGGGGCTTATATTCACTTCTTTGTTTAACATCATATATCACCAAGGCAATGATGACTTTCGTTGTCATCTCTGCCAGTAAAAAAATGGTCAGAGATCATGTAGATTACTCTAGAATTTTTCTATCAAACCTGTAAACCATATCTAATTCAGTTAAGATACACTCCACAGAATGTAATAAAAAACTCAAATATAAGGGGCTGAAGCATTATGGTGGTCAGGTTGATTAGTTTAGCAGCTCAGTGATGGTTCTAACTTTTAGCACTACTGTCCTAGCCAGGTTGGCTAGCTCCAACATGTTGCTGAAGCTTCAAGAATCATATTCTTTTCATCAGTGTCAGAGAAAGATAAAGAATAATTTTCTCCTTTGGCACTTAAAATATATTAAAAATGAAGAATCTTTTCCCAAAAACCCTTTAACACGTCTTCATGTTTTCTATTAATTTTATTTCTTCTCCATGTAGAATCTGGGCCCATGTGGGCAGCAACATTTCTGTTTTGTCCACTGCTGTTTCCCCTGTACCAAGATGCTCAGTAAATATTTGTGGAATGAGTGGATGGATAAATGTACACATGTCCTATTGGCCCAAACTAGATTGCACGCCCTTTCCCAAAATCCATGATAGCCAAGGAAGATGAGACCCTGTGATTGACTGTGACCCTTTAGAGTATATCTGAGTTGAATGGAGAAGCGGAGACTCCCAAACAAATTGGGGCTCTGGCAGAATGAAAAGGAGGCAAATGGCTATTAGGTTGGCAATACACATAGTCTGCTCTGAAAGTCATAGCTAGAGATTTCATGTGGGGAAAGAAGTCAGTGTTTGTAGTAGGTTTTCAGTTAAGTTGGGTTAATAAATGAAGAGGTGGTATGAGCTAAAAAATAATAAAAAACCTTTTCCAAACTAGGAAAGAAATGAAAAAACACTGGATGCAGTAAGGTAACTGAGTCATGCAGTTTGAGACTGCTCAACTGTTTTAGTATCTTTATGTTTTCTATCTACTTCAGGTTTTATATATGTCGACGTTTTATTAGCCATTTAATTAAACTTCAGGGTAGAACATTTTTTTGCTTGTCTCATTTTTCAGATATTTTCAGGAATGCTTGATCATATTGTTAGGAAGTATTATCTAAAGTGATTTTGGGGAATCAACTGTCTCAGATAGCTTACTTCTATTTACCCACATTGAATTCCATCTTTCTAGATTTAGGCCTGAACATTCTGTGGTAAATTGCTTAAATTCTGACTCTGATACTCACTTTATTTGCTACAATTTGTTACTAGAGACTCCTGTTTTGCATGTATTTGGACAATTAACCAACAGGCTTAGGTTTAATGGTTGAAATGATCAGTTCTTCACCAAACTGCATGTCACTGATCTTATACTTTTCTGTCTTGTATAGCTCCCTCAGGAAAGCTTTTTGCTAAATACTTTTCTGCAAACTGGTAATCAGAAACTTCAGTGATATTCACATAGATTGGTCTCATCAAAAAAGAAGGAAAAAACATATTTTCTCTCTTTGATATCCATAGCTCTGTCTAGAGATTTTTGTATTGTTTTTAAATAAGAAATGCTTTTAATAATCAGTCCTGGAAACTGGCTCATGTTTGTTAAATACACCTAGATATACATTTTTAATATCTACCTTTCTTTATTAAACATCAAATTTAGCTTTGTTTCTTACTAACATGTTTACTTGATTCTTCATGATTTCTCAAAGGTTACAAATGTGATTCAACAGTATTATTTGGTATTCTTTTAGAACTTTTGTAAAGATCTCAAACACATTCTGAAGGGCTAATTTTTCTCCCTTACTTTGGACTTTAGGGTCTCTTCACCAATATTCTACTTCTGACAGTATGAGAATTACATTCCTTGGCAGCTAAGATAGAAGCCAATGGAAGGTGAGTAGTTCTACTCTCATTACCATGTATTTAGGGTTCTATCGCTATGATCTGAAGATTTCTTCCTTGAACATTCAGAATAAAATAGATAATATACTGTAGTGATTAGACATACAGACTTTAAAGGGTGCCTGCCTGGACTTGAGCCGCAGTTTTGCCGCTTATTAGCACTGTGATCTCTTTAAGTCTACATAATGGGAGTAATAATAGCATTGATTTCATAGCGCTGTTACAAAGGCTACATGAGTTAATGCCCAAAAGATACTTAGCATAGTGCTGGGCACACTGTAATTGCTCAAAGATTGTAGCTGAACTAATCATGCTAAAAAAGAGATACGGCATTGGAGGAGAAATAAAATTTGGGAGAAGTTCCCAACATATGATAAGAAATGTGATGGTGTTAGGAGACTTGAGTATTCTGCCAGTGATCAAGTGTTACTTGCACGTGACATTGCACACTGGATACTTTTGTTTATGGCACTTGCTATAATATTCTACTGCAGTGGTTTAACACTCATGACAAGGATGACTATAGCAATTTAGAGGGTGTGTAACCCATAAGGAGCCAGTAAACTTATCTGAGCTTTGACCTTTGCTTCCTGTAAGCACCTGGAAAGTGTTGGAGTTTCCCCTTTCCCCCTTCATTTTCCTGAATCTTACCTTAGATTTCTTTTGGTGTGTCTGATATTTCAGGCACTACCCTTTGACACATTTGCTTTTCTCCTCCCATTTATCCCCTCCCTTTACAAACAGGAACTGTGAATCTTAGCCTGTATCTAAATGAGCTCTCTCCTTGTTGAGAGTATATTAAAATCCACTGATGTTCAGAGACTTGAATTCATCTGTAGCCCACTGTTAAGGTCTATGCTGTATGCTTTGTTCCCTTATAGGATCTTGCCCAACTGTGAACTCTGCAGCCTAACCTTGGGAGTAGACAGTGAAATGTTTGTCTAGTTCTAGATTATGGGTTTGTCAGACTTTTTAGAATAAATGATAAAATATAAACATGTCATAATAATTTATGTACAAGGATGTTTATTGCAGCATTATTTGTAATGGTGAAAAACTGAAAACATACTAAATGTTTATCAACCAGAGAACGGTTAAATAAATATGTCACACCCATACGATGGAATGCTAGGTAGACATTAAAATATATGAGGTAGATTTGTACATGGTTGTATAAAAATCTTTCAATAACATTTGGTGAATAAAAGCAAATTGAAGAATATTATGTATAGTGTGATCCTGTTCTTTTGTATACACATATATGTGTGCAAAACCAAAAAAGTCTAAAAGTCTAGTAATTAAACTGTTAATAGTGGTTACCCTGGAGTAGTGATAGGTGATTGAACGAGAAATAAAATTTTCACTTTTATTTAATACACTTCTATAATGTTTGAATGATTCATAATGAGAATGAAATCTTATAATTAAAAAATAAAACGTATCAAGTAAAAGCTAATATTTTATCTACATTATCAGTTACTATTTTAAAAATTTTTAAAAATGAGAAAATATTTCACATCTAACCCTCCTCTCATCTCTAATCTTGGAATCTGATAATAAAAATTAATGTAATTACCTTGGAATCACAGGTCCACTTTGATAACAATTAATACTTTAAGATACAAGATTAAAATGGCGACTTAATAAGTGGTGTTATTAATTTATATTAAAGAAAACTAAGAGGAAAAAAATCTTTTCTTTTACTATTTCTATATTTAAGATTTAAAGGTATATTCAAAGGGAAACAGCTCGCAAACCAATTGTGTAAAACAAAGAACTCTGTGTACAAGAAGTAAATTGAATATTGGGATAGAGCATGGAAAACCTAGTGCCTGGCATATCAATGCCAGGCTCACAAATGTGTTGTTGTTGTTGTTTGTTGTTATTGTTGTTTTAATAAATCTAATCATGAATAGCCTAAGGACAAGGACACAGGATATTTAAGTGTGTGTATGAGATAAATAAGAGAGAAAAGAAAGATTCAGAGGGAGAAGGAGAGGAAGGGAAGAAAGGAGAGAGAAGGAGAAGGGTAAGAGGGAGAGAGAGTGAGAGGGAAGGTGGAGTCAGGGGGAAATATTGAGAGAGGACTGTCCCTACATCTCTGAGTTGATTCCTCCTTGGTCCTAGCCTTGTATTCTGCTGTAAGGCTTGAGAAGGTGAACTCTGAGAAAAACTAGAAAATAATAAAAATTATCAAAAAGTAAAAACCTGAGACTCTCAGTTTCTGGTCCAGGATGTAAGTAGTTCTGAAGTTGCCACTTTGCCCTAAAAATTAGTAAAAAGCTGAACAAACTGAAAAATCAACAACTCATCATAGATCTAAAAAAAAAGTGAGGTCACAGGACAAACTGCTGTCCCTAAAATTGTAAAGACTGACAGGTGAATACAGAGAATCACAACTTAGTAGAGCAGACACCCATGAACTGAAACCTCCTTGGGAACTGATGCTGGGGTAGAGAAACATGAACTGTAATTGATGAATTCCCAGAGACTCAGTGTGGACAACTCTGAGAGTTAAAAACCTAAGGGACACAGTCATGGAGGTATGGAGAAGTCCCACACTTTTGTGAGTTCCACCTCTTGTCTATCTACCAGGATCTCAGAATGAATATTGAAAAAAGATTACCTTGTGCTTCTTGCAGAGTAGAGAAAAAGAAGCTTTTTGAAATACAACAGAGAATTCTGTTCTTTGTAATAAGATCTTCCCCCGGGAGAAATTAGTTAACAAGAGCTTAACCTGATGGAGTTTTATCAGAGCTTAAGTGACCTAGAGGAAGAGAAATACCCCGTTCTAGCTGGCTCTAGTCTTCCTTATGGAGGAAAGTAAATTTCAAACTCTATCCTCTTTAGTATTCCATGTGGGAGAAGGAAAATATACAAGAGTACCCAGCTCTAGCTATCCTTTCCCATGTAAGAGGGATGGTGATGTGAGGGAACTGAGAACTGCATGTGAACGTCACAATCCAGAGGCACAGGCTCACTAAAAGACTAAGATCCAATCACAGAATTACAGGCATACCTCAGAGATATTGAGAGTATGGTTCCAGATCACTGCAATAAAATGAGTATCTCAATAAATCAAATCGTAATCATTTTGCTAGTGGGGGGCAGATCTTGGTTTCGATTTGTAAAAAATGCTTGTATAAAACACTTCCCCTTCCATACCTTACCACCACATACTAAAGATGTACGTATAATAACTGTTTTTATCCAATATATCAAGAAAAAGTTACAAGATAAACTGAAAGGCAAAACACACATTTGGAAGAGAAAAAGCAAACATCAGAACCAGATTGAAATATGGCAGGGATGTTAGAATTATCGGACCATAAATTTAAAACATTTATGATTAATATATTAAGGGAATCAATGGATAAAGAGAGCATTCAAGAACAGATGGCAATGTAAGCAGAAACATGGAACTTCTAAGGAAAAAAATACTAGAGATAAAAAACACTGTAATAGTAATGAAGAACACTTTTGGTGGGGTCATTAGTACACTGGACACTGCTGAGGGAAGACTCTGATCTTGAGGATACCTCAATAGAAACCTTTAAAAATTAAAAGGAAAGAGAATAAAGACTGAGGAAATAAAATAGAATAGCCAAAGACTGTGAGATTACTACAAAAAGTGTAACATATTTCTAAGGGGAATACCAGAAGGAAAAGAAAAAAGAAAAGAAATATTTGAAATAATAATGAATGAGAATTTCCTCAAATTAATGCCAGACAGAAACCCACAGATTCAGGAAGCTCAAAATTAAAGCAAAGAAAACTATATCTAGGCATATTATTTTCAAATTATGGAAAATCAAAGATAAAAAAAGATTTCTGAAAGGAGTCAAAGAAAAAAACACCTTACCTGTAGAGAAAGAAAGATAAGAATTACATTTAACTTTTCCAAAGAAATCACATAAGCAAGAAGAAAGTGGAGTGAAATATTTACTGGTGAGAGAAAAGACCCATCAACCCAGAATCCTGTACCCTGTGAAGTTATTCTTCAGGAGTAAATGAGAAATAAATACTTTCTCAGACAAACAAAAATTGAAGTAATTTGTTGCCTGTAGACCTAACTTGCAAAAAATATTTAAAGAGGTACTTTAGAGAGGAGAAAAATAACTATATATACATATACATATATCAGAAACTCAGCTCTACATACAGAAAGGAAGATCATCGGAGAAGGTGTAAGTGGGGGTAATATAAAAACTTTTCCTTTCCTTGTTCTTAATTGATCAAGAGGTAACTGTTCAAAGTAATAATAGCAACACTGATTTCAATTATGTATGCTTATGCATATATGTATGTTTATATATAAGTGAAATGAATAAATGACAACAATGATACAGGAGATAGGAGTAATTTTTTTGTTATTATAACATACTTGCACTATCTGTGAAATGGTATAGTTATGGTATGGTTATTTGATAATTTGATTTGGATTAGCTGTAAATAAATGTATATTGCAAAATCAAGGGCAATCACTAAAAAAAAGTTTTAAAAACAGTAAAATTGAAGTCTACGGCCATGCCACCCTGCACATGCCCGATCTCATCTGATCTCAGAAGCTAAGCAGGGTCAGGCCGGGTTAGTACTTGGATGGGAGACCGCCTAGGAAGACGAGGTGCTGTAGGTGAAAAAATAAAAAAAGTATAATTGATTTGCTAAGAAAGGAGAGAAAATGGAATCCTATAAAATGCTCAGTTAATGCCACAAAAGGGAAATAAAAATGGAAGACAAAAAGAAAAAACAAAAGGATAAAGGCAAAAAATATAAAACAGTAGGCGATATGGTAGATATCATTTCAACTATATCAATGATCACTTTGAACATCAATGGTCTCAATGCACCAAACGAAAGACAGAGATGCTAGAGTAGATCAAAAAACTAGATCCAACTCTATGTTGTCTGTAAGAAATCCACTTTAAATATAAAGACACATATAGATTAAAAGTAAATGGAAGGAGAAAGATACACCATGCTAATACTAACCAAAAGAAAGCAGGAGTAGCTATATTAATTTTAGATCATGTAGACTTCAGCATAAGGAAAGTTATCATAAGGAAAGTTATCAGAGATGAAGAAGAACAATACATGATACTAAACAGGTCAATTCTCTAAGAAGATATAATGACTCAACATATAAATTCCTAACAACAGGGCATCACACTACAGGAAGCAAAAACTGATAGAAGTGGAAGCTGAAATAGATTAATCTACTATTATAGTTGGAGACTTCAACATTCTTCTGTCAGAAATGGACCAATCCAGCAGGCAGAAAATCACTAAGCACAGTTAAACTCACAGTACCATTAATCAACTGGCTATAATTCCTATCTGTAGACTACTTCATCCACAATATACATTCTTCTCAAGTTCATATGGAACATTTACCAAGCAAGACCACATTTGGGGCCATAAAACACACCATTATAAATTTAAGAGAATAGCAATCACAGAATGCCTATTCTCAGACCATAATGGAATTAAACTAGAAACCAATAACAAAAAAAAGAAACCTGCAGAATCCAAAAATATATGAGGATTAAACAACACATTTCTAAATAGCACATGGGTCAAAGAAGAAATCTCAAGATAAATTTAAAAAATTTTAAACTAAATGAAAATGAAAATGCAACATAAAAATTTGTGAGATACAGTGCTTAGAAGTAGAATTTAGAGCAGTATTAGTAAAGAAGAAAGATCCAAAATCAGTAATCAAACTTTCCACCTTAGGAAACTAGAAAAAGGAACAAATTAAATCCAAAGCAAAAGAAAAAAATATTAGAGCAAAATTCAGTGAAACTGAAAATAAGAAATTGATAGAGAAAATCAGCAAAACCAAAGGCTTTGAAAAGATCAACAAAAAAGATAGGCCTTTTAGCCAGGCTAACTAAGAAAATAAGAGAAGGCACAAATTTCTAATGTGAGAAATGAGGGAGGAACATCACTACAGATCCCATGGACATTAAAAAGATAATAAAGGGATATTATGAACAACTCTATGCCCACAAATTTGCCAACCCAAGAGAAATGGACCAATTTCTTGAAAGACACAATCTACCACACCATCAGTTTTAACAAATGTATCAAATAATGGGGGGGGGGGTGTCGATATTGAGGTGGCTATGCATATGTGGGGGCAGAAAAGTATATAGTATATCACTGCACCTTCTGCTAAAATTTGCTGGGAATCTAAGACTGTTCTAAAAAATAAAGTCTGTTAAAAAAGCATAAACCTTGAGGAAAATTATTTAGTCATTTGTTTTTAATTGAAGAGAAGATAATGGAAAAATATGTTCAATTGTATAGTCTCAAAGAATAGGAGAGATGGAAGGAAGCTTTCTAGTGTTCAAATTCAAACTTTTATCCATTAAAAACTTCTTTTATAATGGTTTTGATCATTACATTTCTGTTTAAGCATTGCTTACAGCATGGAGTTCATTCTTTAATTTTTAAATAGAATGTTCTAGAGCATGAATTTGTCCTAGAGAAAAAATAATATCTACTCCAATCTCTGACATCAACAAGTAGAATGACTTCTGATGAGTCATTTAAACTTTCCATGTCTCATATTCTTCACCTGGAGGGTAAGACAGTTAAGTTCAGAGGCCATCTTTATATCTTTAAATATCTTTAAAGGGCTATTTGAAATCCCATTCTGTGGTTTCATCTGGAGTAGAGATGTGGTATAACAGAGTTAGCATGAGTTTGGAGTGAGTGAACCTGGAAGTGAATATTGACTGATATCTTCTGTTTGGCTGACTTTAGACAGATCTCCTGATGTCTGAGTCTAACTTCCCATATCTTTAAATTAGATATAGCAATATCTACCTTGGAGAATTGTTCTTGGTATTAATTAAAATAATGCTTTTAAAGAACTTAGCAACATATTGAGTATGTAATAGGTGTTCAACAAATGTTAATTCCTTCTTCCCTTTTCTCCATTTAAAACAGTAAATATGCAGATTAAAATGAATCTAAAGTAATTATTTATTAGATACGAGAGATTTTTTTTTTTAATACACAGATTTAATGATTAGTATTCACTGGGTTAAATTTGTTCAGAGTTGTTTAGATGGTTCCTGAGAGACTAGGTTCCTGAGAGACTAGATTATATTGGAAAATTTATTTCTAATCTCTAATTTATCATTATTTCAATATGAACATTAAAAAATAATACAGTGGTGTAAAAACATATTTAAAGCTTACTAGTAAAAGAGTTGAATGCTTATAAGGTGAAGCTATGGTCTAACTGTGGAAATTATCTTTCTATATAAACTTGTCTCTCAAAACAGTCCTTGAGGAAAGGGATTCCAATGCAGTTTTGTACCCCCAGCACACAGTACAGTATGAGGCATGAAGTAAGGATTATTAAATATTCTAAGCTAATATTAAATACAATTTATATCTTCAAAATCTTTGCAAGGGATTACTAATTACTCCTTACTGAACCCACTGACAGAACATAAAAATTATTATTTCAGATCAGGAATCTGTTGTCCAAAAAGATCACCAGACTTGCCAAAGTTCAAAAAAATGTATTCCTAACAAAATGAAGCTTGGTGATTCAGCAACCAACTGAACTATTAACTTTTCCTTTCCCATAATTCAACACAGATCATTAAAACCAATATAAAGAAAATGAAGGAACTCAAATGTAAGTCTTACTGGAAAATACTACAGTTCTATGTGTACTATTAATAAAAAGACAAAACAAACAAAAATGCTCAGACATAGCAAGCCAAGAATAAAGGAAAATACTTGAGATTAATTAACGTTTTGCTCACTAAGCTATAAAAAAAATAGAATGAGTTAAGAATAAAGAACACTCAGGAACACATAAAAGGAGATAAAAAAACATGGGAAAGAGAGAAATATAACAAAAGTAAAAGACTCACATTTCTTTCTGAGAAGCAAAAAAATGTATGGGATAAATGTCAAAGCTAGAGTCATATCCCATGTAACTCACTGGAAATTCTCCAGAGTTATGTGGCATTATACTGAGCATGGCCCAGAGATTCCAGACCTCTGAGATATGCTTTTGTACTCATGTCGCATTTCTACATTGCTTGTCAAAATTCTTCCATAGGCTAGTGATGAATGAGAATGTAGAGCTAAATATAAATAGCCATGTAATACTGCTCATTACATTAAAAAGGCATTTAAGTTCAACATTGAAAACCAAAGTGAACTATGTTGGCAAATTTTTAAAAAAATGAACATCTGTAAAATTTGGAAATTTGGCTGTCTTGAAGAAAAATGGTAAAATTAACTTTCTGAGAATTTTTGGCACCAGACTGAGAATTGTGTCCTTTATGGACATATCACAAAATTAATTCCTTTATAAGCAATCTTTAAATTCTCACTAAGAAAGAACTAAATATCTAATCATTGTATAAGAGGACATAAATGTGGGAAGTAGTAAATTTGGGGGTAATTACCACTTTTTCTTATAAGATTTCAAGATTATCCAGATGTTTGTACAGTTCCCCAGAGAAAACTGAAGGCCATTTCCTGTCAGAATAAAATGAATTATGTAGTGTATATGTAACATTTATTCTGTCATTAAAAAAAATCCCACAAGTTTACCAATAACAATGAAATGTTGTTAAATTCTTGGAAGATAGAAACAACCACCTGGGGCCTTTTGTAGTTAATTTATTTCACACAGAGACTTCATTCACGGTTTATCTGACTTCACTCTTATGCCTTTGGTGCCCTTCTGGGCAACTTAATCTCAATAGGACTTTAATTCACGTAACCCAACCAGTCTACATAGACTGCATAGAGGTTGAAATCAGATGCAAACTGGAGACAGACATTAGAACACTTTTGTAAAGTCAGAAGGAAACTACAGTGACATACAAAGCATGAAACTCAAATTTCACCCAAGAAGCCCTATTCTTTAAAGAATTTTAGAAAATAACTTTACGGTTTTAACACACTGCTTTGAACAATGTATATCGATCGGATAGATTTAAAGGCTAACATGTGACCCTTTTTTCTCTTCTCACCTCATTAGGCTTCAATGAGGTAGTAATAGGAAGAACAGATCATTCCACATTTTGAGGTAGGGTCAGTTCTCCAGAAGTCCTGTATGAGTAAGAACTGGAATTTGAATAGAGAGATGCAATTAAAGAAGCATGAGTTACATATATCTATAGAGAGGATGAAATTCTCCCCGAATGATCACAATTGTGATATATTTTTACATTTACACTAAACATTTTTTAGCTTAGTTGTTATAGTTTTCAAAAACCAGTCTAATAAATTATATAGTCTGATTTCTATAAAAATGTAATGAAATAGTCGGGAAAGAATATTAAAACAAAGATAGTATTAAAATCAATGTAAGTATGTGGACTTGGTCTTAGGAAGTGAAGTGACTTGCCTAAACTCCGTGAACACCTGGTATACAGGTGTGTTTACTCTCTTGACTATTTAAAGTTTCCAATCATAGTTGCATTTTCTGAAATTCTCTATATGGTGTCTTGCACATAAAAATGTATGACAAGTTTTTGTTGAAAGACTGATGTGACTTGACAGGCCTGGCTGATGTAAGGGCAGTGGACTTCTTTGAGGAAGAACATATGAGTCAGGATAGATTGGGGTGGATGGGTGGTAACGGTGGGAGAGAGGATAACAGTTATGGACTATTTAAAAACTACACCATTTGTTAAGTTCTTACGATGAGTGAGGACTGTTTTCTTCCTGCCTAAATAGTTACAATATTTACTGTAACTATTAGTGCCTGCAAAACTGCTGAGAAAATAGGTATATTCTCCTCCTATTAAAGATAAGGAAAGAAGGTAAATGGGTGGCTCTGAGATTCCAGGGCAGGTCTCCCCAAGGTGAAGACTAGGTAAAGACTTAGGCTCTTTTCCCTTGGACCTAGGGTTCCCCTCAAAGAGATTTCCTTGAGCAGAGTAAAAGGAAGTAAGTGGAGAACAGAGAGAAAATTAGTATAATGCCAATATGCCCAAGAGATCCACTCCCCACTGAGTATAATTTCTAACCCCCAAAAGATTCACATGTTTCCATCCTGTATTCTGCTTTGAAATTTACTGGAGACACAGGGAGAGTAAGTAAGATAAGAACAGAAGTGTATCCAATTCACAAGTGGAGGGAAAGGAAGAAAGCTGAAAATGAAGCCTTTCCCCTATGCTAATGACAAAGTGAAATGGATTAAAGGAAAAATTTCTTGTCCTTTAGCTGCCATTGGTTCATTTGACAGCTGTGAATGCTTAACCTTAGTTTCTATCACCTTTAAATCAAATGGAAATAAAACCCTTCACATTCATTGATAATATAATAAGGTATGACGAGAAAAATTGTATTAATGACATTTCAAGAAATAATAATTTGTGATTACATAAAATAAGCTCAGTGCCTTCAGATATGTAAACATCCATATGTGAAGTTTGAAAAAAAATGGGAGTAAATGGTGTATAGAATCAACTTAAGTCACAAAAGTATGAAATGTTTCAATCTATATTTGTTTTAATAAATTCTGAGAGGAGGGTTGCTTCTGGAAAACAAAAAAAAACAAACCGACAACAAAAATCGACATTTAGAGGTTTGCCTGATCTTCGCCCACTTCACAAAATAGTAGCTTCTAAATACAGTACATTGAAGTTATACATTTTTGAGACTGAATAAAACTGTAGAATGGTTCTACCAGCATTTGACTCTGCAACCTTATTTGTTTTCAGTACCTTTCAATCCCTTCCATTCTGCCTCTGGATGCTCACCTGCCCTCTCCACTGTTTCAGATAGATCTTATCATTGTGCAACAGAGGCAAATGGGAACCAAAATTCAGGGAATCTGACATGAGTAAGATATAATGTCATATCAGTACAAACCCAGTTGAAATATTATTGAAATGGGATGATACCTTTTACACAGTTCTGTAATCAAGCAATATACAAAGTCATATTAGTTTTATTTTTATTACTTTTTATTTTCAAATCTCAAGCTCTGAAACCATCAGTGCAATATTAATTTATATGCTAGCTCTAAAACAGAATGATAGAATATATTTATAGATTTTTAAATTAGTTTTCTAGGAAATAATTCAATCATAAGAAGAGAGAATAACATTTGAGAATGAATCACTTGAGGGTAGGAACCGTGTTTTATTCTGTCTTTCTAGCATCTAACCCAGTTCCTGGTACATTGCTTTTGTCCCATTATTGTTTGCTGAGTTGAATAGAGGGGTTTTTCAAGTCTTTTTGTCAGAAAAGATCTGAGAAGGAAAAAAGAGAATCTGAAAATTCTGGTTGCTTAAGTTAGGGGTGAGAGTCAGCTGGTAAGACTTTCAGGATTGGGGGAGAATAGAGACTGAAAGTGTAGGATACAAATAACAGAATAGTATAGTAATAGTATAATACAGAGCAAAATCTTTGGAGTCAGGCAGAACCCTGTCTTTCCCTCCAATAACCACGAGGCCTTGGGTAAATTATTAAATCTAGGTCCCATTTTCTCATCTCTAAAGTGAGAACTGATATTCATTCTATCCATCCATCCGT
Organism: Pteropus alecto; assembly: GCF_000325575.1. Taxonomy (NCBI): domain Eukaryota; kingdom Metazoa; phylum Chordata; class Mammalia; order Chiroptera; family Pteropodidae; genus Pteropus; species Pteropus alecto. Next base: position 9,128,810 of record NW_006431918.1, on the reverse strand, counting down.
CAGTCCATTCATTTTTCCATCCATTCTTGGAACTATTTAGAGGGTAACCGTAAAGATGAATTCCAAATTTAGGAAAAAATTACATCAAGCCTCTATTTTCTGATTTTGCATGTTGCATCGAATGATCATAAATTCTTTCCTTGAATTTCTTTAGCACATGCCAGGTAGAAAGAGGCTTAGATATTGGCAAGAAACTGCCTCATTACCAGTCCCACATTATAGGAATTTCACTCTTTGCTTGCCAAGGCATTGGTTGCCCCTTGCTTTATTTGAGGTGGTTTAGTTTAATTTTTCATTATGACAGGTTTTTGTCTCCAATTCTTTATTTAGAGCATGGTTCTCAAAACTTTTTCATTCTGTAATCCCTTTGAGGATTTCCACAACCCTCAAGCATACCTCGAACCACTTTTCTATTAAAATAAATGTAGAAGAATAATTCAGCTACTAGGAAGAGAAGCAGGTGACATTTTCACTTTTCTTGACACTGAAGAAGGGAAAAAGCACTCAGGGGAAGGTAGGAAATAAACAGAATGCAAGGTGGGTGGGAAATCAGGCCTTTAAGTTCCAGAAAAAGAGAAGGAAGGGGGTGATGAAGAAGAAGAGGTTTTGCTGCAAATCTAAAGTCATCTTTGCCTAACAGATGTTAAAAATGTTTGCAGCTCTGGTCCTGTCATTCCCTCAGAATATCTTTGGGGGAACATGACATCTTTTTTTGAGAAATATTGATTTAAAACAAGCAGTTTTTTGTGTTTTGGGGGGGGTCCCCATTCCTTGCCTTTCATCTCAAAACCCCTCCTCTTCTTTCTCTGGCCTCTCCCTACCCTGGTCCTGACTCACCCACTCCTACTTGGAGACATCCAGTGATTCCATCTATTTTTTCTTTGTTTTGTTTTTTTTATTTTTGACTAGTTTCACTCATAACCCCATTTAATTTTAAGCTAACTGTGCTTCCCACACAGAAAGCCTCAGTTCCCAATTCAGCTTCTGTCTTTCATACTGAATACAGATGACTAACACTGAGATTTTCGTCTTTTATTGGTGTGCAAAATCTGAGCTGGCTTTCTCTTTAACTTGCTCTCTCTATTGTACCTAGTTTTCCCAAGTCAATCAAATTGCAGCTGCTCTTCTCTCTAACTTCCTCTACAGTTTCAGCAAAAATAAACTACTTCCTGACTTCATCGCCCGGCAATGGAGTGAGTATCTCAACTATAGAGTTGGAGAAAGTGAACTTTCAGCATTGTTTGCCAATTGGGTAATGTTTGTTTATTCTTTTGGGACAAAGAAAATTGACTTTTAAGGGCATCAGGCTTATGTTTTTTTCCCACATAAAGGTTATGGGTAGTCACTGATGGTTAAGTTGCCACTAGGACTATACATGATTGTGGCTGGCCCCCTGCCACTTGTTCATTTTGGTATTTTCCCTGATGTCTGGTTCTCATCTGGTCCTTCCTAAGGCCATTATCTTGTGATATATCACTGAGATTTTTGTCATCATTTACTCTGTAGTTTCCTCTTCTAGCTGCAGTTATAAAATCATGCTCAGTGACTCTATATCATGGCGATTCAACATTACATCAACCTTACTATCTTTGTATATCTTTATATAATTTGACATAGTCCTTCCTGCTCTATTTTCCTGCTCTATTTTGCCATACTCTCTATTTCTATGTATTTATATTGCCCACTAGAATACTGTCATTTTCTATACCATCTTTTCCCTCTCTCTTGGTACAGCTAAAGCTTATTATGTCTCTTGGTCTTCTGCTAGGCAGTCTATCCTCCTATTTCTACTAGAAACAAACCAAAGTTATTGCCTCTTAAATTTAACTTAGATCTTTCAGGAACAAAAGGGATGTGTGATGTAGGAACTTCTTATTCCTTGCCCAACAGGTAATTTTTTTTTATCCCTCCTCTAGTCTTCTCTTTTTTGCTTCTTCCTTCGAACTAATTTTGTATATCAATTTCTGTCCTGATATGTGCCCATTAATCTTATAATATAATCTAACACCTAAATGTAGTTCATTTATGTCATATGCAATTTTAAAATCTAAAATTTTAGCAATAGTAAGAAATTCAGTATCAAATGCCTAAATACAAAACTAAATCAGCATTAAAAAATAAGAACACAATTTTCCATCTAACAAGTTATACCTATTTTCCACTCACTAAGTTATCCTTTAAAATGATCAATATGCCAAAATTCTAGCTGACTTGTTTGGTATAAACCATTACCTGGGTGAATAGATGATATTTTCTCTAAAATATCAAACCAATACATTATCAAGTATGCCTGGATGTTCTTTAATATATTGGCTTAGATATAGAATATACAAATCACTCATTTCCCTTTTCATTCTTGAGATGATATAGATTCTTTCTTCTGCCCTTACAAGATTACTCTATCACTACGAAGGCTTTTTTTTTTGCTAAGGGCAGCTTACGGGGACTTACTGATATCCCCATAACATCTGAAGTGATAGCAGAAATAGTAGAGGTTAAATAAGTTAATAAACAGTTTTGGATCAATCTGTTTGCATTTCTCATGATAGCTGGCTTTAAAATACAGAAAACAAACACAAAAGCTATAAATTTCTACAGGGTTTATTAACGTGACTAAATAAGTTTTTCCTTTTTTGTTCTGATTTCACTTTATTGTAGCCTTAATCACTTCTCAAAACAATGATCATCACTGGGGAAAAAGCATGGGAGAGTGGAAAGAGCTGGGGTTTGAAGTCAGATTGAGATAACAAACCCCCATTATCTGTGTTTGGAGGAGTGGCTTCACCTCTCTGGACCTCATTTTCTCATATATAATATGGGGGTAACAATTCATAAGTTTCTATCAGGGTTATGGGATTGAACATGTGAAAACACCTAGCAATATCTGGGAAATAAAAAATGTGAATCAAATATTATATTAGTTTATTAAGTTGTACTATTTGTGTTAGTCATAAACTGATACCTACATCAACTTTACAGGTTTAAGCACAGGCAGATGGCATACCACATCTTTGATATGATTTCTGGAATACCAGAAAATCCAGAAAATGCTCAGTAATCACTTCCTGACACACTGGCCAAATGTCACTATTTCTACCTTCAATGTGTTCTTTCTTTACCTTAAGGTTTAGTTCATTGTTAAAATGTAAACACCATTAGGAAGATTAATACTTTATCTTATCAGTGGTTACCCTTTGATGTGCATGGATTTCTCAGAGACCTTCTTTTTAATGGGATTTGATTAGAAAAAAAAGTAAAACAAAAAGAGTTTTCTGGGCTTCTGGGGCCTGAGGGATTAAGAAAGAATATGTGGAGGGGATCAAAGGAGCAATGCCCTGAGGGTTACTGGGATAAAAGGTTGATCAAGGTGTCTCCTTTTCATATTTGGCCACTGAGTTAGGGTAGTTATGCATCAGAATCACCTAAGACACTTTCAGGACATACCCATACTTAGTCCCTACACATCACAGATTAGAATTTATTTGTTTGAGAAGGCACTTATAGTGTTTAAAATCCCCTTAGACAATTCAGATGTTTAGTGATATTGAAAACTGTGGAGTTAAAAGAAATAGAGGCTCAAGATACATTTATATATACTTCTCCCTAACCTGCCCACAGCTTCTGACTGAATTCAACCACCTGAAACTCAATGTTTATTTCTTATTGATTTAATTATTTTTAAGGTCCACTTAAAAAAAAATGTGGTGCCATGATACTTACTGACACAATCACATTTTGTTGAAGGACATAAAGTTTTATAATTATTAAAAGATTCTAGAATTATTTCAGCAATCATCAGTGAAAGGTATAGATTTTTGCATTGTTATTATTCTTATAGTTCTTACATTTCATAAACAAGCTTCTTGCTTCTGTCTCTTCATTACTCAAAGAAAAAGAATTATGATAGGCTCTTCAGTAAATTCCCCAAAATTTCCAGACAATAAGAAGCTAAAGGAGTTCATTATCAAAAAACCAGTATAACAAGAAATGTTAAAGGGATTTCTCTAAGAAGAAGAAAAAAAAAATCACAAAGGAAAAAAAAAATTCTCTCTGATAAATACAAAAACATAATAAAAGCAGTGGATCAACTGACTCTAAAGCTAATACAAAGGTTAAAAGGCAAAAGTAGTAACAGCATGTGTAATTACAGCAGTCAATTAAGGGATACACACAAGCACACACACAAGAAGTAAAAAAATAATAATGAAAATATAAACATGGAGAAGGGTAGTAAAAATGATGGTGATTTTAGAATGTACTCAAACTTAAGTAATCATCAACTCAAAATGGACTGCTATAAACATAGCTTGGTATATGTGAAACACATGGTAACCACAAATCAAAAATCTATGAGAGATATATAAGAAATAAAGAGAAAGGAATCCAAACCCAACAGTACAGAAAGTTATCAACATACAAGAGAGCAAGGGAATAAAGAACAAAGAAGAATTACAAAAACAGAGAAAAATTAATAAAATAGCAGTAACTATGTATCTATCAATAATTACTTTAAATGTAAATAGATTAAATGTGCCAATCAAAAGATGAATGAATAAAGAAGTAATGCACATATAGAAAATAGAATATTACTCAGCCATAAAAAAGAATAAAATCTTACCATTTGTGACAACATGGATGGACCTAGAGGGTATTATGCTAAGTGAAATAAGTGAGACAAAGAAAAATACCACAATTTTACTTTTATGTGGAATCTAAAAAAACCAAAATAAATAAACAAAGAAAACAGAAACTCATAGATAGAGAGAACAAAATGATTGCTGCCAGATGGGAGAGTGTTTGGGGAACTGGGTAAAAGGTGAAGGGATTAAGAAGTACAAATTGGTAGTTACAAAATAGTCATGAGGATGTAAAGTACAGCCTAGGGAATATAGTTAATAATATTATAAGTATGTATGGTGTCAGGTGGGTACAAGACTTATTGGAGGAATCATTTTGCAATTTGTATAAATGTTCAACCACTATGGTGTACACGTGAAACTAATATAATATTGAATGTCAACTGCAATTGAAAAAAAAAAAAGAAAGCCCAAAATAACTAATTTAAGTAACTGTTGTTTACTGGTTTATAATGTATAATGCAAATTTTAATATATCATGATAATTTGGTAGTTATTGTTATCATTCCCATCTGCAGGTGAGTAAACAAAGGGTTAGAGACTCATTTCCCCAGATTACATGCAGATTTAAATGCGAGGTATAACTTGATGCAGTTTTGATCAAATTTGTCCTCTTTCTACAAGTTTATTATTTTTGCAGTTCACTCTCTGTTTTTTACATGCATACCTGTATGTTGGTAATTTTTTGGCTTCAACTATTTTCTCTGTAAAAAGGATTTGAGGATTAAATCACACAGAAAATTTCTGAGCCGAGTTTTTGTTGTTGTTGTTTGCTCTCCCCCTCGCCCCCCCGCCCCAATCTCTGTATTTTTCATTCTAGAAACCAGAAATCAGACTATGCTAACAAGACGGTGACTCTAACTTCTAGTTCAGCCTGGGATAGTCTTTATGCTTTTATCCTGGAATATTTACTAATAGTGTTCCCTTCACTCTCAAAAGGGTTACAACTAGGACAATAAATTGTATGATCAGCTTACCTAAGAAGCATGTATCAACTTCTGCTCTTTATTTTACAGAAATAAGTTATTTGGTTGGGTTTTCTTTCCATCAACAGTTTTCATACTTTTTAAAAAAATCTCACCATGTTTTATTTAGGGCTTCACAGAGATTTGAAGACGTGCATACAGAATAGGTGGTGATAACAGTCACAGTAATTTACATTTACAAATCAATGATTTATCTAAATCATATACCTTACACCCAATTACCTTATTTAATACTTATAAAACCTTGTGAAGTGGGCACTACTGTTATCTTTATTTAACAGATAAGCAAACTGAAGTGTAGAGATGCTAAGTAACTTGCCCTAAGCTCAGGACCAAGGCAGTCAGGATTTTTGCCCATGACCTTCTTCAAAGTCTAAGCTCCAAATGAATCTACTAAGAACCATGGCCCTCTTGCTGCTCTAACATGCTACAGTGCCATGGAACAGCAGTTCTTATCCCTGATTATTTGCCAGATAAAGCAGGGCATAAAGAAGTATGAGAAGAGGAAAACATTATATTAAACATGCTGTTGAGAGATCCAAATTTTCATATACAGTTATATCTATAGCTGCAGGAATATTTGTGGAGAATGTAAAAAAAATTAGCAGAAAGTCTCAACCTGTGTTCTAGTGTAAACTATGTATCCAGAAAATTGATGTCTTACTGTTTCATCTATATTTTTTAAAATAACTGAACCATTTAAAATTAGCAACTTGGCCAGCAATTTCTAACTCATAACATTTTGAGTTAACTGAAGCTAGACCTTCTTTTCATTATTCTCATGGACCTACTATAAGGGAAGGCCCAACATACCTAGGCTAAATAAATGGTGCTCAGTATGGTTGGCCAAATATTTGCCACAAGACTGAAACACTGTAGGTAAGCAAATCTATTGCAGAGAGGTGGAATTGTCACCAAACTATTTGCTATTAGGCTGAGGTCTGGAAAGTGACGGAAGTCTGAACACCGGAAGTAGAGAGGAAAGTCTCTGAAATTCTATTTCAGAAGTACCCACATGAAAAAGAAAATCAAAATTGTATGATTAAGATGCCATACTAAATGCAAATAGACTTATTTAGGGCTTCGGCTGAAGGACTCTTATTTGGTATTAGAGATTTAGGAATTACTGAATGTGAACTCTGGCCTCAGGTAGTGAATATGAAAGAAATGTGTTGTTGATCTTTTTGCAAAGTTTGAGGTAATATCTTAGCGGGGAGAAAGTCAAGAACTTCCTGAAATATGGAGGGCTGAACAGTAGTTGCAAAGATGAGGGGTATTTATTTTGTGGACTGAAAAAACATGGTTGTATTTGGGAGTAATAACTGGTCATTAATGTGTCGGTGGCCAAAGGAAGGTTTCTTTGAGGGCTATGCAAGGGGCTAGGCTAATGGTGGCAGTGTAGTAAACAGTGAGCACGCAAGTAGGCAGTCTCAATAGTAAAATTATATGAGGTTATCACTAAAGGCTAAGTAATAAAGTGGGAAATGGCTGTGACAAGACACATGGCGAATGTGAATGTTCCTGTTGTGGGCGTTGAAGATTCTGAAGGAGTCAGAAAACAAACTGAAGGTATTACTTGAAGAGATCAACATCAAGAGATTGTGTACAGAGTGCTTCAGAGGGATAATGTAGAAGAAAGATGAATATGGAAGTGCCTGAGGTTAGGAACAAAGCAGAGGTATAGTCTTTGGTTAACACAAAACTAATTCTTTTACAGAGGTAAAATAGAAAGCAGATTTTCTTCCATTCGGCCAAACCAAACACTAATAAAATTGGCCAGCATGAATGCAGAAATAAATCATCGCAAACATGATTAATGTGCGCATGTAAAAGAGTTTCTAAAAGCAGGTACAAAATACAGTATATTTTTTTCCACCATCATATAAGCTTTATAACATTTCATAATTTGATAGTTCAAGAATAAAAAAAAAGCTCTAAATGTTGACTCTCTGAAGGCATTATAGATATATCTAGCAAGAAAAAAAATTTTAAATGATTAGTTGAAAGTGAAAAAGCATAATTTTTGAAATGTCTTTGTTTTTTAAATTTAAAGTGTAATGGAGAATTTATTTTTTAAAGTGGTTTAAGGTTCAAAGTAAAATTGAGGGAAAGGTACAGAGATTTCCCATATAATCCCTGACTTCAGGCATCATAATTACTCAAAGTCCATGGATTACATTAGGGTTCACTCTTGGTGTTATACATTCTATGGGCTTGGACAAATCTATAATGACATGTATCCACCATTATAGTATTATTGCACTAAAAATCCACATTAGCGTAATTTTACTGCACTAAAAATCATCCCTTTCTCTAGTCCCAACTCCTGCAACCACTGTCCTTTTTACTATCTCCACAGTATTTGTTTTTCCAGAAAGTCACATGGTCAGAAACAGAGTATCCAGCCTTTTTGCATTGGCTTCTTTGACTCAGCAATATGTATTTATGTTTCCTCCTTGACTTTTCATGGCTTCATAGCCCATTTCTTTTTATCACTGAATAATATTTCATTGTCTAGACGTACCACAGCAGTTTATTCATCCATTCACCTACTGAAGGACATGTTGGTTGATTGCTGATTTTGACAATTATAAATAAAGGTGCTATAAAGATTCATGTGTAGGTTTCTGTGTCGACATTAGTCTAAAACTCTTTTGAGTAAATACCAAAGAGCATGACTGCTGAATTGTAAAAATGGAAATTCTCCAGTTTTAGGGAGGTGGTATCTCCAGGAGCCAGCCCCCCAGGGAGAGCAGTAACTCAGTTACAGGGAGGAGATAACTCCAGCGCCAGCCCCGGAAGAAGCACAACATTCCGAGGTGCAGATGATAAAACTGTCTACTAGGCCCTGTCTGATCTGAGAGTCCCCATTTGTCTTTGTACAAAATGTTAAGGGCTAACTTCTGCTTCTTGTAATCTGCTTATTCAAGGATGTAGTTGGAGGCTTTATAAGCTGCCTCCTCTGGAAGCTTGGGGCTGATCTCCTCTAACCCTGTGTGGTAGAGAGTCAGTCGCCGGCTGGCTAATAAAGGCTCATAATTAATCTCAATTGGCTCCGCGGGTCTTAGAATAGTTTGCACCATAACAGACCCTTTTGAGTTTTTTTCAGGGATTTTTTTTTTAGTTGCAAAAGAACAGAACTTATACTTAACTATGATATTTATATTGCGTATAACAACTATGACCATTTTGATGCTTAATCTTATTTTTGTGTTCTTACAAAATATTTTATCAATTATTTATATAAGAATAAATTTATATGCAAATACAT
>NW_006431918.1:9115240-9119839 GCF_000325575.1 Pteropus alecto | reverse complement strand
TTTATCGTTAGTTTGTCTTGTCTGTCTGTATCGTGTCTGTCTGTCCGAACCAGCCGAATGTACTGTTACCCTCCTATTGCTTTAGCCTTCATAAGTTTACTTAGTTTGATTCTTTCCTTAGGTCTGGCCTCCGGGGCCCCGCCTGACTGGACGTTAAGTCAGAGGCTGATCCTAGCCCTGGCTTATTTGGCTTTTGTGGGGATTTTCTCTTTTCTTGCCTGTCTTTACTAACATGGGTCAGGCTTCCTCCTCAAATCGTCCTACCCCCCTGCAGTGCCTCCTTAACCAATTTAAGGATTTTAAGAGACGAGTCCAAGCCTACGGAGCTAATATTACTCCATTCAACCTCCAAAGGTTCTGCCAGTTAGAGTGGCCCACATTTGGAACAGGGTGGCCATCAGAAGGGTCACTCGACCTGCAAGCAGTCTTTCAGGTGTGGGATATCATCTACAGAGATCCTGGCCACCCTGATCAGGCTCCATGTATCGATGTGTGGTTTGATATCATTTCTGATGCCCCCAAGTACTTGAAGGACTGCCGCTGTGGTCAAGAGTCAAGGGCAACTCCCAAGCCTATCCTTCTCTCAGCACCGAAGGGGCAAAAGGAGAAACCGTCCAGACAGACACCTAACTCTCTTTACCCTGTCTTACAGGAACTCCCTGAGGACCCCGAGATCACTACTGCTCCCCCTTCCTCCCCTTGTAACCCGTTCCTGTCTCCATCCAACTGGGAGGCAGAACCTCTCTGGATCCCTCCCCATACCCACACTGGAGCTGTGTATCAGCCCCCACAAGACCCTGACCCTGCTCCTGATTCCTCAAACCAGGCAGCAGTCCAGTCCTGGCCCCGCTCCGACAATTGGCACCCCCAGTTGGGGGAGAAACCCAGAGGCCATTCATGGTCTATGTCCTTTTCTCCACCAGCGATTTATACAATTGGAAACACCAGAACCCCTTATTCTCAGAGAAACCCCAGGGATTAATCTCTCTCCTAGAGACTATTTTCTTTACCCACCAGCCAACTTGGGACAATTGTCAGCAACTTCTCCAGGTCCTGTTTACCTCAGAGGAGCAGGAACAAATCCTGAGGGAGGCTGCAAGGATGGTATTAGAGCCCAATAGGCAGCCTTCCACCGATCCAGTCCCGCATCCAGCATGTCTTCCCGAACACCCGTCCACCTTGGGACCCCAACACCAACCAAGGTAAGGAGGCTCTCCAACGGTATCTCCAGCTTTTGCTCCAGGGCTTCCGGTCTGCCGCCCGACGACCCATTAAGCGAGGTCATCCAAGCTAAGGATGAATCACCAGCAGCGTTCCTGGAACGACTCTTAAGAGTCGTACCGGTTATATATCCCTATTAACCCAGAGGACCCTAATAATAGGACGGCTGTAAATTTAACCTTTGTCAGTCAGTCGGCCCCAGATATTAGAAAGAAACTGCAGAGGATGGAAGAGTTTGAAGGAAAGAACCTGTCTGAACTGGTCGAGATAGCCCAACGAGTACTCAACAATAGAGATGAGGTAGACATAACACAGACCAAGAAGATGACCAAGGTCCTGCTTGCAACCATGCAAGGAGCCAATCCAAAGGGCCCTGTCCTCTAGTCTGATCGAGGCTATTCTGAGGATACCCCAGCCGCACACCGAGCGACAGGTTCGAGAGTTCCTGGGAACAGTAGGTTATTGCAGGCTTTGGATTCCGGGGTTCGCAGAAATAGCTAAGCCCCTGTACACCAGTACCAGAGGGAAAAGAGAGGACCTAGCCTGGGGAAAGGAAGAAAGGAAGGCATTTGAAGCCCTGAAGGCAGTCCTAACCACAGCCCCTGCATTCGCTCTGCCTAATCTGGAAAAGCCATTCCAGCTCTTTGTTACCGAGGTGTGGGGAATCGCGAAAGGGGTCCTGACACAGACCCGAGGACCCTGGAAGCGACCAGCTGCATACCTCTCCAAAAGATTGGACTATGTGGCAGCAAGATGGCTCAACTGTTTGAGGGCAATCGCTGCCACCGCACTTCTCACTAAGGAAGCCCTAAAATTGACACTAGGGCAGACCCTCCAGATCATCGCCCCACACGCAGTTGAGTCAGTGCTTCGCAGTCCACCGGACCGGGGGATTTCCAATGCTCGAATCATCCAGTATCAGGTCCTGCTTCTCAACCCACCCCACATACAGTTCCTGAAAACTGCCGCACTCAACCCAGCCACCCAAATGCCTGACAATGACCCTCGCCAACTCCTACATGACTGTCTTGAGGTCCTAGAGAACATCACCTGCACCAGACCAGACCTGACAGACAGCCCTTGGCCAAACCCGGACGCTACTCTATTTACGGATGGGAGTAGCTTCATCTCAGAAGGAGTCAGGTATGCTGGGGCTGCAGTGGTTACCACTGAGACTGTCATCTGGGCACAAGCCCTAAGCCATGGAACTTCAGCTCAGAGGGCTGAACTAGTAGCAGTGACTCCAGCCCAGCGGTGGGGTAAAAACAAAACTGTTAATATCTATACAGACAGCAGGTATGCCCTTGCCACGGCGCATGTACATGGGGCGTTATATAAGGAAAGGGGGCTACTGACCTCAGGAGGAAAAGAAATCAAGAATAAGGAAGAAATACTAGCTCTGCCTGAGGCAATTTGGCTGCCAAAGAAAGTGGCAATCATCCACTGCCCAGGGCACCAAAACTCGCACTCTGAGGTAGCACAAGGCAATTCCTTCACTGATCAGAGAGCAAAGGAGGCTGTCCGAAAACCAGTGCGGCCAATTGACATTCTGCCGGCCCTACCGCCCAGAGTGCTAACAGACATCCATACCTACACTCCAGGGGAAGTTGAACTATGCAACAAGCTGGGAGGAAAAGAGGAATCTACTGGGTGGGTTAGGATTCCGGACAGCCGCACTGCAGTACCTGAGGCCTTGGGCCAAGCGAGACCTTATAACCCAGGTTCACCAGAGCACTCACTTGGGAGGGACCAAGTTAATTGAACTGATGAAAAGAGACTATTGCATCCCAGGGCTGCAACGAATGGCTAAGCAGGTATCAGCCCAGTGCCACATCTGCACACAAGTGAATCCAGGGCCCTCCAAGAAAATACAACAAGGAACGAGACTTCGTGGACAGGCACCGGGGGAACACTGGAAGTTGGATTTCACTAAGGTCAGCCCGGGAACCTTCGGATTCAAGTACTTGCTTGTGTTCACTGACACTTTTTCAGGATGGACTGAAGCCTTCCCCACCAAGCAGGAGACAGCTCAGGTAGTAGCAAAGAAATTAGTCTTAGAAATAGTGCCTCGATTTGGTCTGCCCATAACACTGGAGTCCGACAACAGCCCGGCGTTCATCACCCAGACCAGCCCATCTCTAGCAAAGATGTTAGGGATCAATTGGAAATTGCATTGCATTTATAGGCCGCAGAGTTCAGGGCAAGTAGAAAGAATGAATAGAACCTTGAAAGAAACTTTAACTAAGTTCAAGCTGGAAACTGGCAAAAACTGGGTGAGTCTCCTCCCCTTTGCCCTGTTAAGGGCACGGTGCACACCCTATTGTAAGAGTATCAGGCCTTATGAAATAATGTTTGGAAGACTCCCTCCTCTCCTCCCCAAGTTAGGGGAAGAAAAGCTAACAGAAGTTCATAATTTTTCACTGCTTAAGTCTTTGTAGGCCCTCCATCTCGCATGGCAGGAGACCCACCAACTGGTCTCTGCCACCAGAACAACCGCTCAGCAACCAGTCCAGCCACACAATCATGCTCCCAGTGATTGGATCTGGGTGGAGAAGGTACAGCCTGCTTCTCTTGAGCCCCACTGGGACGGAACTTTCCCTGTCATTCTCACAACACCCACCGTGGTCAAGGTAGCTGGGCGCCGTCATTGGATTCATCATACTAGGATCAAGGCTGCGCATCCACCACAGACATCGGAACGATGGACCCTGTGTCAGTCAGAGGACCCTCTAAAGATAAGACTTTCAAGGGTTTGGACTGGACCATCTTAATTGTCTCTATCTTCCTACATGTCACTCACTGTCACTCTAGCAATCCTCACCAGCCCCAAGTGTATAGATGGGAGTTAACTAGAACCGAGATGGGCGTTCCTATTTCCATAGTGAATACTTCTAGCCAACCTATTTTCAGTGAAGATCTATGTGCCATCCTTGGGCAGCCTGGCAAAGCTTACTATAAGGCAAGGGGCCGACTCTGGTCATCCCCATACGGGGTGCAGAAACCTCGCTATGGAAAAAGGACTTCAAGGAACACAGCTTTATATGTGTCCTCAGGAAGGAAGCCCCACATGTGCTAAGCCAAATGAATATTATTGTGCCTTTGGGGCTGCGAAACAATCGCACCATGGGAGAGTGAACTGGGTGGGAGAGATCACTACATATCTCTCAGCCGCCCTATTCAGCCTGTATGTACTAATCTAGGAAGCTGTAACCCTGTAACCCTCACTGTAAAACAATGGAATGCATAGGCCTGGACTACAGGGAAAACATGGGCCCTTCGGTTATATGTATCAGGAGTTGATCCTGGTATACTCATCACTGTACAGCAGCAGGTAAACCGCCCCTTCTCACCTCTACCGATAGGACCCAATCACCTACT
>NW_006431918.1:9108574-9114885 GCF_000325575.1 Pteropus alecto | reverse complement strand
CCCTTGGTTAACTACACTGCTTACCTCCATCACAGGACCCCTAATGCTGGTATTTCTGGGTTGCTATTTGACCCCTGTGTAATTAATTGGATAACTACCTATGTCAGAAAGCAGGTCCAGGCAGTAAAACTCATGGTCCTCAGAACAAACTACCAACCACTCCAAGTCAGAAAATCAATGATTTGATTTCCCTTTGAAAACCAGTGGGGAATGTAAGAGTGGAAATTCTCCAGTTTTAGGGAGGTGGTATCTCCAGGCGCCAGCCCCCCAGGGAGAGCAGTAACTCAGTTACAGGGAGGAGATAACTCCAGCGCCAGCCCCGGAAGAAGCACAACATTCCGAGGTGCAGATGATAAAACTGTCTACTAGGCCCTGTTTGATCTGAGAGTCCCCATTTATCTTTGAACAAAATGTTAAGGGCTAACTTCTGCTTCTTGTAATCTGCTTATTCAAGGATGTAGTTGGAGGCTTTATAAGCTGCCTCCTCTGGAAGCTGAGGGCTGATCTCCTCTAACCCTGTGTGGTAGAGAGTCAGTCGCCGGCTGGCTAATAAAGGCTCATAATTAATCTCAATTGGCTCCATGGGTCTTAGAATCATTTGTGCCATAACAGAATCATATGATAAAAGCATATTTAGTTTATAAGAAACTGCCAAACTATCTTCCAAAGTGGCTGTACCATTTTGTTTTAGTTTGTATATCCCTGATAAGGTATGATGTGGAGCATCTTTTCATGTGCTTTTCTGCCATCTGTACATCTTCTTTGGTGAGGTGGCCTGTCCAGGTCTTTGGTTCATTTTTGAATTGTGTTATTTATTTTCTTATTGTCGAGTTTTAAGAGTTCTTTGTATATTTTGGATAACAATCCATTATTAGGTGTGCCTTTTGTAAGTTATTTTCTCCCAGTGGCTTCACTTCTCATTATCTTTTTGCAGAACAGAAGTTTTAATTTTAATGAAGTCCAGCTTATCAATGATTTTTTTTCATGGATCACCCTTTTGATAGTGTATCTAGAAAGTCACTGCCATACTCAAAGTCATCCGGATTCTCTCTTGTTATCTTATAGAAATTTTATTATTTTGCATTTTACATTCAGGTCTGTGATCCATTTTAATTTTTCTGAAGGGAGTATGATTTGTATTTAGGTCCATTTTTTAATTTTTTTTACGTGGACATCCAGTTGTTCAGTATCATTTATTGAAAAGGCTATTTTTGCTCTATTGTTTGTCTTTTCTCCTTTGCCAAAAACCACATAACTGTATTTAAGTGAATTTATAACCGTGTAAATCTTCACTTTTTAAAAATGACTTTTTCTCTTTTATTTCTCCTAGATTCCAACTGGCCTTGGACTCTCTTGCTTCTTTTCTTTCCTTATCTTTCTACATACTGCACAACCATACCCTTAATCATTCAGCCCTTAAGTCTTAGGAGCAAAGCCTCAGGTCTGTTGACCTTAAAACAGTTTCCATCAAAATAAAAATAACATCTTGCAGCTCCATACCCATGAAGGCTGAAGACCTTCAAGGTCTTCAGAACGATGCCATCACTGACATTAGGACCTGATGCAATCATCAACTGCCTCCTACCCTAGCCTTGACCAATTAGTAGAGTCCATGACCCCAACTCCCTCAGCAACTAATGACTTTCCCCCTCTATAACCTATCTGCTAGAGGCCATGAAGAAGCCAGGCATTTGAGTTCTAGCTCACCTGTGTCTCTGGTCCTGGCACCATTTCCTTAAATAAACCTCTGCTTTCTTTGCTGCAAACTCCTATCCATGCTTCTTTTAGCTTTGATGCATGCAGGCAAAACAAACCCCTTGAGTTCGATAACATGTTTATTTCTGGTCTCTCTATTCTGTTCTTTTTCTTTGTGAGAATTTAAATATTATAAGCATGCTTATAATACTTAAAAAATATGTGCTTATGAAAATAAAAAAAAACTGCAGTGTTTTCTTCTGTATGTAAAAGGCCTAGTTAGTAGTTACAATGGTAACAAAAAGTCTATGGGTGTAAGTAGTAAGTAGTAACTCTCTTTGGGAGGCTGCTGAGATATTAGAAAACCTATCCATCATATGAAAGCCACAGAAGACTAAATCAAATTATAATATTCTCTCACCTCATGTGTTCTTTCTTCTCTCAAGTCCATTCTCAGCCTTGTTCCTTCCTCAATGTAGGAAGGGACCCCAGGACCATTCCCTCAATGACCTTAGTATTCTGTGGAGATGTTAATGAATGAATAGGCTCAATGTGTATACAGGCAGTGTTGGTGCTCTGCTCAGGTCCCTTTCAATCCCTTGCTTCTATTTTGGGGTCACTCCTAGCTTTCTGGCTTTAGCTTTCAACAGCCAATGTCAGAAACTTCTTTGTCCAAAAGAATCTAGGAATTTACACCCTTCTGGAATAGACTTTAAGGCACAGATAAAGAGTATAGGATTATAAAAACCCACTTCTCTCATTTTGGATCAGAGATAACTTTAGGCAAAGCTTAGCCTTCAGGGTCCCCCTTTGAATTTGGCTGGAACACATGTGGCTTCCTCTTTGTTCTTCTCTTATTCACTTCCTCCTTACTGATATCCCCTAGAGGTATACATCACTTTCCTTAAATACTTGTCAGGGTCTGCTTCTGGCATGCCACCTAAGGTAGTGTGCTATCTATTTTAGAATTATTTATATTTTAGTATGATTACTAAAGACACAGTGCTTTAGCTCAAAGGACTTATTCTCTAATGATGGAATATATGCACATGTGAGGCAGGGATATGTGTGAACATGTGCCTATAAATAGTGCCCTTAAACTTTGTAGGTGACTATCTGATTGACTATGCATAAGGCAAAGGTTAGCTATAGATATGAACTAAATTGTGTCTTTAACTCCAAGTTGCTGTTTTTCTCATCTATAAAATGGGGAAAATCTCTTAATAACTTCTTCATGAGGCTGTTGTGAAATCCAAGTAAGATAAAATTACATAGAGCTTAGTCTGTGCTTAACACATAATAACCATTCACTAACATTTGCTAATCTCTTGCTAAGCAAATTGTATATGGCTAAAATTTAACAACTTTAAACCAAACAAATGGATTTAAATTATAGCTTACCATTTTATTAATGCGTGACTTTGAATAAATACTTTACCTTTTCTAAATGCCACAGTTATCATTGTATGTAAAGGAAAAGTTCTCAAATCTGGAAAATTCAGTTTGGAATAGACCAGTGGTTAGAATAATAAGTAGCAGATTTGTAACAAAATACAAATTAACTTTGTTTAAAAATGGAGGTCTTGAAATTAATGATTCACAAAATACAGTGTGGGCGCCAGGCCCGGCTGGCTGAAACCAAGGTCTGGCTGTGATCCAGGCTCCTGGCTAGGAATAGGACCCTGGATTTAGAATGTTACATTAGTGTAGTAGGGCGCTTGTGCCTAAAATATGTAAACATACTTCAGCTTATTGTATCACACGTGTGACTGAATGCCACTACTGTACTCTGCAATGTGTGGAGCCATGCGGCCCCCTGGAGCGCAAGAAGGGGAGAGCAGAAAGGGGAGCAGAAGTGCACGCAATACCACGTGCCCTGCACAACAGACTATGCTCCCTCCAATAGAGCTGCACTTCTAGAAACAGAAGTGCGCTCCGCGCAATAAAGTTAGTACCTGCCATTTCATTCTCATGTCTGCCTCTTGTGCATTCTTCCAACTGGGCATTTCATCACCGAACCTTTCCTTCTTGATCAGCTCAGTGCTGACATTTGGTGTAGCTGACAGGATCAGCTCACCCTCGTACATTAATGATAAATCTTAATGTATATTTTACATTACCGCTTGATAAAGTCAATAACTACTAGTTAGATATCAGATGCATTGAATTTGCCTTTATTCTGTTTATGTCCTAGGAAGACTGGTTAGCTTTATTAATAAAGACATTAATGAGACTAAGTTCATCCATCTGATCTCAGTGTAGGTCAGTGAGCTTTGCTCTGATCATAACCCTTGCCAGTCATTATGTGGATTTGCAATGCTTAAAATGAGAACACTAATGATACTGGTGAGTATGAACACACCGATACAAATCCCAAAAGGGCATTTATATGTGTGTATGTATATATGTACATATACACACACACACACACACACACACATATACATATATATACATATACATATATACGTATATGTATATGTATATATATATAACATAACACATCGAAGTAGGTCCAAAGGACCCAAGAAGGATTCGGTAAGGATGGGGATATTAGTATAACTATGAAATTCACTATAAATTCATGACGATAACTAAGGAAGATACTCAAAGTGCACATATAGCTTTACATGAGTAGATTCGTTTTCTGGAAGGAAGGACAGCATGATTTCATCTTATCTCTCTAAATTTTAATTTTACATTTATAAAAGAGTAGTCATACTTTTAATCATATATTAAATCACATTATTTGTTAAAGAGAAAATATTGGGGTTCTTTTAAAAAAAGCATAATATTCAGCTAAGTGATTTTATTATTTTTATGACTTTCATTAGGAAACCCTCAAATATGTATTCATTGTAAGAATAGGGAAAATATATTTTGTCCTAGGATAGCAAATCACAGAGATAATCAAAGCTGACTTGAGAGTTGCCAAGCGTAGCTGAGAATGCGCTATGTAAGGTCTTGGTGCCTAAACAGGTAGAGACTAAAAGTATTCAAAGGACCATTCCAGCTCCACAATTCTCTATCTCATGATTCTGCAATTTCTCACAAAGGACTACCATGTTTCAAGTGGCATTAATTAGGCCACTTTTCTATAAATAATTTCATATTTTCCACCTGCCTCTTCCTAATTAAATTCATTCTCAATCTTGATCATTGGCCTCCTCTACAGTTCCTTCACATAGAATTTACAACTTTTCCTATGTCATGAAACTTTATCCCTTATCAAACCAAAATGATCCATTTGCTAGTAACTAGGACTATTTTTAGAAATATTCCATCCTCTACTTTGTCTAGTATACTTTTTCGGTGTTCAACTTTACTTGTCAGATATTATGGGAAATCTGAAATTTTATGCTCCTAAATGCAACTAGTAGGGACAAGATCATAGACCATTAGAGAACAGGTTTATTGGTCTTTTAAACTTTAAAAAAATATTATACACAAGATAGACTGAGAAAAATGATCAGAGAAATGAGAAAAATTGATTGATGCTGCTCTTGATCAGGCCACGAAGCCCAAAATGGAGCAAATATGACAGATGAAGTAAAGGGATTGACAGTTCACATGCTGCAGAATTCCTCTTGCACTTTTCTTCACTGGGTAAATAAATGACACTGTTGTAAATGACTAAATCTCATGGGAGAATATTCCACTGATTCTCACCTTAAAATACCTGCATTTTTAGATGGCTACTCTTATGCTAGGTGTAGCCACAGCCTTGAGAGAGACCATTTTGAAAGATAAAGCCATTGGCTTTCTCCTAGATTTTCCCTTTCCTAGAACAAGTATACTATAGAGTAGAAACAAGTTGGCCCAAGCAGCTTTGCCAATGCTCTGGACAGTATTGTGAAAAATGAGAAACTAATAGAATATAGAAAGAAAATAAATGTTCTGGGTTTCTTATTTTTATTATATATTTTTCTTCTTTCTAGATTAAAGTTTTTTTTAGAATTTTAATTTAGAGATAGAAATGTACTTTCTTAGTTTAGGGGTATTTCACTGGACATAGCAGCAACCATAATTGCCAAGTAGCTGGAAGAAATGGTTTCTCAAATAGAAGGGAATGTTATTAATTCCCAAGATAGAAGTGTGGTAAATTCAATGGAATTAGTTTGCAAATTTGACTTAGTAATGAATCACTAAGAGGAAAAAAAAGGCCAGAAATTTCCCCTAAATCAACGGCTAGCACTGGATACTTGAAATGCCATGAAACTTTTCACAGAAAATTTTAAGCAGATAATGGAAATAATATTCTTCGATTGTAATGTAGAATTTGACAAAAAGAGCTACAACTAATGAATCTTGAAAATATAGACTTAGAATACAAATCCATAAAAAACTCCTTATAAAAGTTGGGAAATAAAGACCTTTTGTGTTTTGACTGAAGAACTTAAATTTTAAGGGGGAAGAATCCATGGATCTTAGTTAATAGCCCATATTTTCCCAGATGAAATTCTATTTCTCATCTGGAGTGCCCAACCAGGAAAGGGGAATCACACTTTCATGAGAAAGAAAATAGAGGTAAATTTAGAGCAGGAAAAGAACCAAGAGAAAAATAGACAGGGGATGCATTTTTAACTTTAAATCAATAGAGCTCCATAGAGAGTAGA
>NW_006431918.1:9077362-9108532 GCF_000325575.1 Pteropus alecto | reverse complement strand
ATTTTGAGGTACTTAGTACCTAAACTTACACAGTGTAATGATGATCAAGATAACTTTTAGTGAAATAAAAATATTAAAATATATACTTAAATGTAAAATAACACTTAGAAAGGAATATAATTTGCTGTTTTGTGTTATAAAAATTAAATACCTCATGAACTTAGCTGGAAAACTAAGACATACAAATATGTGCATGTATTTACAAAGTTGTAAAACTAAGACATACAAATACATGCATACATTTACATATATCATCTCTCCCACTTTTAATCAATTAAATATTTGGTTTTCCCACCTTCTATCTACTTTCCTTCTTTATTACTATTACTGAACAAAATTTAATATCATCATCTGGCATTGAGGACTCTGTTCCTATAATACCTTCTTTGTAGAGTCTAAAGAAAAATGTAGCCTCTGTCCTCATGGTAGATGAATAAATATGCCACAGTAATTTCTCCTGTGAGTAATCTTATTGCTGATGACAGCTAAGAGTTCCTGCTTATATTAGCTTGTTAGAAATATATATGTTATTGTCATTCAATTAAATAAAAGGAGTCATTGTAGAGAAGACGGAATTGAAGTTGCACTTTGTAGCAAGAAGGGAAGCTAGCTAGATGGGAAATTCCATATCCTAGGAAAGCATGGCTTTAGCAGAAGCATAGTGAAAGCAGTACCCAAAGGTGTTCTACACAGATTTGGAGCACAAAGTAAAGCTCAAGTACTCTCAGGCAATGCAGAGATCACTCCTAATTTCTACTCTTAAAGCATTTTATGACAAGGGATTATTTAGTTTCAAAGGCTCAGGGAACACTTTTCCCTTGGTCCCTTGCACATTTAGCAGTTTGGCATTGCCATTTGTGCGCTAGATAAATTGTAAAATTTAAAGTTCCTTTTATATTTGACTGTTTTATATGTGGTCACTAAATGTTTAATAAGCAATCACAGGTCAGTTATAGGTGCTGCCTCTTTTTAATACAGATGTAGCTGTGAGCAGCTTTGTGAGAAGAACAAAACAGATGCAGAAGCTTTCAAGATGAGTTTTATTGCTTCATTACAGTTTTTATGGTGTTTTCCTCCAAAACTATTGACTGAATGAAATAAAAGGAGAAGCTGCCTTCAAAGAAGGATATAGTCACTCCCATTCCCCAAGAATCTTCTTTAAGTTGTCTAGTTCTTTTTTCATTTTTCTTCAAAGGCTAAAGTCTCTTGCTTTTTATATGTATTGTTCGATGTCTGTTAGTTGAACTACATTAAACTAAGGGGCTATTTTGATCTGAATTAAAACAACAAAAAGAGACAAGTGAAATTTCTGGATTTTTAACACTCATGCCCAACCTCTTTTGCTAATAACAAAGGATGACATTTTTTTCTTGAACTCGTTTGTATGTTTTTTCCTTAGGCTCTTGCCCTTTATTCCCCATAACTAACCACATTGACTGTAGCTTATTTACTGTGGTCAGTTACTGAGTGATTTGGATTTTCTCTTTACATTTTTCTGCCAGTGGAGTCTATTTTTTCTTATTAAAAGATATTCTGGACAATTTTACTTTCAGTAACACCACACATACATCATTTTGTTATTTATTCCACTTCACAAGTGGACAATGATAAATTAATTGCTATCAAAATGCTGTAGTAGGATGTCCATGATCTTGATTTTGCAATTAGCACTTCATATTGCCTGTCTGAAAGGTGGACTCTGTCACTTTCTCTTGGCTTTTGCACTATCTGCTTATGTTTTTTCTTCATTTTCATGTTCTTTCTTGTTAAGTTCAGTTCCTCCCTTCATTGTAAAACACTAAAGCCTCATAGACTAAGGATCAACCAGACCTCTATGACTGTGTCATTCTCCCACCCTGAACTACACACAGAGGTATAAATAATAGATAGATAGATAGATAGATAGATAGATAGATAGATAGATAGAGATAGAGATAAGACAGAGACAGACATATAGATACAGATGTAGATTTATACATACAAAATATTAAAGAGTAGTACATAAGTATAGATTTTTTGCATATCTATCATATATCCATCTAACAACATCTACCTCTATTTTTCAGAAAAATTCAAATATTAGTGTAGTCATCATTTACCTCTAGACAAAAGAAAACTTTTCTTTCTGTGGGGAGGACATAGAAAATCCAAAACCAACCTTTTAAAACTTGACCTTCCAAATACCCATCTAGATGAGTACTCCAATGCTTTGACTCTTGTTGCTCTGTAAGTTGACACTGAGTAGTAATTCTTATATGTGTGAAGGGATAGTAACAACTTAATATTTGTGTGCAAGTGTCTATCTGGATAGTGTCATGATGCTGAGAAGGAGGGCAAGACAGCAATTCTCTGTCATTTTTGCCAGGGAGAGAGTCATGGTGACCAAGACCTTCCCACCAATGACTGAAACGAATTCCCTGCTTCCTTGGGCATGGATTACCCTCAGGCCAGAAATCATTGTTCTCTAAATACATAATTTATAAAAAAGATTAGGCCAGCCCCAAAGTCTCCTTTTTTCAACTATAGCATTGCATTTCTCTGTCCTTTGTGGCAGTGAATCAACTTGCACGAGTGTTTCATGCCACTAATATGTATGACATACTACCTGGTCCCTTTACTCCACTAATAAACAAGATTAGGCAGGCACAGAAATGCTTTCTGATGAGAACACAGGTACTTGTGAACTTATTAACACACAAAATGACCGACCTTTGATATGAGGCTAGGATTTTAAGTTTCTTCAGATAGAGCCTGGTCCTTACCAGGATTTTCTGCAAGTCTGTCATACCTCATAATGACAGTTTCTAGTGTGTCAGGAGTGGCTTTCAATATATTCGCTTATTTAATCCTCACACTATACCTTGAAACAGGCACTATAATTCTATTTTTCAGAGGAGAAAAGGCACAAAGAGACTAAATAATTTCCCCCAAAGTCATAGAGAAAGTAAACAGGAAAGCTGGGATTTGAATTCAGGCATTCTGGCTCCAGAACTTGCCCTTAACTAATCAGGGACTGAGCATATTGGGGGCAAGATAATTCTGGGAACTTGTCTTCTCTCACCATGTCTTTTTGTTATCTGAAATAGGAATGGGCTTTCAACATGGTTCTTTGAAGCTGTGAGGGCATCCCATGAATAACAGTGGATGCTGGTTCCAACACACTAAAGGCAATATTATTAGCCAGAGGTTTGAATTTTTCCCTGGGTTGCTGGGATATATACCACATGGTCTAAGGGAGATGAATGCATGATCATGGGAAATCCTGAGAATACCCTTCCCATGTGTGCATACCTTATCAAAGTACAGTCATGGTTGAAAATTGAGGTGAGATTATTTGAAGAGAGTGGGACAATCTTACTTAATGGAAACTATATCCAAAGGGTTGTGTGCTTAAGGTGTAACTAGCTTCTGGAAAGTTTTATAACATATTTTGTGGGACATACTAAAACATATCAACATTTTGAGAAAATAATTAAATATGGATAAATATGAATAATTATTATGATTTTTTCAAAAAATACTAGGAGAAATAGAATAATACCTAACTTTTGCAAATGAATTTCTTATTATCACACCTAATCTTATTTATAGACGAGGAAGCTGGACCTTATAGAGATGAAGTAACTTCCTCAAGATCGAATGTAATAAGGACAGAACTGGATTTGAAATAAAATTTGTCTGATACCACAGTGCTTGATTTTATGCATTATTTGTGTGTGTGTGTATGTATGTGTATGTGTGTGTGTCTGTGTGTTTGTGTGTATGCATGTACTTAGTAGTGGGAAGAGTGTGTGCATAGAACAAAAAACTATAAAATGGTTTTCCTCTTATAGTTTCAGTAAAAGTTCAGTTGAATCATTTCTATACAAACATATTAGAAGTCATTCAGTTAACAAATGTTAATGAGAATATGTGGAAGATACTGCTTAAAACATTACAGGATATAAAGAGATAGAGGAGCCTAGGACCCTTTGAGTTATAAAGACCCTCACCACCCTTATGTCAGCTGGTAGTTGGAAACGTGTGACTCAGTATCTTTACGCCACCTATTTACTTCTTGTTTAATACTTCTTTCCTGCTCATTCTTTGAATGTCAGCTCATTTAATTCCATCAACATAATTATTTTTCCTCCAAGTACAAGTGATAGTTGGCCTATATCAAATAAGAAAGATGAAGGAAACATTAAAAAGTAACGAAAAAGGACAGTTACTGATGATACGGGAACAGTGGGAGTGGAATGGGGCTTGAGGGGTGTGATAATTTTCAACATACTGTCACCTTATTCCCAACCTCATTTTATCTGGGTGACTGAAAATATATTGCTACTGAATCATTTTTTAAAAACAGACATTAATATCTACTATATACAATGAACTAGGAAAACTGCTATTACTAGGACTAATGGTGAAAATAATAATTACCACTGTGGCTAAACAGAATTCCACATAGGAAGAAGAGATTACTGAGTCTCCAGTGGGATGGGAGTATTGCTATAAAATATTTTTTTTCCCCAGGGTAGGAGGAATTTCTGTTGATTCTCATTATGATATGGCTATGAGGTTTAGGTCTTACTCTGTGGCCATAGAGAATAATGGAGTTGGAACTAAAATTTTTCCATATTGACTTTGTGCATCCACCATAAGAATCACATACTAAACACCTTCTTTGGAAAAGGAAGTGCCAACTTTTCCTACCTCTCCACCCCTCCCCATACATACACCACACCCTTATTTGGTTCAAGAGTGCTTAATCAGGGAATAACTAAATTGGGAGTAATAAGTCATATGATCAATGTGATAGGAGAGTTATAAGTACACATTGAGTGTTCAATAAATCTCAATAGCCGGTCAATAAAAATAGGAGGGACAGTAATTAAGATGAATCTCCACTTAGAAGAGGTAACCTGAGATAACCTAGTAGGTGGGGAGGGAGGGAGAAGGTGGTAGAGCTATGCTGCCCCCAGGAGTCAGCAAAGCCAATATCTCCCTCTATGAGAAATGCTATAACATTAAGTAGATATACACCTCAGGTATAGCAAACTGTGGTGACTGCCCAGACTAAAGCTTCCTTTCAGAGTGGCTTAAAGAAGGGTGTGGCAAGGCTGCTAATAAAGTCTTAAAATTCTCGAGTAGGTAACATGATGAATGAGTGAAGAATGGATGTGTGAGAAATAAAGACAGAATCAGAAGGCTTGGATCTTCCTCCAAGAAGCTTGGGTTCCACATCTAACTTCAGTTTCCTTGTCTGTAAAAGGAGGGTAATCTAGGGCAGTGCCATGGTTTCTTTCTGTTTTAAAGTCCTATGTGTCTAAACTAATGTCATTTCAGAATCTGCACAGAACTGACATATCCTTGATCATCAATGAAATCCTAGGTTGCTTGCCTGACACCAGCATCTCCCTACTGGCTCTGTAACCACTTCTCAAATAGCATAGTGTTCTCTTGCAACATGACTGCTTTTCAAGAATGCCTTTTCGTGGTTACCTTTATGTTTTAATATAATTTCAAACTTATGGAAAAAACCACATGAATTGCATAAAGAACTCCAATAATACTTTTTCCATATTTGCCAATTATTTATATTTTGTTTCATCAGTTTAATTACTCTTTGTGTTTATATGTGTATATATAATCTATATTACATGTCTGTAATATGAGTACCGTTTGAGAGTATGTTTAAAACATTGTGACCCATCTTCCTTAGTTTACTGCATATTTCCTAAGAACACAGGCAATCACCTATATAACTATAGTTCAATTATCAAAATCAGAAAATTTAGCATTGATATATATTATAATCTAATAAACAGTCCATACTGAATTTTAATTATGCCAGTAACACCTTTCATAGATATTCCCTTTGTTCAGTATCCAATCCAAAATTATTAACTGCATTTATTTTTAATGTCTCTTTAAATAAAGACTAGCTCCACAGCCTTCCTTTGCTCCTGATCTTAAAAGTTTTGAAGAAGTACAGGGCAATTTTTTGTAGGCTGTCCTTCAACTTCAGCTTGTCTAATGTTTTCCTATAATTAGATTCAGATTATACCTTTTGGGTGAACAGTTATACTACTGAAGTTGGTATACAGACATACTTCTCATTTCACAGTTGGTATGCACTGTGTCCTTCTCAGTGTATCATATTAGATAGACCATGATATTGTTTTATTCTAATATTGATGATGCTAACTCTGATTACCTGGTTAAGGTGGTGTCTGCTAGGTCTTTTATTTTTACTATAAAATTATGATTTTCCCTTCATAATTAATAAAATTTTAATTCATATTATGGGATCCTCATTACATATAGTTTAGACTAATATTGCTACTCTTTTTTTTTTGGTCATAGAACCTGGTGCTACTCCATTTTTCCATTTTTTTGTGTGTTAAAATTTAGATAGATTCTACTGACCTGCTATCAAGTTTATTTATTCTTTTCACAGATGTTTTCAGTCTGTTGATAAGCTGATTATATAAATTTTTCATCTCTGATATTATATATTTTATTTGTAGCTATTTCATTTGCCTCATTTTTTTAATAGTTTCTATTTCTGTGCCAAAATTATCCATCTGTTCACTTACATTATATACCTTTTCCACTAGATGTTTTAACACATTTATCAAAGTTATTTTAAAATCCATGCCTTATCATTTTAACCTCTGGGGAATCTATCAGTCTGCTTTCATTTCTCTTAAGACATTTTTATTTTTCCTTGTGTGTTTTGTAATTTTTGATTATATGCATGACATCATGTGTATTAAAAAGTAAAATAGAGCAGTAGAGACTGAAATAAACAATATTTCTGCTCAGGAAAGAGAACACCCTTTTTCCTATTAGTAATATATCCAAAACATACTTGAGCTTGGCCTTCACTTTACTGTGTTCAGGGATGAGACATTACCTCTGGCAGGGTAAGACCTCTTTGTGAAAACAGTCTCTAGCTTTCTGATCCAATTGGAATCTCATTCTTTATAAACTTGCATCTAGCTTTTTATGTTGCTAAGGAATTCCTTTTGCTATTCAGTCCTGCTTCTGGCTTTCTGTGGTTCAAGAGATCTCTTTCTGCTCTTCTGCCTTGCCTTTATCTTTAGAGTACTGTTAAGTGTATTCAGTGAATGCTCTGAGTACCTGTAAGGAATTGAGCATAGCATGTCTCTGACAGAGTAAAATTTCTAAAACTGACTCTTAGGCCCGGGGCACCTGCTCCTCAAAGAAATCTCTTCTGGCTCTCCTATCCTTCCTTCAACTGTGGGAAGCCTCTGAGAAGTATGTAATGAGGGCCTGCAGTCACTTGAAGGGTCTCTCTCCATTCCTCCATCCTTTTCTCAGTAATCAGCAAGTGCTTGTGTTTTAGGGCTTCCACCTCAAATGTCTTGCTCTGCTCCTAATTTTTTGCATGAATACTTAGTGAGAACTTATAGGGAAGATTTGATGAATAAGCATAGATTCCTTTTGTACATAGAGCTCTTCAGGATTCTAAATATCATGTCGTCATTAAGTCTGTAAAATTTTTACAATGTTCAATCAGTTTTTCCTTAAACCCATTAATGGTGGCTTCTTCCTATTCCTACTGCCCTACAAAAGACGATAGAAGCTGTTGGGAATGTACTATGAGTGATTTGCCATTTTTAAAATTTTAGTTCATTTTGGTTTCTTTTATCCTCAGCTATCTGATGAGCTTACAAAAAACAATAACATTATAAGTTATCTGACTTGTTTTTGACATTAGGGTAAAAGAAACAGAAATTAGGATTTGGTGTCCTTTTGATATATTCTCATCATTCCTTGACCACTTTCTTAATTATATAACAAAATGTTTCAGAATCATTTTCCTGCTCCAGCTCTATAATCAGCCTTTCTCATGGATCCTTGGTTTCTTTTAGTATAGCAGTCACTACTGTTTAGAAACTAAATATGAGTCCTAGATCTGCTATTGACACTGGTGTCATTGTTTCTAAGTCCTCTCAAGTAGACATAGCTGGGAAACCATCTATTATCTATTATCTATTATCTATTATCTATCTATCTATCTATCTATCTATCTATCTATCTATCCATCCATCCATCCATCCATCCATCCATCCATCCATCCATCCATCCATCATCAGTCAATTTAATCTAATCTAATCTCCATTCATCTATTAAAAACTAAGAGTTCATACTGATGCTCCCAATTCCAATCTAACACCACAGTGTGCATTCTGATCTTGTTTTCCATCTTTGTAACTTCCTTCTATAACAGTGAGAAACTTGAATCTCATTATCTTTAATAATTTACTCATAATCAGAATATACAAAAATTACTTTAGGAATTGTTAACACATAACACTGGGGGTGGAGGTGGGGAATCAAATCACTAACTAGACATTAACATTCTTTTGTTTGTTTTTAAGGTGAAATTTACATACAGTAAATCAAAGAAACACTAAGTGTATAATCCAATGAGTTTTAATAAATGCATACCTAATATAATCTACATTCCTATAAAGATATTAAACATTTCCAATATCCCAGAAAGTTCCCCTTTTCAATCCACCCTCTCTCCCCCAAAGTTCTAATTTTTCACTATATATTAATTTGCTTGTCCTATAGTTTCATATAATAAAATAATTCAATATGTATTCTTTTATGTTGGGCTTCTTTTGCTCAGCATGCTGTCTGTGAGATTCATATATGCTTTGTACATCTATAGTTCTTTTTCCTTTCCTGAGAAGTATCTCTTAATATGTAAATATTCCACAATTTGTTTATTCATTCTCCTGTTGACATTTGGGATGTTTCCAGTTTTTTGCTATGATGAATAAAGCTGCTGTGAACATTGTTATACAAGTCTTAGTGTGAACATATGTTTTAATTTCTCTTGGATATTAAAAAAAATGGGATTGCTGTGACATGGGTAGGTGTATATATAACTTTATAAGAAACTGCTAAACCTTTTGCTAAAGCGTTTACACCTCAGTTTTGTTTTTTACTTCATTTTAACACCTTTCTTTTGTAATTACTATGGGGCTTTCCGCCTCCCCCAATGTATGAATGTCCTCAACAGAGAAGGTTCTAGCATTGGATGGTTTGAAGGCACACAGGGACCTCTGTACTACCTGGAATAGACTCATTAGGCTTCTAGAACCCATATTCTCACCTAAAATCTCCTAAAATACTACAAACTCCCCTTCCCTTTTTCAACCAGTTAGTCAATTCTTAACACCTAGTGAAACTGTCATACTTCAACTGCAGCTAGATTTGGCATAGGTGAGGGGGCATTATTTTTCCTCCATGGATTCCCTGAGATTTTATAATTTTAGAGTTTATCTTATCCTCTACAAACCATAAGATTCTGTGATGCTCAGGAGTAGGTAGGTGGGCACGGCCTCTCTGTTGGCTAACATGACTCTTGATTTTCTAGTCACCTTCCAGCAGAGGCTACCTCATTGCTAAACCTGGTTCTAGTCTTTGTGATGTCTGGACTTCATAAACTGTGTTAACCTAAGAACTCTCAGAAGCAAAATGACGAAGGTATTTGAAACTCTGCCATGTTCTGAAATACAGTGAAGCTTCTATACCCCAAATAGTGCTTACACAACACTGGGAGCATGCATTGTCTTTCTCTTTCTCTCTTTGTAGATGCTGTTGTTGGATTTTCTTTCCTTCACCAGTTCATCCCATTACCTCATCCCTTTCTTTGAATGCACTATGTGCTGCAGTTTTCTTATCAGATTCAGACACTTCTTCTCCCTAGCAATCTCCTCTCCTTAGACTCATTCCTACTCTTCCTTTTCATGTTTATTGGTGTCATATGGAAGTATCATCTATTATTGCCTATCTGTGTCTCCTTAAATGCAGACACTAAACACCTGGTAATTATAGTGCTAGACTTGTCAAGGACTTTTGTGATTAAAATGTTTTATTGTCAGTGATTGTCTTGCATGATTTTTTAAAAATGTAGCTGCTGTTATGAACATTTATACTGTAAACAGAGCTGCAATACTCAGCTAAAAAGAGCAGTAAAAATACATTTCTGGATGAGTCAGTTCATTTTAGGTAACACACTAGGCTCTGGGTTACAGTGCATGTAGCAGAGATGGCAGGTTCAGAGACTTCATTTCAGCATAAAACTTTTGTTGATGATGAGAGCAGCTACACATTTTACTTTGTGATAATGGAGAAAGTGCCAGGAGCCCTGGTTCTCTTCAAAGAGAGAAACTACTGCCACTACTAATTTGGACTCTATATTCTACTTCCTGAAACATGGCATTCTTCTCAGGGAAATCTGGAGTCCCACATGAGATGCTCTTTAACTTTTCTTGCCTTTGGAGTGCTATCTTAAGTGTTCTTTCTTGGTACTCTAACTAGTAATAAATTTAAATAGTATCTAAACCATAACATATTCATCCTCCCACTTATTCATCTAGCCTTCCATTCATCCTTCTACCAAACATTTACTGAATAATCAATCTCTAATGTGCTCAATAAATTCATTAAGCACAGTGGACAACTAAATGTGAATTAGATATCATTTTCTTCCAATAGATTATGGGTTAGAAGATATGGAAAGACAAAAAAAAAACTTATTTACAAATTACTATAATAAAAGGTAGAAAGTAATGAATTCCATAAAAGAGGTATAAACAGTGCTAGGTCAAGTTAGAAGAGTGGTCTCCATACTTTTTAATTGTGCGGTCTATTAATAATTTTTTGCATGCCTACCTATATGATATTTATATATAAATTATGCATATGTACTTTGTACTAACATATTACATACATTAAAATCATATACAAAACAAAAAATTAAAAGAGAATGTAAATGTGAAATAAACATTTTGTGAAACAATTTTAACCTTACCAAACAATATAAAACTTTTCTTACTTCCTCAAATATACTATTAATAAACTTTAGGGGGATGGTAATGTGACTTATATGTTATGTTTGTCATTTAATTCTTCTTTATTGGTCCTTATATTGTAATAGTACTTTTAATTTTCAGGTTCTTCTAAAAAAAAATAAGCATGTTATGAAAATTAGTTTAATCACAAACTAGATAAGACTGTTCAAATACCTACATAATCTGCAATATGTCATAATATGCTAAAAATGAATGATGGATATGTGTCATAACAAATGCTTTCTCACTGTGGAACTCCAGACTTTCATAGGCTACTTTCCAAGGCATCCATGTCTGATGCATGGACCTAGTGAGGGTCACAATGTAAATTTGTATATTAAATAAAAGTAACCCTTAATTTATTTCCTATTCTTTAAAGTAACTATAATATTTAATGTTTAAATATTTTCTTCCCACATTGTAATAGATCATTGGTTCTTCCCCTGAAGTGTGTGTCTATCAGTTTGGAGGCCTCTAGGTTAGAGGACAGTTTGGATATGAGTCCCCTTAGTAAAAACTTCACATAAGAACTTAACTTTGAATGATGAGTAGATAATGGAGGAGAGTAAGCATTTGGAAGAGAGTGAATGGCATGTATGTGTTATGAAAGCACAGGTGATGCTGGAAGAATAATGAACATAAAAGAAGAATTGTGGGGAAATTAGAACCAGAATATGAAAGGCATTGACTATCTTACTGCGGTAAGAATTTGAATTTTACTCAGTAGGCTTTGGAAGGCATTACGTATATGTTATCTAAACTGGAAGGTAGTTAATCAAGAGAAGCAAACTTTCCCTTTATTTTAATATCTCTCTTCTTTATCTCAAAGAATGAAAACTTCCCTTATCTGCATTACTTTCTCTCTACAGTTTGTTCTTGGAAATACCAGTCTAGAGTAGACAGGGGTCAAGATGAATTGGTGGTGGTGGTGGTGGTGGTGGTAAAGGAATTCAACAAATTAAGATGTTTGTTACATGACCAACAAATGGTTTAAGTCATAAATAATGAATCCTTAAAGGAGGATGATGGCAATAGAAATGAAAGCAAAATGGAAGACTATTCAATGAAAGAAGAGAAAATCTCAGCTCAGATTACAAACTTTCTAGCCTAGGTAACTAAGAGAGTGGAGATCAAAGTCTATTTGTACTTTAACATCTTTAAAATTATATTCTATGGGAAATATAACATATTAATATTATATATAATAATATAATAATATATACTCAGTCTGTTAGGAAATCTAATTATAATTACATAGAGGCTGAATGAATAGAGGACCAAACATAGAGCATGACTATGAAAATACATGCCAACCTGGAGGAGGAGCAGTTGGGACAGAGTAGCCAGTAGTCTAGAGAAAAAAAAAAAAAAACATAATAAAGTTGCAGCTAATAATGGTGTGGATATTAGAGGATACAATCAGCACTATTAATGTAAATTCCTTACTTATGTGGACAAATGGTAGATGATTCACCGAGAATTTCTATTAAGAATGTCAAGTACTTGGGGCAAAGCAACAATTAGTAGAAGAGAATCTTTGCTCTATAATCTTGCTTAGTCTGTCTGGTGGATATTTCAGGGGTGATTATCAAGCAATGAAACATGAAAGTAGCCTTGTAAGGTGTGGAGACACCATAATGAGAGGCAGGAATAAAACTGCAGAAATCAGAAACCATGAGGTCACTTCTAGTTATGTCTACCCTTGTAGCCAGACAAGTCCCTGGGCCCCATTTTTAAGCTTTAGATTTCACACTAAAGAATGTAGAGGACTTAGAAAGAGTTCAGTAGTGAAGATAAAAATAATTAAGAAATAAGATTTATGAGTATAGGTTAAAATAACTATGATTATTCCATTAATCAGGAGAAACCTGGATTATTTAATAGTACTTTTTTTTTTTCTTTTTAAAGAATGGTTTAGTCATAATTGATGGGAATCAGCTATTCTCCAATTACACAGCAGGGGTCAAAACAAGAGGAAATGGGCCCCAACTACAATGTGTGGGATTCAGATTAAACATAGGGAAGAACTGGCTGAGTGGAATGAATTACTATGGAAGAATATGGAATTTCCTACTTGGGGGATCTTTAAAAATAGCCTTTCAAGTGTCAAGGCTAATTTAGAAATTAAATCCTGTCTAAATAGTAGGGCTGGAGACTGGTAAACTGGAAGGTATAAGAGAACAACATAAACACTGAAGAGATCTTCTAATCTTAAAATATGATATATTGAAAATAATACTAGTTATGAAGTAGGCTATTAGAAAATCAGTGAGAACTAATATATGTGCTGTGATTTATTCATATTTTTTAATCTTCCTTTCCCCATTAATCTGGGCAGCAGTTTGGGCATTTGCCAAGCAAGTTATAATTATCTATTGTTGAGATTTAAATCTCTTGATTATGCAAAAGCACCCAGAATGACCGGATGGAGAGGTTGGGAAATTTCTGTATTGAGAAACAGTGCAATAACTGATTGCACTGTTCCTAAAGTTTATCAGCTTCTATTCTAAAGTAAGTTTTATTTTGTCAGTAACTTCTAGATGCTAACTGAACTAGATGCCGTGGAAATATAGAAGGGGAATAGGACATGTTTTCTAGCCTTTAAGAGTATGTGACCTAAAAGGGCTGAATGGATAAATACATGTGAAAAATTAATGCACAATAACAGACAGAATTATTGAATTATGTGATAAGCGCTATTTGTGCTGGAAAAGTTGGATAGCGAGTGGGCTTTATGGAATGAAAATGTCATAGAGTAGATAAATTTTAAAGGATGGGAGGGAATTAAAGAGCGGGAGTATAAAAAGGGCATTTTTGGTAGCATTGTGAGCAAAGAGGTGGAACTGAGAATGTAAGTGCTTGAGTTATACTTTTGATAAACTGAAGAGCCTTGCATAATTACAGCCTCTAGGAGAAATTCACAGCTGTTCATATGTCACACGAAGTTTTTATGATTTGCTGTTGCTGAAGTCTGTGACCTTATCTCATCCTATCTTTTTGTTCCCCCTCACTCCCTTTTCTTTGTCACAATTCCAAGTCTGTTTGAGGTCAAATTCAAGTTATGCCATTTTATAACTCTATGACTTTGATTCTTGGTTGCTTCATATATAAAATGATGATAGTAACAGGACCTACATCAAAGGGTTGTTTTGAGGATTAAATAAATTAATAGATGTAAAGTGCTTAGAATAGCATGTGGCATGTTGTAAGCATCAATAAAATATTATCTATTATTATTGTTATTATTAATCCTTTAAGTCTTTAAACTCAGGTGTTGTCTCCTCCTGGAAGCCTGTCCTTTCCTAAGCATCCTGTATCGGCATTATCCTGTGTGCCTGCATACCTTGTTCTTACCTTGCTCACAGCACATCCTGTTCTACATTGTAATCCTAGGTTGACATGTCTGTCTCTTTCTTATTGTGGGGTCTGGAGGTAGCCATGTCTTGTTTATTTCTGTATCTCAGAGTCTATTGGCAGTAAATCAATATGTGTTGAATAATTAGGTGAATGAATGAATAAATAATTGATAGAAGGATATAAATCTATGACATCACACATGATTCTCTCCACCTATCTCCAGTATACTCACTCAACTCATCTTGTTTATTTATTAATACTAAAAAGTAACATTAGGACCAAAAACTATGTGAAATATATGACAAAAGTATATGAGTCAAAACATAATGGTTGGTTATAATTGGTCTCATTCAAGACGTCTTTACAAATTTGGTTTGCATTTATATTTCAAAATTTAAAGGCTAACACTATATAATCTTAATCATACTGTACTTTGAAGATTCACTTATAGTAATCAAGATGAGCTATTTTCATAACCTAATTAGTTGTAAAATGTACTTTCTATTTTTAAAGTTTTTCTTCATAAATTCTTAGACTGTAGATGTGGAGGTTACACAGAAATAAAAATCAGGAGATACGACAATTAGCTTTTCTTGACCTCAGATTTTCTTCTTTGAGGGCCTGAACTAAAAAGTCTTAAAATATCTTTCCTTCTGACTCTGTGAAGCTATAATGCAGTTGAGATTATAATCTAGGTTTCCTGAAGCAGACTATTGGGCTTCCCATTAAAACCATGTAGTTTTATTAGTCACATGATTAGTCGGTCTTTTCAACTGTTTTTTTAATAAATTTGTTATATTTGCACAGAAGCTTTAATAGGTAGAATTATGGCAATGGAGATCTGTTAATGTCTTAATGAAAAGTTAAGTGGTAAAACTAGAATGTCTTATCTGAAAATAATAGGTGATACTCTATAAACTATTAGTTAATAATAACCAATACTGTGTGTTAGTTATCAGTGTGACAATTCAAAGGACTCTAGTGTATAAATAAATCACTTTTTTAGGCAGTTTATTTTATTGTTACATATTTTTCATATTAGAGATAAAAGATAAAGAATGTATTTACTTCAGGTAGAGAATTCGATATCGGAAAATGCAGCCATTAAAAAAATCAGATAAGCCTAATGTATTTGCTTTCATCCCAGGACTGGTTCTTTTTTTGTGGAAGAGGCATTTCTAGGCCATAATTGTATTACTGAAATAGCGAGAACATCATACACAGTATTCCAGGCATCTTAACAACCAAGTGGGTCAGCTGCATGGTGGATCAGGTCAATTACTAAAAAAAAATCAACAGGCAGGGGACGAAATAACCATGGCACATTCAGTCTGCTACTTACTCTGATCTACTAAGTGGGTTGTTTAATGGCTGAACTGACCCACCACTTAGCAATTAACATAGCCAGACTGACTGTATTATACTCTGGTTAACTGAAACATAGATATGACCCCTGCTATCTTGGTTCAGAGAGGGATGGCAAAAATAAGATGATGAAGGCACTAGTCTAGTAAGATTATCAAACCAAAAAATCCACATCAGTTTTGCCATCAATACTCTAAGGAAAAATTTTCCATTCCTGTTCCTTTCTACTGTAATTTGTAAATTTAATTTAGCATTATTTATTCTAGAAATCTGTATAATATACTTTCCCTCTCTCCTTAAAATAACATCTTGCTCTCTGTTGGCTAGGCAGCACAGTACACCGCCAGTATTCTGGGGGTATAACATAGTGGCCTGAAGCTTTAGAGTGAAATGACTTAGGGTTGATGTTTCTCTTCTCTACAATGAAAGTTGCAATATCCACTTTTTAAGGTTGTGGGGATTAAAAGACATGATGGGCATGAAGCAAATGGTGAGTATACATGGTAAATTATCAATTTATGTTACTTCTTCTTTGTCAGTGGTTATGGATGATAGCCACCTAAAACTGACACCCATTTTTTCCCCTTTATTATTTAGTAGAAAGTTTTACCTTAACATTTACTATGATTCATTGTTTTCAGAACTAAAAAATGGTATCTCTAGATGAGAGGCAATCTGGGAAATGGAGATATATAGTATTGTTTAGAATCAATATAATTTATTTTTCTCTTTTATTGTCTAATTATGAGGTAGTATTAGTAAACAGAGAAATAGCTAATATGAAACTGAGCTAAATAAAACACTGGTCCTAAGGCATATATCTCATTACTTGAAATGAAGTTTATTTAAAACTGATATACACTGAATTAAGTCTGTTGACAGACTTCATTGTGAAGTAAACAGTGGCAGGAAGAAGGTAAAATTGAACTGAAAGATTTCATCCAGCTTTGGCTCCTACACTTGAGGGGAAATAAAGACAATGTATAGAAGGTCCAGAGAAAAGATAAATGTGCCAAGAGACTGGAAAGTGAAGCCAAAGAGGAAATGCTAATGGGGGTCTAATTATAAAGCCTGGAGTAAAGGCTAGACAATAATGATACTAAAATCATAAAAAAAAAGAGTTGAAGCTAAGCTGTGCAGCATGACAGTCTTATGTGCAGAGAAGTTCAGGACAGACTAATTCTGCTTCCCAGAAGTGAAGAAGTCTCCTTCCCATACAGATAGTTTTCCCTTCCCTTTCTTTCTTACTCTACCTTCCTCTTTGCTGCTTTTTCTCTCCAGCATGTCTTGGTGAAAATAAAGATTTTGAGCTAGAAGTTCTGAATATGACGTTTCAGCAGATAATTACTAGATGTATAAACGAGCCAGTTCTGAGCTCTATTTTTAGAAAAGAAAAAAAAAGAATATTTCCTAATTTGTAAAAGAAGCATAATAATATCTGCCTCACAGGACCGCTGAGAGGATAAATAAAATAAGCATGAAAATCACTTTGTAACATGTAAATATGAATGTGCATTTTTAGTATTATCAATGTATTTCCTCAGTCTTTACATCCACTTTCCCTTGCGATTCCAAGTAGAAGATAGCAGAGAAGAGAGATAGAAAATTGCTATCTTACCTTTCTTTATAAGATAACTTCTTATCTTTAAGAAAAGGCATAGTGATAGAGAAATGGATCTTGGGCTCTGCTGGGCTTTATTCCAGTCTTATGATTTCATGACAAATAAGCTTTCACATATTTCCTCCGTGGGATTGCTTATTGCCTTTTTTCAGAGCTCAGAAAAATCGCTATCCTCTTCTAAATCTATACTTTGAGACACTAGAAATGCTCTAAAGAGAAAACTAAAGAAAGGAAAAATTTCAGAGGCATAATTATACTGGTCTAGATTGTGCAGTGAGCCCCTTCTGGATTTACCATCGCCGAATTTTGTTCAAGGTACATAGACTATATTACAAATCAAAACAGGTTTTCTCTTTTCTTCTTTTCTTTTTCTTTTTAGCCAGGTTGCTTGATCTCTATGTAGTAAAATTAACCAATTCTATGAATTTGCACAAATCTGTAACCATCAACACAATCAAGATAAAGGACATTTCCATGCCTCTCTGAGGTCAAATGCATCTCTCCAGCTACCAACCATAGACAATCTGTTTTCTGACCTTATATTTTTACTTTTTGCAAATATTAAATGGAATTAGACATTGCATAGCCTATGAAATCTGGGTTCTTTCACTTTAAGGCTTTTGAAATTAATCTACATTGTTAAATGTATAAGTAGTTTGATCTTTTTTATTGTTGAGAAGTATTCCATTGTAGAGCTCCACCATGATTTCTTTATTCTAGTCAATGGAAATTGGGGGTTTTCCAGTCTTTGGTTATTATAAATAAAGTCACTATGAACATTTGTATGTGGATTTTGTGTGGACATATGTTTCCATTTCTCTGGATAAAGATCCTGTAGTGAGATTGCTGCATCATACGGTAAATATATGCTTTATAAAAAACTTTATAAGAAATGATAACTTTATAAGAAACAATTCCAAAATGATTGAACAATTTTACATTTCTGCTAACAACATCTGAGACTTCCACTTACTCAGCATTCTAAGTTTTTAAAAAATTTATTTTTGCTATTCTAATAGATGTGCAATATTATCTTGTTGTGGTTTTAAAGTGCATTTTGTTAATGACTAATGATGTTGTGCATATTTTTAGTGCTCATTTGCTATGGTAGTCTTCTACCATAGTCTTCAACCATAGCAAATGCCTTCTATGGTAATATGTCTTTTCATATCTTCTGCCCATTGGGCTGTCTTCTTGTAACTGAATCTTAAATGTTCTTTATATCTTCTGGATACTAGTCCTTTATCAGATATGTGTTTTACAAATATTTTCTTCTACTTTGTGGCTTGTCTTTTTTTTTTTTTTTTTAATGTGTCTTTCAAAGAGCTTAAGTTTTAAATTTTGATGAAGTCCAATTTATCAATTTTTTATTTTATGGTTCGTGCTTTTGTATCCTAATAAATCTTTGCCTAAAGGTCACAAGGACTTTCTTCCATGTTTTCTTCTAAAAGTTTTATAAAAACTAAGAAATTTTTAAAACACAAAAATATACAAGCACACATACTATTAGCCATCAGAGTGTGATGTATGTACGCATCAGAGCCATACATCACGTAGACTGGAAATTTCTACTGTACACGCCTGAGAGAATGAGAGTGAAAAGACAAAAAAAAAAAATCTTAGAATTATTCTGGAAATACTGATCTCCTGAGCTTTTTGAAGGGGTCTCAGGGACACACAGGAGTTCCTAGACCATATTTGAGAATCACTGATATAAAATGTGAAGACGATGAAACACAAATTATGAGTTGCAATATTAAATTTCAAATGAAACAAAATTCAAGTCCAAAGTTTATAAGAGATTGCCAAAGTCTCACTCAAAAGCCAAACCAGAGCCTTAATTTTTATATTAATTAACCAGTAAGGAGGTACTTTGCAGTATTCAAAAAAGAAAGGAATAATAAAAGATAAGCTTAAGTAAAGTAGTGATAATTAAATAATAAAATCATAGAAAAGTATAAAAAATGCTTTGGAAAATCTAATGGTAAAAAAGGAGCGAAAACAAAAATAAAATATTGTAAATAAAAATGAACAGCAAAGTGGTGAAAAAGGTATTTTTTAAAACATTAAGTATATGCATAAAAATTTCCTATTAATTTGAAAATCTTAATAATGTAGATACTCTTTTGAAAAAAGTTTCTAAAATTATGAAAAACAGAAAACCAGGTATATCAATAACCATAAAAGAAACTGAGATAAACAAAACAATAATAATCACTGGAGCAAGTTGATTTCATGAGAGTATTTTTTCAGCTTTCAAGGATAAAATTACATGCTTTTCATTTAAATCATTTTAGAGAACTGGGTAAAGATGATTTAATTTTGTGAAGCTAATATAAAACTTACACCAAACATAGAATAGAAAGAAAACTACCCTTTTCAAAATGTTACATGAAACACGTGAATGTCCTGTCAAAGGTTAATAGTTATTCTATACAGAAAGCATTCATATATTTAGCCAAATAAATCTAATAAGCCATGGATAAAACAAATTTTAACAGAGTTCTTTAGTACAGTGCATCTTAGGATCTATAATATACTAAAATGCGTTATAAGTCTCCATGATTTATTAACCATAAGACACCCTCCCTTATATTTTCTACACCACACTGTACACCTAATAACTGTTTGGCCCTGAGTGTTGCAGGCACTGGGGTGTTCTAGTATTCTCAGCTACTGAAGAGACTATCAGATACCAACCTACATAGATGTTAAAATCTTAGATTAAAAGAGATCAAACTGACTGGCAGGGTATTCACAGAATCATTCAGCATTATCCTGTAGATTTTATACTAAGAATCCAAGATTGATTTACTATTGTGAAACATATGAATATAAACACTAAGAGGTAAGATTTACAAAGAGGACAATTTAAACCAATGGCAAAATTGGCTCTAATAAACATATAAATATATTCATTTATGAAACTGGCAAAGCTGGGGAGACTGCTGGGAGGTGAGCCATTTCAGATCCTGCTGAGAGGAGTGTCACTTGGCACAACCTTTCTGGGGGACAGTTTGGTTATGTGTGTATTTAATGTGTTTTTAAATTCTTTAAAGAGTAAAAATTCTTAGAAGCCTTGGATTCTAAGAGAATTGATGAGAGAGGGAGGGAAGGAGGGATGGAGAGATAGAGGTAGATATGCTTGGTTAATAGTGCATTTAATTTATAAACTTGCTCCAGCTCTTTAGAACAAGCCATCCTCTGCCATGCCTTCCCCAACTCTCACCCCCATAGCCAGGAGGCTTTAGTGTTAAGGAAAATGTAATTAAGTCTCCAACTAAAAATTATTACTGACCCTGAAGTAAGTGGCATGTAAATAAATGGTTATCTGCAATCGTGGGTTAAAATGTTACTGAGTTTCTCAAGCTATATCAGGAAGACAATCTTTGGCTTGGTTGGCTGGGCTGCAGTAGCCAGGCTTTCCTCGAACAGTAATAATGTGAATTGCTGTATCGCTCAGGTTCATGAGAACTGAAAGTGCTCACAGGAGAGGCCAGTTTACCAGCAGCTTCCTTAAAAGTCCAGAGGAAAAACCTAAAGGGCCAATGGTGGTTCTTCATCAGAACTTTCTTCATTTGGGATTCTTAATGCTAATAAAGGTATGGAAATTCAAAACATATTTTATTATCAGTTGTCTTCCTGCCTCTAGAGTCAGATGAAAGCTGTAATGCAATAATTTTTAAGAGGTGGATTTTGGGTTCCCTAAGCCCTGTAGCCGCAATGTCGTGCTAATGCATCTTTTGCACAATCACAAAGAACTCATAATACTGCCAGTGGAGGGGCCTGGATGTCTTTTGCACCTATTTGTTACCTTCGAGTTCGATAAGGATGCACCTGGAAAACACAAACGCTGTAACCCAAATCCCGCCTACTCACAAAGACTTTCTTTGAATAGGTTATTTGAATAAAACATTATTTGGAGTCTCACATTATATACTCACACATGCTTATTTTTAAAATCTGGGTTTTGTGGAATATGCTACATTTTAAAAGATTCACTATGGTTTACTAGTTGCATATTTTATTTTGCTTTTTTACAGACTTCTGAGAGCAACAGCAATGAAACTTCCAAGAAATATTTCATATGTACTGAATATAATAAGAATGTGGATAAGTACAAAAAATACTGTGAGCTTGTGTATGTGTGTGTATGTGCACATGTGTATGTGTTTTATCTATGTATTTCCATGGCAACAACTGGAGATGAAATAGAGCAATTAACAAAATTTGAGAAATTAATAAACCATTTGCCATTTTGAAATTAACAGGATATGTGCTTAAATTCTTCCTCTTTCTACCACACTTTCAGGACTTGATGCTCATAGCAAAGGATAGTTAATTAAATACTAAAATACATTTCAAAGCAACTTTGTCATTGCCATAGCAATTATGATTAATTCTTCGATTGGCCCTCATTTAAAGGCTTAGAGCAAATTTTTTGTTTTATGTGAAAGGTGAACAGTGGAAGGTTTCTACTGCAAAGGCCTTATTAAAATAAAATATTCTGAAGCACACGATTTAAAGAATGTGATTTTATACTTCCAATACAATGTACACTAAGATCGATGGAATGGCAGTGTCAGAATACTGGCACACACTAGAAAGTTATTAAGCAAATATTTAAAATGTTGTTTTATACTTTTATGGATATAAATAACTTACAGTATATAACTGACAATCTGTATGAAAAGCAGGAAATGGCTGCAAAAAATCTTGGCCAGTGCAAACGTATGGTTTGGCTGCTTTTCATGTGTAGTCCTGTGACTCATTCATGGCACAATGAAATAAATAATGCTAAATCAGTAAAAAATGTTTGTTCTAATAAAGAGGCATCAAAAATTCAGTTGGGCCAGTCACTTATCCTCTTAGTGCCTCAATTTTATTATCTGTAAAATGGGCTCATTTAGACAATGACATGAGGAGATGTAAAGTCACTTTGAGAGTGTTGCAATAATGGTAGGAGAAACAAAGGTGGTAAAGTGGACCATGACCAGGGTAATGACACAGCCCTGTTGTTAATGCTTATGAAAATAAAGCTGTGGGATAGATTTTTCAAAATAAAATTGTATGTTAAGGAAGTACTTGGAGGAGCATGCTTTGCTGTTCTCTGCATATGTTACATTTTTTCTCTCTTAATTAACATTTTAACCTTAATAACAACTTCAACTCCTTCATAATTTTACCTTGTATATACCCCATCATATACATCTCAGTTTTAATTCTCACTTATATGTTGCTCATTTTCTAGTGTTTCTTAGTTTAAATTTCTGAGAGAAGAAGCTTATTGGTTCAGTTTACTTTTTCATACCAAACCTTGGGTCCTATGTCATTAGCCAACATGAAGATGGCTATTGTCTAAATAGTGCCACTCCTGGTTTAACCAGCTCTGGTCAATGGGGGTTAAAGGTTTATATGATATAAAACATTACTGACGAAGGAGCAAGAGATCCTAGGCATGGGAATGACACTAATAAGGGCCTGCTGACTAGCAGGTGCTGAGGGATAGCTAATGTTCATACAGACATTCTGAACTACTTTTAGCTTCCTAAAAGTGACACGATCTTTGTTTCCTTTGGGTCTTTGCAGACATTGATTTTTCCTGTTCCATTTCTGTAATGAATTTGGAACTTTGCTCAATAAATAAGCTTACTCCCTTAATTTGAACTTTCAACATCCCTTCTAGTATGGAATTTTGTTGTGACGCTCACTCAAGATGCTGGCCCATGTCTGCTTTCAATAAGTTGTGCTCATTGTGGGTTGGGGAGACAGAATCTTGACAGGTCGGATGGAATGTAAATACTTTCTTCTAATTGGGTAAAAACAGTCTCTCAGCAACATCATGCTACTAAACAGCTATTTCTCCATGTTTTGATCTTGGAATGTACAAAACAAACAAATAAACCAAACTCTGAGAGAAAGGAAGTTGAAAAAGTAAACTGAGGATATCTTTCATTAGTGTGCAAAGTGTAAGAAAGAGGAACAGGCTGAGAAAAAGAGGAGACCAAGTCTTCTAATAAACAAGTAGCTCAGGGAAACTTTGTTGGGACAAACCTGACATTGGAGAACGAACTGCTGAGAAGTGATTTTGACAGTCTAAAGGGGTATAAATTAGTGAGGAAGCTCTTGAACTGCACCTTAGATTTTTTTTTCCTTTCAAAAGTATTTTCTGCTATATAATAAATATAGTTTAAGTTAAATTATTTTTGTAATGCATTATTTGGGAGCATAAAGAAGAAAAGGTTTACTTATCTCTATGTCAAATTAGTAGTTTAAAGCCTTACAGTTTGGGTCATGTGACTAAGATGCTACTGCCACCTTTTGGAAGCTCAATTATCTTGTAGGTCTGTCTTTCTGAGTCTTTAAAATCAACTTGGAATCTGTAAAATTAAAGATATTTAGTAACAGTAAATTAAACTGGGGTAAAGGTAGTAATAAATGTGATACCAGAAAGGACCAGGACATCATTTACTGAAAAATTAAAATTAAAATTAAAAAAAACATTAACTTTGATGTCTGAGAGGGCTGAATTTAATCCAGATTTTAGCATTTATCTTTTATGCAATCTTAAGCAACTCTCCTCACTCATTTATTCATCCATCCACCACCAAATATATAATGATGTTATATGTCCACAACTGTGCTAGATGCTAAACATAATGAAGAGCAAAACAAGAGAACCCGTGTCCTCCAGAAGTCTACAGACTACTATCAACTTGTATATTAAATATGAATAGTTTTATTTCTCATTTTTTCAGATTGAGAGATATATAATTAAATATTGTGCCCAAATTTGAAGAATTACTGTGAATTAGATACTTTTTAAACTACCTACTATAAGAGTGTAATATGTTATAAATATTCATAAGAAGTGGTATTTATTATTTCCATAAGGTCTCCTAAAATGTTAAGTATGGAATTACAGTAGTACTAGTAATAAACGAATTGATATTGAGAACTAAAAATTTTAAGTTACTTAAGTCAGAGACATACATGCAGTAGGTAATA
Source organism: Pteropus alecto (assembly GCF_000325575.1). Classification (NCBI taxonomy): domain Eukaryota; kingdom Metazoa; phylum Chordata; class Mammalia; order Chiroptera; family Pteropodidae; genus Pteropus; species Pteropus alecto. The sequence goes on along the minus strand of NW_006431918.1, from coordinate 9,084,298 downwards.
TGATACAATTTATTTTGTATGTAAGAATTTTTTCCAGCTGATCATATATGACATCAACTCTTTTTTTTTTTTTTTGGAAGCCATTGAAAAATAAACTATATCATATTAATGGTTCTAGAAAGCCTTTATGAAAAGTAGGCTTGTATGAGCAATTTAAGTAAGGGGAGGAAGAAAAGTGGGTAAGTACAGAAGGGAGGGTGTTCTGAGTTGAGAGTGTAGTCTGGGAGAAGATTTGGCTGTGGGTGGAAGTGAAATGCACCTTCTGTGTGCCAGGTACTGTTTTGGTGTTGGGAATATAGAAGTGAATAAGAAAAAGTTTCTGCTTTCATGGAGTTGACATTCTATCAGTGGTGAACAAGGAACAGAAAATAAGAAGAAATGTTATTAAATACACAAAAAATTTGAGGTCATGATATGTGCGATACAAAAAATAAAATAGCATGATATGATAAAAAGGCATGAGGTGGTATGAGGCTGGGTGATCGTGAAAGACTCCTCTGGGCTGGTAAGATTTGAGCTGAGACCCAAAAAACAAAAAGTCAGCTACGTATGGGGAGTAGGGTGACTAAAGGAGAAAGAAATACAAAGGCCTAAAGCACAAATGAGCTTGGTGAAGTCTCTAGAGTAGAAAGAGGGTCACAGGGGCTAGAATGTGGTGAGAGAGGGAAGAGTGGAAGGAGATACAATTGGAGAGAAAGACATGGCCTGATCATGTAGGCCATGGCAGGGCACAGAATTTGGATTTTATTCTTAGTGTAATGAAAAGCCATTTGCTGGAAGATAACTTTTTTTTTTTTTAAGATCAAAAGATCTACTTTATTACTGATCGAAGTGATATTGGAGAATGTGACCAAAGTATCATCTTTATTATAAAACTGATATTTATTAGGATGTAACTAAAATATCCACTTTATTATTAAAACAAACATTAGAGAACGTGGGTTATAATATATAGACAAGTAGGATTCCAAATATTAAAATTGCTCCTGGTTACAGGCAGCACTGAACTGAACTATCCTGCCCCCTCACCCCGCAATGGAGTCCTGCCCCTGTAAGACTGACAGCATGGAAGAACAAAGCAGAAAGGGCATACTGGAAGCTCATCTAGCCCAAGGTTTCACTGAAAGAGTTTGCAGTGACACTATACAATATCAGAACTACAGGAAAAGGTCCTATGATCTTATAGTCCACAATCAAAGAAGTTTTTTGTGTGTGCTTCTTTTCTTCTTTCTTTCCTTGATCAAACTGTTCTAGGTGCTGGTGATCCAAGCAAGAATTCTAGCCCTCAAAGATCTAGTTTCATGGTGGAAATGACAAACTAATTAACTAGTATTAGCAGTTTCTTTCAGGGGGGAAAAAATCCTTGTTTAAGAAAATGCTAGAGTGGGCTATTTTTAATTCTAAAACACAAGATTTCTTAGGGGTAGTATAATGGCAGAGGTTTTGACAGGAGAGCAAAACTATCCAGATATTATAAAGAATTTGAGGTTTCATCTTGGTCCCCAAGATGAACTAGAGAGATGAGTGGAAAGGATTTGGGAAGTAGAGGAACCCACCATGGGAACAGGAAGCAAGTTGGGCTCTTGGGATAGACAGGGCCAGTGAAAATTTCCTGTGATGGAGAAGTGTCATCGAACAAGGTTGTGAACTTGTTTCCTTCCCCAATTATCCTGCAATTATCCTCCATTATTTATGATATTATTCTGAAAAGTCTGTGATGTACAACAGCCTTCTATTTCTGTTAAGTTGGAAGAATACGTGAGAAAGGGAAATGTCTGTTGTGCAGGGTGAAATGCTGGAAAGAGGAGAGATAGCTCTTGGAGGCAGGATGGTGAATGAGAAAAGGAAATGCAAGCAAGTGATGGCAGGAATGGAAGTCCCTCAGAAATGCAATCAAATAAAGGAAGACTGCCTGGAGCTTTTCATCTGAGCCATCTGATTTAGGGATAAAGGGAAAAGGTGATGATCTAGAGGGAGTCAGGATTTGGGGACTTTTTAGGTGGCAATTTTTACAGTTACACAGAAAATTATCTTAGAAAATGATAAATACAAGAACTTGTCAAGAAGCCTAGGGGTTAGGGAGAGTTTCTCTGAGGAGGGCAATAGGAGTTAGTTGTGAAGCTGAGGATGGGGAAAGGAAGGAGGCTTCCTAGGCAAGGAAGATGCAAAAGCTCAAAGCAGTTCAGGCCATTGCAAGTTAGCTCCCAGCACCCAAGAGAGAAGACTGAAGGCTGTGGGGCTGCAAGGTTAGTGAGCATCTTAACAAATTCAAATATTGGGTCGAACTTTTTAACAAGAAAAATTTCCACACAAAGATGGTTGAAAAAATACCGTAATGAAAACTCATACTAAATACTTAGGTTAAACAATTGTTAACATTTTATCAGTTTCCTTTACCTATCTTCCTAAATATATATATTTAACCATTTGAAAGCAAGTTGCAGACCTCATGAAATTTGACTGCTACTTCAGTATCTCCTAAAAATACATTCTTCTATATAACTCTAATACTGTTGGTCACGTCTAAGAAAATTAATTCCCTAGATCGTAAAATCTAGTCCATATTCAAATTTCCTGAATTTTTTTTTTGTGGTAAAACACTCATAATATAAATAACATTTCCTTTTTTTTTTACCATTTTTAAGTGTACAGTTCAGTGGTATTAATTATATTCACATTATTGTGCAACCATCACCATCATCCATCTCTAAAACTTTTTCATCATCATCATTTTTGATTCACTGAATTTGAGATGAAATTTAGTAGGGACAGTGCATATAATCTCACATTTTGGATTTAAAAGCCATCTTCATAAGGACAAGGCTGAGGAGATGGGAAAAGATCCAAAGCATGAGTGAAAGCAATTAGGGATGTTGGTCAACGATAAATTCAATGTGACATAAAATGAGTGCAAGCTTAGGCTGAAGTGCAGTCCGGGAATCAGGAAATAGAAACCATGCTGTTTCTGCCCTGCTCAGACCCTACTTGGAACATTGTGTCCAGTTCTGGGCTCTACACTACTAAGCAGGCAGAAAACTGTTATCAGGAAAGTGAAGGGCTTTTAAAGAACATCATCTGAGAAAGAGAGACTGCCTTAGAATATTTAAATAACTGCCATTTGGAAGGTACATTTACTCCGTCTAAGGAGAAAAAAGAGGAAAGTGCCATGAGAAATGCTTCGATTTAGTATAATAATTTAATAAAAAATTGAGAGAATTGGTGGAAAGTGTTGCTTTAGGAAGTAGCTGGTTCTCTGTCACAAGTGGCATTCACTATACTTGGCAAAGACATCAAATCCCACTGAGCAGCTTTTTAGACTAGATGACTTTAGGGTCTCTTCTGACCATGTTTCTTTTGCTTGCAAATAACAGGTTCAAATAGTACCTTCTTAGGCAAAAGAGGAACTTATTGAAAGAATGTTTGAACTACTGCATATGATCATGGCATAGTTAAACACCGAAACTCAAGCAGGACAGGGCACACCTCTCTCTCTCTATCTCTCCTTTCCTCCTTCACTCCCTCCCTTCCTATCTCCCTCTCCCTCTCCCACTTATTCTTGCTCTATTTCTTACTCTTGCTCCACTCTCTAACTCTGGCCTCAATTTTTCTCATTGATTTAGTTGTAGCCTGGTCAGAAAAAAATGCTGCTGACTGTATCTGAATCTACTGATGCTTGGTTGAAAAATTTTGGAGAAAGACTCTGTGTTACCAGTCAACTCTGGCCAGGAAAAAAAATAATGATAAACAAATTTGCTTGAGCTGTGAAATTGTGAGTTCTCTCAGGTAATAAGGGACTCTATGATGGGAGAGTCAAATGCTATGAAGGACAAGGGTGAACATTAAGTCCTTATTCTGTCTTAAATGCCATGAATGGCTAGTTCTGAAGGAAAACACTATCTGCAGAGTCCTTCATGGCAACCTCAAGCCACCCTGAAGGGGAAAATACTTGAAGGTCACCTGGAAGTGCCACATTAAATGTTGTAGCATACTTGGGGGCTACTCGGAAATCTCTGCTACCCACAGGCTGGCCAGGAATGTAGCAAATAAAGTAAGGTTTTTCTTTTCTGAGAAAGCAGGGGAAAACTGAGAGACAAGGGCAGTGGTGCATACCAGTTTAGGCTCTGCAAACATTTGCATTGAGGCTGAAAGTCAAGGGTGAGGCCTATGAACCATGGGACTGTACATGAGAAACTAGTGTTTTAGTAGGAAAGTCTATTCTTTCTTTACATGTGGGAGAACTGAAGGTCCTTAAGTTGTAATAAAACTTTAGTAACAGAAACAATTTTTAGCATGAGAGTTCCTTGGCTCCTGACATTTCTTCTTATATACCATCCCGCCTCTGAGAAATTATCTTATCTCTACAGAAGCCAGTATGATTTCTTATGAATTATATACTAAGAAGGACCCACGTGTAGCTCTCAGTTGGGGGACAGATGTCTCCAAGTATCAGTTTATGAGGTAATTGCAAAGACACCAATTGAGAAACTTCCAGTTTGAATTTTTGTACCAATTATTTTTATATTTGCTGAATATCATGTGCATGCACACTAATTTTTCTAAAAAAGATATGCATTTTGGGGGAAACTCTACAAGTTGTAGTGCAGAATTGGGAGAGAGAACACAAATATTGTACGCTCCTGAGAATTAAGTACCTTTGCTGTGCTACTGCCTACCTCCCGACTTTCCAAGTCCTGTCTTTATTTATTCTCCTTCCTCTGTGGCTTACTTGAAACTAGGAGACTTCCAGGAGCAAATGAAGAAGTGTTCAGAATAAAATGGCTGTTAGTAGAACTAATCTGGTGTTTGTATAATCCTCCATGGAAGTAGAAGTAGAATGATGATGAGGAGGAGGAGGAGGATGACAAAGACAGTGATGGAAAAAGGTAGCCTCTACCAACCAGCAAGTACAGGTGGATCTACTTTGTTATTCTGAGAACATTGACGGAGAGCCAAGGTAACTAATGAAATGAAAGCTAAAGCGTGTGCACACCGCTGCTTCTCTGAAAATCCATAAGGGGAATGTCAAATGTCTGAATGTTTCATTATATTTTATATTTCATAAGATGCTGCAGGGTACAGAAAGAATAAAAAGTAATGGTTAAAAAATGGAGGAGCAGAAGTGATGAATCCTGGAATTGAAAATAATCATCACCCTTGGTTACTGTGGGTAAATAATACACTATAACAACCTTGGGAGAAAAAAAGGCAATGATTAACAAAAGTAGCCTCAACATGGATCTAAATAGGTCTACAAAAAACAATTAGGACAAAGGAGAGACAACCTTATTTTCTCTTTCTGAACACTGATGCCAGAAATAGAAAAAGGATACCATTTAGGGGAATTTGTTACAGAATATAATAGTGATAGCAGTGACAACATAAACATTCTGGCTTAACAATGAGTTATGGATAAGACCTATGTCTATGATGAATGCACCTCATGTGAAAGCTACAGCACTTTAAAAATATATGTTTTTTCTTTCCATGTGTCTCTTGATATAGAACATATAACCTTCTGAAGACATGCGCATGTTCATGCACTGAATAAATTATGACTGAGCTGAGTAGGCCTGGGACTTGAAATACAGGCCAGTAAAGAGGACCCACTGCTTTTCTGTTAGAGCAATCTAATAGACTACAAAAATGTCATATCTATCTGTTTGAATGTCTGCCTACAAGGATGGGCTTCTAGAGAGTGGCAACGTATGCTTTTAATCTGGTCAGCAATACAACCTTTAAATGACTACTTGAATGTTGGAACTGGGGCAAAATGTGGAAATGAATCACAATCCCCACCCCCTAAAATATGTTTTAAACACAAAAGGTTCCGTATTGGATAAACTGAGCACCATCTGTGTGAAGACTATCACCACAGGCATCTCGGGGAGGATTAATGTAGACAGTGTGCAATTTGTCAAGGCAGTGTCTTCCACATTTTTTGACTGACCTACACTTAGCATATTTGACACTGAGATGCATTATACATACAAACACACACACAAGTTTGAAAAAAAGATTTCTGGAAACAACAATTACCCTAGCTATATACAATACTCTCTATTTTTTTTTTTCATTTCAGTCTATTTCTGACATGCTTTCCTCCCTCCCTCCTTCCTTCCCTCCCTCCCTCCTTCCCTCCTTCCTTCCTTCCTTTGCTTCCTTCCTTCCTCCCTCCCTCCCTTCCCTTCCTTCCTTCCTTCCCTTCCTTCTCTTCCTTTCCTTCCTTTCCTTTCTTCTTTCCTTCCTTCCTCCCTCCCTCCCTCCTTCCCTTCCTTCCTTCTATATACTACATTGGTTGTGACTTACTATTTGAACAACTCCAAATTAAGAGACACAGCAGAGCATCTGTACTCTATCCAACAGGCTGACTCTAAGCTCTAGAAGGTTAGAGGCATCCTCAACACCTAGCACAGGGTATACGTCCATGATAAGTATTAAATGTTAGTTATTATCAACACCATCTACTATTATTGACCTTGGGCTAGTCATTATTTTCTCATATGTAAAAATATACTAATGATACTTACCTCTTGGCATTGTTGTGAGAATGAAAGGATTCAGAACAGTGCTTAGCACATAGCCTAATTTTTACTGATAATCTTATGATCAAAGATATAGTGGCAAATGCCGTCAAGTACAGACAATTTACTTGGCCATTCTTTCATTCATTCATTTCTGCAGTGCCTCTCAAGTTCCCCAAACAATGCTAAACATTTTACATTCATTACTATTGGTATCTCCTTAACAACTCTCTGAGGCAGGGAATATTAGTCCCAGTTTATAGACGAGACCTAGAAAGATGAGCTACTTGCCTAACATATCTAGTCCTTGACACCAGATCCATATGACTCCAAAGCCTGAGCCATTACACTGAGGGAAGTGGAGTTAAGTTTAGACAGATAGACTGGCAATTGCAGTAGCTTGAGGTGAGATCCT
>NW_006431918.1:9070236-9077286 GCF_000325575.1 Pteropus alecto | reverse complement strand
ATATATATATATATGTTGTTTCCTTCCTCATCTTTGTAAATACTGTGAATTGGATAAGTGTAAGGAAGGAGACAAGATGTCCATCATTTGTGACAAAGAAAAGGAATGAGAGAAGTATAAATCTGCTTCTCTTTAGTGCTGTGGGTGTGATACTGCTGTGGTGGATGGTTTGAAGTCATCTAGAAGGAATTAGAGCTTTAAATTTGATAGAGATCAAGGAAATGTGGCAAGAGATAAGTTACCTGAAAAGCAGGAACAAGAGGAAGCCAAGGTCAAATGGACAATCCAAAATAATCAAATACCAAGTAAATAAAAACATGTAAATGGATAAAGTTCTGAACCTGGTGTCAGGGAATGCAGGCTGGATGAACAGTGACTAATTTCCTAGAGTGGGTTTTATCTGCCCAGCTGGCACTTTTGAAACGCTATGGCTACCCCCATCTTTGGCAAAAACCTTTATTTTTGAAACTCAGCTTTGAAAAGGGTGGCAATTATAGCCACCAAGTTCAGGAGCTGGTGTCTCTTTCTTCATGCAAAATTCTGCTCCTTTTAATTATAACTTAATTATTTATTGAAAATTTCTTTTCTAATTTATATCCTCAGTGGAGGGAAGCACAAATTTTCCTATGTCGATATGAAAATATTTCATATTTATCAAACCTCCTGTCTGGCCCTTCGAGATGAGATTTGAAAAGCAATTTATATTTGCTTGTCTTGGAAGAGACTGAGGGCTGTCTACTGTTGATCATCACCTAGTTTGCTATCATAGGAAAAGCAATTGCACTTAATGCCACATGGCCTGTATCTGAAGCAAATGGCAGAGGTGTTCTTCATTTACTAAGACATTTGCAGAATGAGAACCCCTTTCTTGAGGCAACATGAGGGAATTTATTTTCTAGGGACATTATTGTTATAACCTTTTTACATTACTCTGCTTATCCTGTAAGTTTTGCTGAATTTTTTTTCTGATACATCCTTCATCTATCCTAAATTATGTCTGTCCCCATGGGGAACCCTAAGATTAAAGGTCTTTTGATATGAATGACTTTCATGATCTGGTATCTTCCACATTTCAGAGAGTTCAACTACTATCAAACCCCCTTCTTCATTTCCTGGGGTGCTTTCAGGTAGTTTCTCATAATTCATATCAAACTATCAAATATCCAAATGCACATATTCAAAATATTTAACTGGCATACTATGGACTATGGACACCGGCCTTAACAAACCATTTTGTATTGACCAAATAATAGCCTAGTTCATCAGTACTTCATATTAGCACTCAAAATTATACATATCTGGGGAAAAAAAGGAGGTATTTCTTATGCAAGAGAAGCATTCCCTATTGATAAGAATTGGAGGTTTTGAACAAGAATTCTTGGACTGTCCTTTGAGTCATATGCTTAGTCCTAACACTTTCCTTTCTGCTGGGGCCACTTCTCACTTAGCTGGGAACTCGTGGACTACCTCTGCTTTGCAAACCTTTTTCTCCACTGCTCATTGTTACTATCTGCAGTTTTATTCTCTTAGTTTCTCTAAGATTGTTCCTACCTGGGAAATGTCCTTTCCTCTTTTACTGTCCCTCTTTTTGCTAACCTCTAGTATACTACCGAAGTTGTATCAGACTATATGAGTACAAAGAAGGGCTTGTCTAATGAAAGAGCATTACAATGACTTAGGAAGAGTATACGCAAGTCTCCTTAAACATCACATTTACCACAACTATATCCATTTTCTAAGGGAAATGCACTCAAAAGTCAAATCCTTTGGAAGGAGTTCTCTCCGGCAGGGTTTCTCAACATTTCACTCCAGATAATCCTTACATACGGGGGCTGTCCTGGGCATTGTAAGATGCTTAGCAGCATCTCTGGCCACTACTCCACTGGATGCCAGTAGCACTTTCGCAGTTATGACAACTGAAAATGTCTCCAGACACTGCCACATGTCTCTTTGGAGACAATTTTACTTCTGGTTGAGAACCACTGCCCTCTAGAGACTTACTCTTCAAAATGTGGTCTGCAAACTAGCAGCATCGACATCACCGAGGTCCTTGCTAGAAATGTAAAATCTCTGGCTGTGCCCCAGATGCACTTAATCATAATCTGCATTTTAATCATAATCTGCACAAGATGGTCATATATCCACCTTAAAGGTTTTGGAGCCCCGCCTTAGAGAATACCTCCTATATGCTACCATTTGTCTCTTATCAGATCCATCTTTATATCAGAGCTCCTTCTAATCTTTCGTGGAAAAATTTCCACCTTTTGGGAAATTCCTCAAGCTGTACATAGGTGTTTGTGTTGACTCAAGAAACAGAGCCTTCTGCCTTCCTTTCAGCTGTCTCTTTCCTCAATTCTGAGTTATTAAGGCTGTAATAAGGCTCCAGAGGCTCTAGAATAAAATATTACAGAAGGCAAGCCTGGGCTAGAGAAGTCTACAAGAATAGCTCAGATGGGTACTAACACTCTATGTCTGTCATCTTTGATGTTTCCTTGCCTGTGGGATTTGAAAATAAGCCTAAGATGATTCTGTAGTTAAGGCTATCATTCTTCATCAACTGATATTATCCCTAGTAACTCATGAAATCAGAATTTATGAACTGGCACTAGTAAAGTCTGTCATTCTTTTACCAATGACTCTCCTCATTTCCAGAAATCTTTAGGAGTTAGAGTTCAGTGCTTAACACTCCTGCCCAATGACTTAAACACTTGAATAATCTACCAATGGTGCTAATATACCTACCTGCCTTATTTTGATATTTAAGTCTAATTTCCTTTGAAAACTATTTTTTAATCATCTAATGTCACCGAAATTTAGAATTGGGGCATAATTCTACACACTTTCGTATACTCTGCATCTTAAATCATCGGTGGTTATTCAGTAATTAAGGGGACTATTGGACTCTATACACGTTAAGTGTCAGTATCTGGGAGACAATGTGTAAATTGGGAGCCATATAATTATAGACTTAACAAGGCTGTATGGAGGGTAAAGGGAGAAAGTTACCTAAGACACAAAAACTCCCAGGTTCCTGCAAGTACGTGCTCACTCTAGTCCTTGCCCTGAGAACTAGTCCTATGGTCCCTGACTTACTGTTTGACTTATTATTTTTCTGACTTTACAATTGTGTAAAAGCAATATGCATTCAGTATAAACTGTACTTTGAATTTTGAATTTTGATCTTCTCCTGGGGTAGCTATATGTTATATAATACTCTCTCATGATGCTGGGTAGCAACAGCAAGCCATAGCTCCCAGTCAGCCATGCAATCATGAGGGTAAACAACCAATACTCTACAGTGTCGTATTAAATGTATTTTCAACATAATATCAATTTATGATGGGTTTATCAGGATGTAACACCATCGTAAGTTGAGGATCATCTGTGTCTCCATTCTGCCTATGGCATGTCTCCTTCCAGAGTCATTTCTCTATCACCAAAGTCATGAATAACAACTAATTTCTCTACTGTTTTAAGATTTACACTGCATTTTTGTTCTATACACTAGTTTTCTAATCATAACCCCTAGTCTTTTTATTCCATGAAGTTGGGCCACCCTGGATTCATCTTCAACAGAGACAACTCCAATAACTTGAAGATTAGGAAGAAGACCTGGTGAGGTTTTCTATCTCCAGTTTGAACCCTGATTCACCCTCCAGCCCAAAAAAAGAAGATCTACTAAAACCTGAGTTTACTCTATTTTTAGAAGGCATCTGCCGGAGATTCTGAGCAATTATAGAAATCCTCATCCATTTCCTTGTACATAGATTAGAAATAAACCTTCCTGAGTAGAATCACTCAGAAGTAATAAGAAGCCCAACAAAAGGTAACACTTGACAGTAAGTCTGTTACTTCAACTTGTTTTTCTGGGTCCTTGCCTTGTCATCTTCTCTCCTTCTCTAGTTCTTGACTATATTATAGCTACTACCAATCTCTTTGGATGATATTTACTTATCTTGATTTAAGTATTAGACTTTCCTTGAGATAGATATCTATCTAAAGCCCAAATTTTATATATCTATATCTATCTATCTATATATACACACATATATATACACATATATACCTATGTATTCATATAATATGCTTATATATAAGTATACTATATATAAGTATATATATCCTTACATAAATTTAAAGATCTATATGAATTTAATATTATATATAAAATATGATATATGATATATATGATACATTGTGTGTGTATGTATGTGTGTATGGGAGTATGTATGTGTATATAATATCAGGATCTCCCTGAAGGAAATCACAGATTTTAACTTTTTTGTTTTTCATTTTGTTCTGTTTTTGTCAAGAGTGAGTCACTGGAATTGACTCTGTCTACGGTTTTCTACTCTCAATGTAGTCTTTCTGAATAAGTACTTGCTTGTATCCAGTATTAATGCTTTCATGACCAAACAGTCTAAGATTGATAGCAACCATATTGCTTAAGAGGCTTACTGGGAAAACATAAGATTTCCCCATTTTTTTAGCTATGATTTTTCTGCCAGGTGAATCAAGGGGACATCTGATTTATAGAATCAGCTGTTGAATACTTCCACAGGGCTCTTGGTTAAACTGACTGGCTTGAAAATATAAATTGACTTTACTAAGTCCCTACTTCTGACTTTGGATACAGCTAAAAGAAGGGAGATAATTACATTTTAGTTTGCATGCACAGAAAAAGGTCTCATACTCAGTATTAATATATATGAAAAATATATTATACATCAGCATTTGGCCTTGGCCTAAATTTATAGCAGTAAAATACTGCAACACTGATTTCTGATTGACGAATTTCACAAAAAGACTTCATGCTTCCCAATAGGTTTTTGGTAAGCATACCTTAACTATTTCATTTATTCTGCCCATAAAATTGGCATAGAATTACATTTTTGAGCCTACACGTTGGCTGCATGTATATTTCATGCATTGTATTATTACTAGTAACAGTCTCATTGAGGTCTGACAGTCGACAAGTATGTAAACTTACATACTAATTTTAACACAGCTGATGAGGTAAATGTTTAATTTAACAAGGTGGTTTTCACAGTCCCCTATGCTCCTTAGTCTAAACTTCAATGTGGATTTTCGTTTGTACCTTGAGAAATCTGTATCTCAAAATCTTAAAGTATCCTAGTTACCTAGCACTATTACACTGTCACCCCAGGAAAAGACAAATGTTCCTTATAGACTTATCTGATACAAATATCCTACTGAAATGTTTTTGAAGATAGCGTGTCACTTCTAGATTATGAATGTTATAAAATAGAAGCAGAATTTATTTTTTTCCATCTTCATGGTCAGCAACTTTATTTACTGATTGTGTATCTTATACTTCAGTGCAGAACAACCATGGAAAATAAAACAGCCTGAAAAATAATGCCTTCTTGCTTATGGCATTAGTGCTATTATGAAACACAATTCTTGTGTTTTAAAAAAACAATAGAGATTGTTATGAAATTGAGTTTCCCCAATGAGTTCCGCAGGACCATAAGCTATTAATTATGTAGCTGTATTGTTATCTTTTGTTCAGAACAACAGTGCTCCTGAGGTCCTGTGGTACTTTTCTCTCGTGTGAGTGCAGTCGTGTGAAGTTTTGATTAAGCATCATATATACAGTTCATTAACAATGTATTTTAAAATGAGTTTTTGATTGAACATTTTTATTGGTCATTTACTATAATTGATGGATTCTGTTGAAATTTCACATAGAAAATTTGCCAGGATAGTTGCAGTATTTTTCATTATGTATCATTATGCTTTTTTCCCTGTATAAGAACTCATTTCTTTAAAAAAACTTAACTTTCAAAAATTAGATATTGATCTATTGCCAACGCAGTTGCTCCTTCCATAGTTCAATTAGGGGAGAAACAGAAACTAGTAATACTGAATAGGAGTAAGAAAAAATTGGGAAATTAAATAATGCTATTAATTTAGCCCTTTTTTCTCTAGAGCCCAATCACCCTTTAGGACAGTAAATGATCCCTTGCTGGTTGATAAGTGTCCTTTTAATACATTACTAAATGTGATCTGTTTCTCTGGATTCTCCAATATTATAATATTAATTGTAATGTTTACCACTTCTTATCTTAATTAAAAAGTTAAAAATTATTTGGCAATGGGTCAATTAATTACTTTTTATAATGCCCCATATTTAAAGAAAAGTTAGAAATCTCTTAGAAGTCATTTAATGTGTTAGTAAAAACTGTCCTAAAAATCTTTTGATAGTAAATTCATTGTCAAGCAAATGCTTCACAGGTACTCACTAGGAAGGAGAAAATGAGAAAATAAATAATCTTTAATTACTATTTCTCATGTTACAGCATAAGATCACTTATGTAATATAGCATAAGACAGGACAAACATAGAAAAAAGAAATGGAGAAGTTTTAAAACTGATATTGTTTGGCTTCAGGCAAGTTACTTAACTTCTCTGAGTTTCAGTTATAATGTGATAACAAAGACATTGGATTTGTTAATGTTAAAGTTTCCTTCCTACTGGAGCATTTCATAATTCTCGATTTCCCTAACAGCTGAGGAGTAAATGAAAGACCTCCAAGAACTTATTTCTCATTTAGGAAACACCAGACACTTGGGGTGATAGAACCCACTGACAAATGGCATATTTATAAAATTCCAATGAACTTAGAATGTTCATTATCATCTATTGCATTAACTTACATGTTCCTACTTAATCTAACTTTCTGTATATCTTTCCTACTAAAACTATGAATAAAAAAAGAAAAATATTTCTCTTTATAATTCTCTATTTTTTTCTTTGAAATAGCTATTACTGCTGCCACTTGAAGCTTCTATAAACTGGAACGTGCTTTGTCACTGTTACCCCATAGAGAAAGGGTCAAATTAAAATTTTAATTGCTGAGCATTGGTTAATTTTCAGGAAAGGAAGAGCTAGTCATTGCTTAGTTTTCTAAAGCTCATTGATTGATTGTCATTATCCTTCTTCTTTTATGTGTTTTCCTCTCCCCTAGGCAGAATATATATATTATATATATATTATATATATATATATTATATATATACACACACG
>NW_006431918.1:9063010-9070209 GCF_000325575.1 Pteropus alecto | reverse complement strand
ACATATATAAATAATATCTTAGCTCACAACTATAATTCTAACCCTGGTGAAATAAAGTAGATTGAACAGTTACAATTTAGTCAACCACTCAGGCGTGTTGGAGACCAAAAGAGCTCAATCTTCTGAAACTTGAAATGAAAGGAAACCTAAACATAAATTTCATTACTATATCTACCACAGAACTCTCTTTTTCTTCCTCTGTTACTCCTTTCTCTATATATCTTACTCCTTTAAATTACAAGGCAGTTCTAAAGGAAAATGTGCCAAAAATTTGCTAGATCACAATTAATTTGGTCACTATTCACTCTACAACACTGAGTGGATCACAGTGCTTCATTAACATGTATGTCAGAATTTGATGTTTAACTAGAGTGGTGGCCAACTTGGACACTTTTCCCTCTACCACATCTTCTTGCCTTGAGTCTCTTGTGATTTAAGTGGGGAAAAAAAATCATGGAAAAATATAGTGTGAAGAAACAATCCATTGTAACATGAAGTTCATGGGTCAAGTTTAAGACTATATTTGAAGTTCACCCACATATTTTGATTTATTTTCCATATGTGAGGTGAATGAGCAAAGTAGCTTTGTATTTAATATTTTAACCATATGGAGAAGAATCATTTTCCTGCTTAAAAGTAAAACAAGAAGATACATTTTATTGTGCATTTTATTATGGGTTAAGATTTATTGAAATAATAAGAATTTCTTAACTCACAGTATATCTCTACATATTTGGGTAAAAGAAAAATGTTCCACAGACAAAATGGCAGTTTGAACACCAACTAACTATCCTATTCATTGGTGTTCTTGGCCAGAAGGGGAAATATAGGCAAGTGTGACTCTATGCATCATTTTTGCTTAACACTTAACAGTAGTTTAGTATATGTAAATCCTATGAGTTGTCATCTCCATGTAGAGAGAACAATATGAAAACAGAGTTCAATGATTCAACCTGGGAATAAAATATGAAGACCAATGTGTCTTTATCTTTATGCCAGCAATAAGGCATTCTGGGAAGAGCACAGAATTTGGTGGTCAGTAATCCTGGCCTCTAGCTTTCGGAATGTCTTAACTACTTGTGTAACTTGGGCAAGTTACTCTATCTCTATCAGATTTTCTTTCTTAGTCAGCATATAGACCAAGATATAAGACATCCTTGGAAATCTCTGGCATAGTGCCTAGAATACAGCAGGCACACATGAAGTAGTCGTGAGTTCTGAATCTTTGCTTCCTCACTCATGAAGTGAGTTTGATCTATAACACAATAGTTTTCATGTTTCTTTTTAAGAGCAGTAGAATACTTTGAATGACAGTAATAAATTTTACATAGAATCCCAATATATTAAACAGATAAAAACTAAACTGTTCTGACTGAAGTGAAAGCAGAAAGCCCAGAACTACCTTTACTGGTCATTTGCGTTAATTATGTCAAAGGTAGGACATTTATTTAAGCTTTCAGTCAATGTACATGCACTTATATGTACATCCATGTGCATGCACATGCACACACACACAATCACAAATATGTACAGCACCTTTCAATCATTAACAATTTCTTGGGCTAATGAATATTCTATGTGGATTACGGATGACAGTCTTTAGAGTTCCACCTGCTACTTTTTCAAGGTAATTCTCCTGACAATTCATTATGAAAGGGGGTTAACATTGATGTAGTGAACAATAATCCTACGAAATTGTGTTGGAGTTCACACTTTTAGCAATGAAGGGTGGCACACCCAACTGCAGGAAAGCCTGATTCATGCAGAATGTTATAGTGGATGTCATTTATCTGTTCTGCCAACTGTGAGTGCTGGAACTTTTACTAAAATTATAATTTAGTGTCCACTCAGTTTAGATATCTATTTTTAACAATACACAGAATTTGTCTTTTAAGACTATACAAAAACAAACAACATTCCGCTTAGTCTAAATCAGATCACTGTAATAATTGTATATATTTTACTAGATATTTAACTTACTTGCACAGTAACTATACCTAGCAGCATGGCATGGTTGGGAGAGGCTTCAGAGTAAGACTAAATTAATTTTAAATCCCAGTTCTTTCACTTATTAGCTTTGCGATCTTGAGCAATTATTTTATCCTTGCTAAGCCACAATTTTCTCATTAGTGAAATAGAAATGAGAATTCATTGTTTATTTGGGTTGCTATGAGATTTAAAAGAAAAAAACCTATTCTGGAGCCCACTGTTGGACCCAGAGTATATTAGATGCCCAATAACTATTAATTCATTTCCCACTTAAAATGTGATTTGATGCTGATATTTGTTTACAGTCCCTCTTTAAGAAAGAGCTGGTGAAACCTGAGAACTTAGTTTTGCTAACAACCTGTACAGCCCGGTTCCTTATTTTTCTTTTTCTAACTCTGTCATTTACTGATTATCTTTAGAGTTATGAGATGACTTGGAATTTTATGCTAACTTACAGAGATTCTCGGGCTCTCTGTTGTTAATTGTTGAATGTTTATCCTGGATGAAGAGATAAAGAAGTAAATGTCTTCATTAACTGTATGTCTATAATCTAATAGGCTCATAGTGGCTGTACAGATTTAGGCAAAGTTAGAACGAGAGGAAATCAGCTCTGTTTCAAAACGTGATCTACAAACTACCTGCTATTCTTATAAGTTTACCTAGGAAGGTATGACTGCTTGCTCGCTCTCCCTTGCTCTCTCTCATGCTATCTTTCTCTCTTTCTCCCATTAGATGTTTTACAGGTAATAATGACTTCAATTTATATACTGCATGAAAAGTTTTGCTCTTCTGTGCAAACAGCATTAACTGTAGAATTAAATTCTCTCACAATGTTTATATACTATTAACTACATGAAAATTTTTATACTACATGGAAATTTGTGCTCTTCTATGCGAACAGCATTAACTGTAGAATTAAATTCTCACAAACTTAATGTATGGACAAAACACTTGAGGATCTTGTTAAAATGCAGATTTTGATTCAGTCCATCTGGTGTAAGGCCTGATATTCTCCATTTCTAGCAAGCTCCCTGATGGTGCTTATGCTGCTGATTTGAAAAACCAGTTTGGCAGCAAGGTTCCAGGTATATCCTAGGTCACCTGTCAATCATCCATTATTGTTCTTCCACCATCTCCTTCGCTCAGTCCCGTAAAATAAGCAGATTTGGTGTTTCATTTTTGTTTATTTATGTATTTCATGCCAGCTATGTTTGAAATAAAAACAGATCCAAGAAAATCCTATTGCCAACTTGGAAATTTTTAGCTGTTTATCTCTCAAAAGTTATCTTCTAAAAGAAAAAAGGCAAACAAAAACAAACTCACAACTTTGTGACAATTTAAAAGGATGACCTAATTTTATATGACTGCCTTCTTTGAGAATTAATTTATTTATTTATTTTTATTTATTTATTTTGACCAACTTGCAGGTTGATTTTCTAACCACGAAGAAGGTAAAAATCTCTCATGGAAAAAAACCACACTTATGACTTTGAAAACTACTAAAATAACATTGGCATGTGACTGAGGCCGGCCCCCTGCAGACCAAGCATTTATAATAACATGCACTCTTGCTTTCTGACTTTCATTGAACAGTGGGCAGTCTGTAAGCCCTGTTCAATAAATGAGAATGATGCAGTTATGAAGAGGTCTCCATGAATTTATGGTAGGCTGTTGGGCTTTCCTCTTCCTCCCCACAAATCTCGAAACTTGGGAAAATTCAGAAATGCTGTCATAAATACCATTATTTTAAGAGCTGTTTCTTAAGAAAACACTGGGCCAACCATTTAGAATATATTATCACTTTAAACACAGATTTTCACTGACAGCATTCTGTGGGCATCCACTTAGTATTAATAATAAGCCAAGGAAATAATGGTCCTTGTTTCTTTCCTTTAAAATGACAGGAATAGTGGGTACTTGTTCCTTCTGGGGGGGGGAAAAATAACAGGAAATATCTAAGCCAGCAGTATTCACACTGGTGTCATTACTTGCATTATTTCAGTTATTGATTGAAACTTGCAAATTCTCCATGATGCATCTGTCTACCAATGATGAGGCTTGTGTGAGAGATTGACTTGTAAAGGTTACCTCAGGATCGATGACATGCAGAGCTCTCTGCCTTTTAAAAAGTCTTAAAAGGCTCGGAAATCAGGTAGTCACCGAGGCATAGAAAATGGGATGTCTGACTAATTTTCTGAAATTAGTAATGTAATATTTTAATATAGTGAGTGAAGAATTTGAACTTAATTCTTCAGAAGGAATGCCCGAATAGGCATGCATCAGTACTGTTCTGTCACCTTGAAACAACTGCAGTCCAAGTATTTTCCAGAGTTAGAACTCAGGAGTCCCTAGGAGTTTCCCAGAATCCTTGAAGTTCTTGCCTACCGGGTAATTTACATGGTGGGAGAGAGTGAAGCATATCTCAGGGAGACCTCTCATTAGTCTATTTGCCAACATTGGAGTATGTTGTATTTTATTTTGTCCCTTCTGTTGAATCTAGACTGATAATATCACCAAAAATAAAACAAAAACAAAAACAAAAAACACCACACACTCTTGCCCTGGCGTCTGTACATTTATAAACACAAGAGAAGGAACTGCTGAGGCCTTAGTTTGTTCTACTATTTGAAGAGGGCTGCAGGGAGTCCCATGGTCAATAAAGGGTTGGCTTCCTCACCTTCACCTCTTTCTTGCCAGTTTCTACTGCCCCAAATTTGCCTTTTTTCTTTTCTTGTCTTGCTCTCGGGTACCAGTACCATATACATATGCTCTCTCTCTTAATCTCTCTCAGAGAAAAAATAATCCTAAATGCTGAATGATTGTATCAAGATTTTACCAGCAATACATTTCAAGGTGGATAAAAGGGGTGCCCAACTCATATGAAGACCTCTAGGTGCACCTTTGTTGTGCCTACCTTTACCTGTAATGTGGTATAAAGGTGTAGCATTTTAGGCTTCACCCAGGACAGGTTTGGCTATTATTTCCCTGGTCTTGGCAGAGGCTTGAGTATTAGTCTATATAATTGTATGCAAGCTCAGTATATTCCTGTCTGCATTCCTGTCTCTCAATCCTGTTTACATGTGTGTGCAAGTGTTTGTGCACATGTATGTAAGCAAACATACACACACCATGGACAGTATTTGTATGAGAGGAAGACATTTTTAAAATAGGGATGATAAAATAGATAAAATAGAGCCCAGCCTCAGGACAATATTGATACTTACATAGTTGAGTTCTATCCAAGTTCCTTGTCTCCCTCTCTAAAAAACCATTTTACTTTGGACAAGACTTTCTTTAGATCAACAGCTAGAATACCAGTAGGTGACAGAGACCCTCCCTCTCTAACCAAAGAAGGTATTCTGAAGAAACTACCTTTTAACTCCCTAAGACCAGGGATGTTTCCCTTTCCCTCTCCTCTTCTCTTCCCCCCTTTCCTTCCTTCCCTTCCCTTTTCTTTTTATTCATTTTGCTATAAGATGAAGACTCAGAATAAAGTGTCTCAGATGCACTCCTATATTCCCACTTAAGAAGATATCCTTAGATTTCCCTGAATTTTTCTCCTCTCCTTATCCCCAGAGCTAACACAGAAAAGCAGAAAAAGTGAAAAACATACGCTTACAATAAAAATTTATAAAAAACCCTCTTCCCAGGTAAAAGAAATAGAAAATCGTGTTACTTCTACCACTACAAACTATGTCTCATCAAGGATAACTTACTACTGCAGGAGTCAACTAAAGCTTCCAGGATTTGCTCTGAGAACTGCTGTGACGGGCCTCCATGGGGACTGTCTTCTCAGCAACTCTTTCTAGACTCTGGTCTCTCCTCACTGGAGTGATTGTTCCTTCTATCTGGGAAGAAATGCAGTCTTGGCATCTATCCAAAGTGGACTTTTACATTACAAACATTTCTTCAATGACTAATGGCATATCTAAATTGGATAATGGATAGAAGAGAGGAACGCCAAACGGTGATTCCTATTTGGTTAATTTTAATCTAATTTTTTAAAAAGAAAATTCAGCAGTCTTTCAGATGAGTCCAAGAACTCCCTGAAAGTAAACAGATATGGAATTGCTCCATTTTAACTTCTGATATTAGACCCATAAGAAGTGCTCTTGATCTAGACACCACGTTCTGCTCCAGCATCATTTTCAGCTCTCCTCTCCATGACTGACAGTCCCTACCCTGTGCAGAGGAACCATCTGTCTCCACAGCTCACCCACACAAGGATTGGGTTGTCATTGATGCGGCAGCCAGGACTGTAACAACAAGCACTGATGCCAGATGACACAGGTGGTCAATGGACAGTCACCAAGGAAACTTGGAGAAGACCAGTATTTACATTACTGGGATGAGATGCAAGGATGCGTCTGAAGGCATCAAAACCCTGTCCCAGTTTAAGGAAATCTGAGCCAAGTGATGGACACTGACTCCCAAAATGTATTCATCATATTCAGAAAGACGTTGATAAATGTAATGTCAATCACCATTCACTGAAAACTTATCATAAGTTTCCAATGTGAACCACCAGACTTCAGTGATTTTTTTGACTTGTGGCCCTAAGACAAAATGAAGATTTTGTCTTCTGGTGGCCAATGTTTCTAACTTTTGGGTTCACAGTATAATTAGAAAAAAATACAGAAATATTTCATTTTTTTTTTCCAAGATGACCCCTTAAGATTATTGGATGACCATTCAGATGCCAAGAAACCATTTTCCAGGTGTTATGATACTGTTAGCTATACTAATCTATCTCAAGCAATTGAATCTATTTAGCACTTCTTGTTTTAAAGAATGAAAAGAGAAAACATACTCTATTAGTCTAAGAGAAGTCAAGCAACATGTGACTTTAATGAAATTATACAACAAAAACCTGATTCCTTATCTTCCCTTCCTAATGATGACTCAAACTCCAATGAAAAGAACTCAGCATAATTGTTATCCTTTATTTTCTTCTTCAATCTAATATACAATACATCTCAATGTAGTCCCGCTGATCCTTTTGAATCTATCTTCTCCTCTTCATTTCCATTGTATAATCTTAGGTCCTAGCCTCAGCATATCTGCCATGAATGTTTTAATGGAATTTTAACTTGTACCTCTGTTGCCAGTCTCTCTCTAATCTCTTTAAATGATCCAGAAAAAAATGTTCTAAACCACAAATCTAATCACTTCCTTTCATTCTTTCCTGTTTTCTTTCACTAGCACTTATC
>NW_006431918.1:9028119-9062968 GCF_000325575.1 Pteropus alecto | reverse complement strand
GTTTCTTATTTATTTTGCTTATTGTCTGTCATTCCCCATTTAACTATTAGCTCCATGAAATCAGTTCTTTTCTGCTTCTTCAAATCTATCAAGGCTGAGTCTAGAACAGGCTTGGCATATACTAGGTGCTCAAAAAAAAGGTTTGAATTTCTGATATCCCCTCTTAAAAATCTACCTTGCCTATCTATTTTTCCCAGAATGAAGTACAGACATCTTAATGTTGAATTTAACACACTTTGCAAACTGGTCACCATCTAGCTTTCCATCTCATTTTCTTGCATCTTCCTCTATATAAACCTTTTGTACGAGTAACTCTGTAAGCTTGTCATGTTTTTTCATGCATCTCTGCATTTGTAAATGCTGCTCCCCTTTTCTGGAAAACCCAAGACTATATAGAACACAGCAGCTACTGATGATTGTCTTTTCAGTCATCTTGTCAAATCATTCATTCATTCATTCACTCACTCACTCATCCATTCATTTATTCATTCATTGACTGACCAAACTCTCTAGATATTTGAAAACCCAGGTGAAATTTCACCATTCCTATGAAGTCCTACCAGACTCCCTGAGTTGGGATTAGTCACATTTTCTCAGTGCTTTCATAGTACTTTGGGTAAGATTTTATTTTGGTTCCTATTACATTGAGTTGTAATTTATATGTTTCTTTTGTTCTCCTCTGGACTATGAAATACTCCACTCAAGAGTAAGAATGCATAATGAATAAATAAATAAGCTATTTAGATATAAGTTTGGGGAAGCAGAGATCATGGCTATGGACTGAAATTTCAACAGATGAACTTCATAACATTCTATCCAGATATCTGAAAAACCTCAAGGAGTCCTTTTCATATTTATGTAAAATGCATATTTAAGTTTTACTAAAATAACTTATATTGTATGACATTCATACTTTAGCAACCAAATAACTTAAAAGAGCTTGGCACTATAAACCAAGTAATAAAATAGTAAGTCATATATACTGAGTGAAAGATAATACAGTCTACAGAAAAATGTGTAGGGCTCCTTTGGTCTCAATTATCGATACATAATCATTTACAAAGCCAATAAAAACAATGCATGACAAAGTAGGACAACATTTGGTTTTTAGAGCAGTGAAGTTAACCATTTCAAAACAAAAAATATTATACAAATGTGATGATCCTCATATTTCTTTTAAAGGTGATAAATGTACCAAAACGTGCTCTATTTAAATTTCAATGTAATTTGTTTTTTTAAAGTAGGTGCTCTTGTGTTTCTTAAATGTCAAAAGAGAAGAGCCGTCTGACCATCTGTTTTCCAATCTCTCGTCCATGCCTCATACCCTTCTCCATCAATGGAGCGTCCCCCACCCCTCCCAGAAGCTGCCCACAGAATAAAAAATTTTAAAGGACATTGTGAATGAATAAGCAACCAAGCTTCTCCCCAAGACAGAGTACTTCTTAAATGAACTGGCAATGTTTTTTGTTGGTATAAATGAAAAGCTAATAAAAAAATATCCTCTAAGCTTCACTTTTAGTGTTTTACAAGAATAGAGACCAGCTCTGACACATTACTGTGAATCTGTCTTAATCTTCCAGGACTGAGGATTCCAAGCAAACTGCTGAACTTGCACTGTTTGCCTATTTATCTGTCTTCCATCTGCACATAATACAGACTTCACATTGTTCATTTGGGAGTCCCTGTTATTGTCCACCTGTCTATCACAAAATAGGGTGTCTTAGTCCTCTAGGGTAACTGGCCATGGTACCAAGAGACACAGATGGTGAGTGAATGCACTAATATGCTCCATTCAGGGTGGAAATTGCACAGAAATAATATATTAACTTTAAAGAACTGCTTTCCATCTTTTCATAGAGTTTTTGAGGCCATGTCTGCATGCGCAAAATGAAGTGGAAATTCAGGCAATTATCTGGGTAATATTTTGGGGAAAAATACAGCTACCCATTAACAAAGTATCTGTGATTAAATTTAATCTGGTATTACTCATCTAGCAGCTTTTCTTAATAGATTTCATCCCATTTATTCTTTAATTTAACCTGACATGTTTTCAGTGTAGTCAGAATCATAATACACTTGGGTGCCTGAAGTGTAAAGCTTTCCTGGCCCCTAAGGAGAAAGAAGAAAAAAAAATAGCAATGTTCCACTGTAACTCAATTATCATTTATAGTTGTTAAACAAAGTGCTTAAATTTCATCTGTGAAATGGGAAGCAGAGAGCCTATCCCCCTGTAGGAAGAGCGCCATGATGAAAGCAGTTAGTAACTGTAAAGTCCTTTACAAGTGTAATCCTACTGGCTATATTTATAGATGTAACGAGGAGAGATGATAAGGAATACAAAGCTAAACAGATCTAGATTTATATAAAATTTCAGCAAGAAAGAAATTTTGTGTTTTCTTAAATCAGATACAGGCACTCTGGAAATCATTTGGACATTTATACAAGTGTCATATACATATATGTTCAGATAAGAATCTCTGCTCCATATTCTTTCATGTTCAGTACCTGAGTGTTGGCTGATCTTGTATGGGAGGGCAATGTATGTGAGGTCCAGTGTGTGCTACCCATCTGTCTTTATATTATTTTTATTTTAATTATAGTTGACAATATTATTCGCTTCAGGTGTACAACACGGGGCCTTAAATGATTTGCCCAAGGTCACAAAGTTATTTTGTGGCAGCATTGGATTTCAATGCAATCTAACTCTGGAATCTATGCTCTTAACCATAGCTTTCAGCTGCCTTGCAATATAAAGCTTTTTGGGGCTGAGATGTGTAGCTACCACCAGGCACCCTCACTCGCTAAGTGACTTATTCCTGAGCAAGTTCTTTGCATCCTAAGATACAAATTTCAACCTCAGGTAAATGATAATTTTGGATATCATGGACCTTTAGAGGTTGTTTGGGAAATGTAGAGGCTGCCTGCTGAAACTGGATTCCAAGGGTTTGTTGTAAATGTGGTAAACCTTACACTTACTCTTCCATAAAGTATTTGTCGGCACACACATACAACAACTCACATGATAATCATATTTTCTGGTCCAAGCATCAGAATGCAGGGATTGACATGTGACATTTCAATATCTCTCCCATGCTAGCTGAAAAGTGACCCAGGAAATCTGAGACACATGGCTGCAGCATATATACATTATATTGTTAAAGCCAGCAGACGCAGGGAAAAGGTATGAAAAGGTTGGGGTTTTTTTTAATACATATAGAACTTTCTATTAGGATAAGGTTGGCTCCTCCCCCTCCACCAATTTGACCTTCAACTCCCAGGAAACCTAGGCTTAACCGCTTTGATTTACTCTAATAATAAGGTAATCGATTAATGTGAAAGGCCAACTTTATGAAGCCTGTCCTAGAATGGTGTTGGAAACTGCCATTGTGAGAGAGTTATATTGCCACTATTCTAAAAAAGGTCATTGGAAAAGAATCAGAGACATTATAAATGATGGTTTACACATCAGAAATCTTTCTGTAAAACAGAGAATGTTGAACATCATACCTCTTGGGGCTTGATACAGATGTTATATGGTAAATATAGTTTGAATTACTGCTGTATAGATTCTCTAATTGTCAAAAATCATGCTCATTGAGGACCATCTCTGAAGCCCTGTCCTGTGATTAAATGAGAAGGCTCTGGAGAAGCCTCAAATGTTACTGAGTAGAATCGCTGAACTGTAATTAGGGTTTGTCAGAGCTGTTTCATTACTCTGAATGACCAGTCCCTGGGGTCAAAGTTCAAAATGACAAGTTTTTTTTGTTGTTGTTGTTTTGTTCCAGAATCAGATATTTAAAGAGAACAATATTAAAGGAAAGCCCAGTTAGATTAGCTTGACTCCATAGTTTGGCATTCACTAAGAAGAACAGAAAGGCTTCAATGTGTGTCTGGGTTTGTTAGAAATGAGAGCAGCCTATTTGCTGTGGGGTCTCAAAGCATAATATTATGTAGGTATGTGTGTGACTTGCTGGCCATCTGAGAACAGGTATTAGCTATCTAAAGCTGGTGGTTCTCTCTGACATTCAAATTTCTCCCAGGCTCTGTGGGCTTGCCAGGGCCATTATTTGTCATTTGTTTAGTTTTCATCTTTCTGAGATAACATGGCAAAGGACAAGACCACAACTGTGCCTCTTCTTGAATCCTTTCATATTTTAGACTTAGTTTTTGTCTGATGAGGAGAAATTTACCATAAAACATGTCTTCTGTATATGGCTATCAGAGCCAAATAGGATAGCAGTGTTACCTGGCTTTTGAAGAGGCTTAAACACTGAGAGGCCAGTTTGCGTATTTTTCCAGCTTGGTGACCAAGCTGGGAAAGAAGCTAAAATATTTTGATCACAATATGGGCATTCGTAGCAGATGGTCTCTTCAGCAGTAGTCCATTTTGGGGGTCAGTGGAGGAGAGAGGAAGATATCCATACGGAATATATAAAGTCAAAGAGATAGAAACTTGGCCTCATTTTACAAGGCTTTATGCCAAACTTGGACCACCCAGATGTGTCCAGTCATGCGGGTAAAGGTTCCTAGTCTGAGCAGTGTGACAAGGATGCCAGTTCATTTAAACAATCTGCTGGGAGCATTTGCTGGTTTGAAAATCTAGGACCTAGAAAGACTGGATAGGATGGGAAAATGTGTATATCTATATCATTGGTCATTAAGGAGTGGGCTTCCTGAGTGCCAGCATAAAACCTTGGTAGGAAGAACACTGTCAGAGGCCTCTGACTATGGAAAAGGCTTTGAGAAATGCAGCCAAGAAAAGAGCTGAATCATCTGACTTCACCTTAGCTGACTTTGCATAGGACTGTCCCCAGCCTGGCTTCTTAAGACCTAGATATTGCCAGATTACCAGCGGGCTGGCAGGTTCCAGAGACTGAGTTGCCTAAGAGATTTGGTCTCACCCCCACTTTCACCAAACAATCATTATGATAATGCAAACACACTCAGAAAAATATGAGACATTATAAGCTACCAAGTAGATCTGGGACTCTTTGAGGTCACAGGACTCTGCCAATTCCCACTCACTCGGGTTTTCTGTCTTTACATTATTTATGTGCCTGGAAAATGCAGCTTTTTTGTGTGAAAACTCATGGGCAGAGACAAAAATCATTTTTTCCCAAACCCCTAATGGATACAGAAGTTGATAGAAGTAAGGCCAAAAATATCAATGTCATTATAATGGATTACCATTGCCCACTGGGCCTCCCGGTTGAAGATATCTTTCTCAAAAAGCTTTAGTCACTGGTGGACTTGAACTTGGAATAACCTTTGTTGTCTCAGACAGCGAAGGCTATTCTGAGGTTCCTCACAAGTCAAGCTTGTGTACTATGACACACTACTTCCTGTCTGATGACCAACTCAGGTAATTGTTAGCTATCAAGTGATAACATTTTATGAGCAATACCTGTGTGCTAAGACTTGTTCCACTCTTAGAGAAGAGAGGGAGTTGGATCCGAAGAGGCATACTGCTTAGAAGTTATAAAAATTGTGATTTGCTTCTTTTTCTCTTGACCTAAAAAGACCAACTAAAGCTCTAAGGCAATTATTCAGAGCCAGTAATAGGACATCTGGTTTGCAGTACCATTCCTCTTAACTATACCTTAAAAGTGACAGGAAGAGAAGACAATTCAGAAGATGAGTTTTCTTTCTTTGGTACACTCATATAAATAAAAAATAACATACAGTATGTGATAGCTTGTAAAATGTTTTGTGTACATTTTTACATTTTATCTTTGCAATAATAGGTATGGATGTCTGTATTTTACAGATATGGTAACTGAGTTAAAAGAAGGTCAAGTAATTTGCCCAAAGCAAAACAGCTTATTAATGGTGAGCTGGGACAAAAAGGCACAAATTTAGGATTTCTGAAACAAGGCCTGGTATTCTTATCCCTTTTCCACAGCTGCCTCACTTATACAGAGAAAGTGCTAAGTGAGTATATCACTGTGAAACCTGTAGATTTTTAACTGGGGAACGTTTAAAATGGAAATAGCCTAGTACAAAATGAGGCTAATTTTCCCTCTTTGCAGAGGAAGAGATTAACTTAGGAAAAGCTGTACTGGAGCCAGGATGAGTCTGATCTGAACAGGACACAGCCTTTCTGGCCCTCCCTCCACTCTTTTGGAGCAGAGAGGTGATGGAGAAAAGGGGATTTTTGCACATCTTTGGCACATATTGTCAATCAAGTTTCATCCTTTGCTATAGTTGTGCAGTTTAGGTCCTAGGTGGGAAGTGAGATGGGAACTCTGAGTTTCTCTGTCTTTCCTAAAGCTTCTAACAGAAGCTGCTGGAAAATTGAAAGGGCGATGCAAAATTTTTGAGTACTTTTTTTACTTTTAACTTTTACATAATTTCAGAGATATAAAGAAGTCACCCAGGTAGTATACAGAATGCTAATACGTATTTCACCCAGTTCTTAACATTTTACATTTTCTTTTCTTTCTTTCTTATTCTATACATGCACAGACGCAGATTTGTATACCAACCCATAAGTATTTTTTATGAACTTTTAAGTTGCTGATATAATGTCTTATCTTTAAAAACTTTCACTGTGTTTCCCTAAAATCAGGACATTCCACAGTGCAAATATCAAACTCAGAAATTTAACATCAACACAATAATACTATCTAATCTAGAGACCTTATTAGATCTGCTGATTCTCTCAATATTGTCATTTATAACAAAAGAAACTATTAGATCATGCTTTGCATTCAAGAGCCATGTTTCTTTAGTTGTCTACTCTGAAAGATTTGCTCATTCTTTCTTTGACTTTGATGGCTTTGATACTTTTGAAGTTCATAGGTCAGTTATTTTGTAGGCTGCTGTAAATTCAGACTTGTCTGATAATTCATTCTGGTTGAATTCTAGAAGAAAAACGTCACTAATAAAAGCAAAACTCAATGTCCCAAATTAATAATTTGCTTGTTTAATTTCCCTTTTCCCCCCATTTTACTGTTTTCCATCCTTAGTATCAATTTTCTTTAGACAAAAAACACTATATATGAATGTTCATTTTTAACTAAAAATATCCTTCTTTGCACTTTTAAGATTTTTCTCACCACTTTTTTTTAAATGTAACAAATTTGCTCCTTTATTGTCTTTCTCATTAGTTTCTTGCACATTTCCAAATTTTTTGTGTGTCCAGCGTCTCTAGATGTATAAAGTACTCCTTTCCCTATGCACTTGCTCTGTAAGTCTCTTTCACCCCATGTTTAAAACACTCTTGTGTTTCAGGTGATTGTTTCTAATTTGGTTAGTGAAGTGACACTAAAGACATGAATCCATGTGGTTTTTACAAATGTGTAACCATTACAAGATCTCTTGGAAATAAGCTCTGCAAGTCTGAGAGTTATTAGCAGGGCCTCTGTAATTGGCCATAGAGAAGTGGACTGGACAGAAAGTGCACTGTAGAACAAGTAGGCTACACTCATTTGGAAGTGGAACACTTTGTGTCTTTTTAATGCTTAGCTGAAGGTGGCTCTGAGAGGAATTGAGAGCAGTTTCCTGAGTGATTTCCATGTCCCTTTTCTCACTATCAAACTATCATATATACACCCTCACACACAGCACAATACATACATAAAGGAGATAACAGGAATTATCAAGAGCATTTTCTGAAATTAACTGGAGAAAGAAAAGTTTAAGTCTGAAGGGTTGTAGAAAAACATCCATTACGCTCTTACTGTTTTATCATGAAATGCTGGTTAGAGACAAAGAGAGCAAAGTTGTGGAAGTATGGTTTGCTGTAGAAAGAGTAGGAATGATAGCAAAAATATAGTGGTTAAAAATGAAGTATGTATTTCCTATGCTCTCACAGACTTGGAAATACTCATGAGTGGCGTCACACAGAGCAAATTTTGTGGCTTGTCTCCAATTCATGCCAATCTTTCTTAATCTTGGATATGATGTATCAGAAGGGAGGTCAATATGACATAGGTTAATTAAAGGGTTGTTATCTAAAGACTATTATAACTATTGCTATTAGAGCCAAGCTTTACTCTTTTTATTCGTAATTAAAAATTCCAGATTTATAATTTGGAAGGAAACACAAAAAGTAGGTGATGGAGACCCTATGAAAATGCAGGTTCCCTTATGTTCCCGAGTCCTTCATACTAGATGTGTTTCTGCATATGAGACAGACAACAAAACTCGATGATTTTGAAAGATTTGACTTTTAAATAAAGGACATAGATTAGAATGCAATTGTGCTTATAAAAAGAAAAAATAAAAACATTTTTATATGAATGAAATTTGCACCCTTACTCTATAATAATCTCTTTTTTTATTCTTGGCCTTCAATATATTTATCCTAATCTTTATCTATTTTAGTGCAGGGTCATATTTTCAAAGCTTTAATATTTTCACATATATAAGAATTCAGTTAAATTCACAACAATTTAGTCTCTAGTTTGCCTCAAACACTGGGCTAGGTTTGATGGAGCACAATACTACAACAACTAAATCATGGCCTCAGCTCTAACAATGTCATTTTTTTAGTAGTGGGATGGAAATTAATAAACATAACAAAGAAAATTTAGGGGCAGTCATTTCAGAGGTAAAGTCCCAGTAGAAAATGCTCCCAGCTCCTCTGAAGGATTACACAGCTCTTTACACTTACAGGATTCATAGGTCATACATAGCCTGTTTTTCCATCCATAGAGGGAAAAAGGAAAGAAGAGAAAGTTTCATTGATGGAACAGAAATGAAGATCAAATCACTCAGGTTTGATGTTTCTAGAACTAGGAAATCAATGGCAAATCAAAGTTTTACAAACATAAAACATACTGAGATATGGAGATACATAAAGATATTGAGAAGTAATGAAATGGCCTACATAATGGACTCATTTTAAAACAAAGGACAGAGTCAGCAGATTATTTTTCACACAGTGGGATACAAAGACATCATCTATGCAATGCACAGACTGACATACTGTTACTTACTGGTCTTTTCCTGCAGCACATGTATGCTCTGTAACACAAACAACATTATGAACAGCTTTGAGTCCAAACAAGGATACTCTAGGAGATATGATAGAGGTAAAATTATAGCAAGAGATTTAGAGATTGATTTGAGAATATAATTTCTAATTACAAAATGATAAATTGAAGAAAATTTACCAAGCACAGATATAAGAAAAATTACAAAATAAAGATCATTCACAAAGTCAAACACTCTGATAAGCTGTTATATTTATACCATATGGTCTATCCTACCAGATACGTGTAGGTACATGTAAATATCAATGTAACTATTAAACTATTTATATAATAATATAATGTGCCAGTCTGTCTCTCTTATCTTCTGTCCATCTTTTCATTATCTCTACTTTCATGGTAATATTTATTGGTATTATTATTTTTTACATTGATGTACCATAATTTATTTAACCAATACTTAATTATTGAACATTACATTTCTATATTTGTAAATATTTATTTTTATAACAATATTTACCATTTATTGGTTTACAACCTACCATGCACTTTATTAAGTGATAAACTTATTGAGCAGTTTCAACTCATTGAGTCTTGACATGGAACAAATTCTCTTTTCTACAATCATTTCCCCTACCCTTGCTATTGTGGATCTTTGTTTTTTGCTACACAGCAGTTTCATGCTTGAAATCTAAAGAAAATTCCATAACTTTCTGATTAGTTTTGATTATTAAACATCTACCCAGTTTGAAACTCAAACGTGAGTTCAAGGAAATTCTTCAAGGCCCTCAAGGGAATGCTCCAAAATGGTCCCCTGGTGTGGAAAAGCAGGAGATTGAATCTGAGCAACTGTCAAGTCCCTCAGCTCCCACTTCCCAGAATCTCTGCTCATAGGGAAGCACTCTGGAGTGGGCACTGGTGAGATGTCAGCTCAAACCTGGCTATTTCTAGAAGTGTTGCTTGGCATCAGAAACTCAGGTATCTGAGCCTCTTGAAATGCAGGTTGCCCTGCTGGGTGCCTCCCCGCCGCCCCCGCCCCCCCCTTCCCATTTACTACCTCTCCTCAATTTCTTCTTTTTTATGTCAACGAATCACTAACTGATCAACAAGTTAGCTACCTAAAATGTCAAATTCTCCTTCTTGCAGAGACCCTAATCTTTTAAAGTGATTAATTAGTTCCTGTTTTAAACTGTTTGGCTGCTATAACAAAATACCATAGATTGGGTGGCTTATACACAATAGAAATGATTTCTCACAGTCCTGAGGCTGGGAGTCTAAGATCAAGGTGTGTGGAGAGAGTCACTTCCTGGTTCATAGATGGCATCTTTTTACTGTTTCCTCACATAGCAGAAGGGGCCAAGGAACAATGTGGGGTTTCTTTTATCAGGGCACTTAACCCATTCAGGATGGTAACTCTCTCAAGACCTTATCACTTCCCAAAAGCTTCACCTCCAAATACTATCACTTTGGGGGAATTGGTAAAAAATACAAATGTGGGGGGAGACAGGAACATTCAGTCCACAGGAGTGCCTCACCTATGTATCCCCCCAACTTAGTTAAAGCATAACCTTTGCTTTTAGAAGGAGACAAAAATACAGTCACCCCTCTCAACCCCTCTGCCTGCCACAATGAGCTGACAATTCACTACTCTGAAGATTTTCTTCTCTTCTGTCTTTTGCTAGTATAGATTCTACACTTCTACCAAATTCCCAGGTGACGCTGATGCTATCGGTTTCTGAACCACATACTGATTAATGGGGATTTAGTAATTATTGTTGATTGTGGTTAAACTGCCCTTTTTAAAGAGGCCCTGGAGGGCCTTGTGGCTCCAAATGCTGATTGTTCTCCTGTGAATATGAGATTCTAAGTCTTGGTCCTTGTAGTGGGGGTCCAATGTTGACTTCAGGTCAACAGAAAATCTCCCTTAGTGTCTTCTTTCACTTTCGTCTTCACATAAACTTTAGTGATATCTGTTTACCAACAAAAAACCTGAAGCTTTGAGAAGTTAAATAACCTATCCAAGGCTACATAGCTAAACATATCAAAACCAAGAAAAAATCTAGTCTGTCCAATCTCCTTTCAATTTTTTCCCCCAAGGGTAATTGCTAATACAATCATATCTCGCACCTTACATCCTACCCCAGTTTTCACAAAAACTGCCATGGAATTTCTTGGCTATAATAACAGTAGTAACACTTGAAATTTATTAAGCATTACTAAGTACCAGGACCAGTGCTGAGGACTTTACAGTATTCTCAATATCTTGTTAATTTTTATATCCATTCAAAGAGGTATATACTAGTATAATTTAGACTCAGAGAAGTTAAGAAAACAAAGAAGCTAGGATTAGAACTGTAGGCTGCTTTACTCTGAGGCTGGAGCTGTTAATCATAACCCTATATTGTGATATATATATTGCTACAGCGATACCTTCTTGGCTCTCCTCAATTTCTTCTTTTTTATGTCAACGAATCACTAACTGATCAACAAGTTAGCTACCTAAAATGTCAAATTCTCCTTCTTGCAGAGACCCTAATCTTTTAAAGTGATTAATTAGTTCCTGTTTTAAACTGTTTGGCTGCTATAACAAAATACCATAGATTGGGTGGCTTATACACAATAGAAATGATTTCTCACAGTCCTGAGGCTGGGAGTCTAAGATCAAGGTGTGTGGAGAGAGTCACTTCCTGGTTCATAGATGGCATCTTTTTACTGTTTCCTCACATAGCAGAAGGGGCCAAGGAACAATGTGGGGTTTCTTTTATCAGGGCACTTAACCCATTCAGGATGGTAACTCTCTCAAGACCTTATCACTTCCCAAAAGCTTCACCTCCAAATACTATCACTTTGGGGGAATTGGTAAAAAATACAAATGTGGGGGGAGACAGGAACATTCAGTCCACAGGAGTGCCTCACCTATGTATCCCCCCAACTTAGTTAAAGCATAACCTTTGCTTTTAGAAGGAGACAAAAATACAGTCACCCCTCTCAACCCCTCTGCCTGCCACAATGAGCTGACAATTCACTACTCTGAAGATTTTCTTCTCTTCTGTCTTTTGCTAGTATAGATTCTACACTTCTACCAAATTCCCAGGTGACGCTGATGCTATCGGTTTCTGAACCACATACTGATTAATGGGGATTTAGTAATTATTGTTGATTGTGGTTAAACTGCCCTTTTTAAAGAGGCCCTGGAGGGCCTTGTGGCTCCAAATGCTGATTGTTCTCCTGTGAATATGAGATTCTAAGTCTTGGTCCTTGTAGTGGGGGTCCAATGTTGACTTCAGGTCAACAGAAAATCTCCCTTAGTGTCTTCTTTCACTTTCGTCTTCACATAAACTTTAGTGATATCTGTTTACCAACAAAAAACCTGAAGCTTTGAGAAGTTAAATAACCTATCCAAGGCTACATAGCTAAACATATCAAAACCAAGAAAAAATCTAGTCTGTCCAATCTCCTTTCAATTTTTTCCCCCAAGGGTAATTGCTAATACAATCATATCTCGCACCTTACATCCTACCCCAGTTTTCACAAAAACTGCCATGGAATTTCTTGGCTATAATAACAGTAGTAACACTTGAAATTTATTAAGCATTACTAAGTACCAGGACCAGTGCTGAGGACTTTACAGTATTCTCAATATCTTGTTAATTTTTATATCCATTCAAAGAGGTATATACTAGTATAATTTAGACTCAGAGAAGTTAAGAAAACAAAGAAGCTAGGATTAGAACTGTAGGCTGCTTTACTCTGAGGCTGGAGCTGTTAATCATAACCCTATGTTGTGATATATATATTGCTACAGCGATACCTTCTTGGTTTTAATCTCAGAAAAATAAAGATAATTCCAGGGGACTACAGAAAGAAGTGAGAACAGAGATGGATTTTAGATGATTCTGCAAGTTGTAATAAAGAGATCTGTCCCCCAAAGTATTTGGTGTTTTCTATAAATTTCAACATACTTTCACTGAGATGCGATGATACATTTTTAGATCTGAACTGTTGTGTGGACTTAAGTGTTTGTCATTTCATAAGATAGTGTTCCTGGAAGTATACATTTCTGGGTCTCCTGCTAATTTGTAGTTTCAGTTGGGGTTTGTCACCTAAAAAATTTGTGGGTTTTTTTTTTTTTTTTTTACTAATTAATTATAGAAAATTATCATGGAACCAAAGATCTGGATATCCAAATGACCTGGAAACCTGAGGTTCAGAAAGTCTAAGTGACTTTTCCAGAGTGACATGCAATAGTTGTGGTGCTTAATCTAGAATCCTGGTCTCACAGCCTGCACTTCAAGTTTCAATCAGGTTGTGCTGTATCTCCCTTTGCACTGTCTTTGGGAAAATGTACTAGTCCAGAATTTGGCCTCATTAGCCATTAGACAACCTTCAAAGGAATGGATATATTAGGTCCCCACATATAGCAGCAGTTTGCACAACTGATGCTAGCTTCTGCTCTCTGAGTCCAACTCTTTGCCAATGTTCGATTTCTTGGAAAACATTTAGGAGGCGCCAGCACAGGGCATAGCCGCCTCTGAAAATGTGAGCCTGCTCTTACTGTGTACCTATATGCTTGTGACCAGGCATCCTTTTGCCTTTAACAAGATTTTAAGTGACAGGATTGGAACAGATTGCTGGCATTATGGCAGCCAGGATATTGTCAGGAGGAACTTGGCAGTGCTTGTAGGTGTTATGATGCTGGCTCTTTGCTCAAGGGCAAGAATATTGAAGAGAAATTAGAGATAAAACAGAGAGTGAGAGGTAATGTCAGAAAAGTTCAGAAGATAAAACCAGTAGCAATAAATACATGGAAATTATTTAAGATTTACATACTTTGAGCCCTTGGTGACTGAATACATAGCCAAGAATTGCTTCAGTGATATTCCTTCATAAATCTGCATAATAATCTCTCGGTGGGGATTTGGTGAAATTACAAGTATTCATTTACTAAATTGGTTTCAGTGTCTGTATCATGCACGCCATATGAATATTCAGTGCAGTGAACACTTCCCAAGCTATGTTGAAGTTAACACATAAGCTGAATATAATCAAGAAGAACTCAAAACTACATGGTTATTTTAATCTGACAGAGGTCCTAGTGTCTTAAAGAACTGGACCCACCCTCACCCCAGTATGTCAATTCATACTCATTCTAATAAAACAAAATGTAAAACCTTTTTGGTATTTGTATATGATTTCTGGCATAAAGTAGTTTTCTTTATAATAGAGGATTAGGATAATAATACACAGGGCTATGAATGGTTCCTTAGAACACAGTGGCAGCTGCCAAGCAGATTCAGAAGGAATGTTTAATTACAATGCTCAGTAATAACAACAAAGGAAAAGTTTAATGACCAGAAATGGCTTATTATGAGACAGAGGTCTATGCTGAGTGGAGGAGGTACAGGGAGCCTACTCTAGACTGTAGACAATTATTGTAGGTAAAGTTGCCCTGGCAGCTGATAGGCATTTTACCTTAAAACCTGACCATTTTTTTCTCAGAGAAACTTAGTTGGTTTTCCAGATTAAGCATACAGAATTACTACTGTTTAAAAAAAATGCATATTTCTCCCTGGAATGAAAACTATTAATAATTTGCAGGGAAAAGTTGATCACCTGAGCCTCTTTCAACTATGAAATTTTCCATGATATTATTATTATTCATATATTTTAAAAATATTCCTTTAGGAACATTCTTGGTCATAATATTTTACATTGCTCTAAAATATGACTTTAGATCTACAGTAGATGGTCAAATGTAGTATGTGAAATTTTATTGATAGGTAACATTTGTTAATACTTACTATACAGTAGGTATGCCAAATGTGCTTCGCACGTAAAATGTGAGCATGTTATTTTTTTCACTTTATAGATGTAGA
Source organism: Pteropus alecto (assembly GCF_000325575.1). Classification (NCBI taxonomy): domain Eukaryota; kingdom Metazoa; phylum Chordata; class Mammalia; order Chiroptera; family Pteropodidae; genus Pteropus; species Pteropus alecto. Next base: position 9,048,156 of record NW_006431918.1, on the reverse strand, counting down.
AATTGGAGACCAGAAAGTCACTTGCACAATATCATGTAGTAAGTAGCAAAACTGAGATTCAAACCCAAGTTTCTCTGACGACGATAACCATATCTTTCTTTTCTGCTTTTTCTTTCCCTTTTTTTTCTTTTATTAAATTTATTGGGTGACGTAGTTAATAAAGTTACATAGGTTTCAAGTGTACAATTCAATAACACGTCATATGTATATTGCATTGTGTGTTCACCACCCAAAGTTAAATTTCCTTCCGTCACCACATATTTGACCCTCTTTACCCTCATCTACCTCTCCTCCTCCCCCTTCCCTCTGGTAACCACAAAACTGTTCTTTGTTAGATAATTGTATAAAGAAGATGTGGTACATATATATAATGGAATATTACTCAGCCAAAATAAAGATGAAATACTGCCATTTGCAATAACATGGATGGATCTTGAGATTATGCTAAGTGAAATAAGTCAGACAGAAAAAGCTGAGAATCATGATTTCACTAATATGTGGGACAAAAAACTGAAAGCAATAAATGAACAAGACAAACAACCATAGCTTTCAACATTTGCCTTTCCTTCCTTTAGGACAACTCCTAGATGCCTATTGAGTTTCCTATGTCCATTATAAGTGTGTGCTGAGGAAACTGGTTTGGGTTCTTTATTGAGTGTATTACTCATCTAAAGAGATCTAGAATGAAAGATGGAAGGATAATATCTTTTAAAGGACAAAGACTTGAATTTCAGAGGAGCTCAAAGAAGGAAAGGTGGTAGTATATCATCACTGTGCTTAGCAATAGTAAACAATTAGTGAGGTCAGTTTTCTATCTTTAGGGATGTTACTTTCATATCTCTATGGCTGTAGGACAAATATGACAGACACAGAAATAGGCAAATACACAAAGGACTCTCGGGAAGACAATTCATGAAAATGTATTATAGATACAAAGCAGGAAGAAGTAACCTCACTTGTATGGTTATTGCTAATTGGAGAAAGGATTGAAAATACAAAGATTTAAAGATGAAACTAAATGTTATACCTGAAAGAAGATTCATTTTAGCAGAAATATTATGCACTGATTAGAAGACACAGAGGTTGCAGCTAGAGAACTGGGTGTGGAGTTGTCTTGATGATGTAAGACGATGAGCCAAATTCAAGGAAAAGAATTTAGTGGTCATCATCAAGAGACATGAATAAAATATCTGGAAGGAGATTCATCAGCCTCAGGTGGTGAGGTGTCAAGATTCAGTCCCATTATAAGGAATGACTCTCAATGGGAATATTTGTACTTGGAGAGAGGCCAGAAGAGAACCTGTGTGCTGGAGTCAGCTCAAGATTACAGCAACTGATATAGAAAATAAAATAAGATTTCCCAAATGTGAAATTAAAGAACACTTATTTTTCTGTAAAGAAGTTCAAATTTAGATTCCCTAAAACATGATAATCAGATACAATGAAAAAAGATATGACTTGTCGAAGAAAAATATGGAAGAAGAAGAATATAAAGGTCTTTGGAGATTCTTAAAACTAGCAAGAAGACTGAAGAGTATTTTGAAAAGGCAGGTGAGATTTATTATGTCAAAACTGAAAAACCTATAGAAAATAATTATGTTGCAAAGCAAGCTTTGGCAAGAGACCTGAAGGGCTTTGGGGAGACCAAAGCAATCAGGTACAAATTGAGTTGATATAGATTTCTCCCTGGATATTTGTGTCTAACATATGCCATTAGTATCAATGTCATTGCTGGGCTGACATAAAAATTAAAGTACAAGTTCTTTATTCCTAAGTTCATAAAATCTAAGTCCAGTATCAGAGGGAAGGTCTTTCTACATACGTAGTGTAACTAAAGAAAAAAATCACATGGAAATGAAGCTGATCAACTTATTTAGAGGCAAAATATATATTTTTGTTTTAATAAAAGTGACCTAAATCTAGTATCTGTATTTTTGTTAAAATTGTGAACATTACTACGGTAAAGTAAGTGAATGTAAATCAGGTAGGAAAGCATAACAGGATTGTTAGAAAAGGTTCTAACTGTAGTATTGTCCTGATGAAGATGGTGCTTATAAAGTGAGAGGCCCGAAAGGGGATCCTCTTTCTATTTCCTGCTAAATCTCCTCATAAGCGTGAATCTAGGCAGTAATCATTGGAAATGTACATACGTAATCCAGAGTTAGATAGGCCTTCACTATGCTCTGCTTAGCCAGCTAACAGAGCATGGAGCTCAGTCCCATTGAGGTCAGGAGACTACTTATGGTCCTTGGTGACTTTACTTAGATTACAAATGAAGCAGTCTGATTTCAGGAAACAATGTTCAACAGAAGGCCTGACCTCATGCAGGCAAGGAATGAGGCTGGAAAAATGCACCTGTAGGCCAGAACATTTTCAATCCAGCTGACTTAGGTTATTTTATTTAAATATTTTTGTATGATTGTTTGTTTCAGCAAACATTTTTGGATCATCTATAAGACGAATGATAAAACAACGGCTTAACAAATAAGAACAAACAAATTAAGCAAAGGGAATTTTTTTAGGTTTCTTCTCTAGAATCTTCTCTTTTGCTAAGATTACTTTTTCTGTGGATCTAATTATCAGATCAGTAAGCTGCAACTACGAACCCTAGCAAAATCAAATGGAAGTATCTAATTTAAAATGTAGAAGTGGGTCATCTTATTTTTATACATTTTGATGATATACTGAATTTAGTGTATACTATAAATAAAATTAGGGTAACATGTCCAAGCATAATAATTTTCCATGTTTCAATTTTTTAATATGGAAATGGCTAGGGAGCATGTCCTTGCCAGCATTCAATAGCTCTTTTAGTTATTTTAAAGGGGCTACAACTTTTTGAGTCAGATATTTACACAGGCTTCAAACTTTTCATCTAACGCTTATCTCTGGGTCCTGTTGATTTAAGTGGAACTCATTTTTACACTGGTTTAACAGCAACTGGCCATATACAATGATCTTGAAAATTAGTTGGTGGGGAATAGGTGGAAAAATTCACATTTATATTTTCATTTAAGGCTTAGAAAGCAGAAGTTAGATACTTTATGAAGGAAACTAAAATAGAAAAATAAATTTTTAAGAAACAAAGAAATGGAAATGTGTTTTCTTGAAAGAAGAATAATAGATTTGATTGAGTTTCCAATTTCCATGGTTGAGTGATTTACTGAAGACCATATATATACAGGCATTTATGTCAGTGTCCACAATATGGAAACAATAATTTTATCCTGCCCTATTTTAGAAATAAATAACATGTAAATGGACTCTAAGGTCATGAGATTAACAATACTGTATAAAGTGAATGATTCAGTTATTTAAAATGAACCCAATTGAAATTGTACTTTTGAAGAGAGTTTTTATAAATAAATTGAATCGATTGAAATTTTAAAAGACATACAGCAATATACTCTGAAGGAATTACTTTTGAGAAGCTGAGCTTTACTTTAATGACCATGAAGAAATTAGAGAAAAGGCAGCAGATTAATTTGCATTTAAGGCATGACATTTATTATCTTGATCTCAAGTTAGAACCAGTATTTCCAGAAGTTTCAAATGATTGTTTATTGATATGCAGGAAGAATTCTGCATTTGAGCTATAATTTAAGTAGAGAACATTACTATTAGTTCCTCCATTAACATTAAAAAAAACACACACACATATAATGTGCCTCCTGTGTTTCAAGCAACAGGCTAGGCACTGGGAACATCATGAGAAGGAAATAAAAGAGATGGTCTAGGGCCTAGACACAGGCCACCATGGAAAACTGACTTGAGTTTCCATTTTCCACTACAGAAAGATCAAAATGTCACTGAAAAACATGATATGAGAGGGCAGAGCATCATCATCTGAAATGTTTTCAGGAATCTATTGCTGAGTTCTAGAATATGAACTCAAGATAAGAAAATGTAGAATATGGACATATTAAGGAGCATGCTGTGATGTGTGTTCCGCTACTGCCTTTTTTTGTTCACGTGGGTTTTTTTTTTTTTCCCCCTCCAGCTGGTCTACAATCCCTAGAGCCTCAGTGCTGAGAACAGCATAGAAATGACAAGTCTGAGTTGTTCTGTAACTAAATATATAAGGGGCTAATCATCTTGGATGATTTGGAAATCCTGGAATCTTGAGACCAGGAGTGCCTTAAAGATAATTTTTCAGTCCTCCATATGAAACACAAAATTCATTAGAGGTCTCTGATGACCACAAAGAGAATTTCGCACACTCATCAGAAGGCAAAAATATGCCTTCTTGATTTCAAGTAAAATAAAAAGGTGAATTTTACAGTAATAAACCTTCTTTATGCTGACACTAGAAAGGGGCTGAGTGCATGGCTTGGCCACAGGCAACCTCTCTTTGCTTTCAATCTAACTTCACACAAAGGTGGCAACTTCTACCTTGTTTTCCTATTTGAACATTGACGTGAGTTGAAAGCAGGGGGTTACGTGCCTGAATTCCCCTGGTTGTTAATGTGGTTCTGTTGTGATACTTCATCACATTTGCTCTCATCTCTGAGGTAATCCTGAGTCCTTTCTGAGGCTACTGAGAGATTTTGCAGAGACTAAATATCTCTCACACGTGCTGGCAGTGCTTCATGTGGGACCACATAAAAACTACTGAAGTTGTATAATTTTACTTGAGTTTTCTTGATGGTTAATCCTAGTACAATTTACCTCCTTAGTTTGTTCTTAATGAGTTCATGAGCAATGATTTAATACGACTTTGAGGAACAGCTTTCTTTAGTCTTTAATTTGTGACAGTTCCCCTTCTAATTGGCAGTACATTAATGGAAATGGAAAATTGCCTCATTCTAAATGTCAGAATAATACTGCACCAAAAACAATTCAGTCATGTCTTTCAAACCACGCACATATGGTTCATCACCAAATGTCACTGTTCTACTCCCTTCCCTGCCGTGTCCCCCTCCCGCCTGTGCTTTCCCTCTTTATTTTCTTTCTATCTGCTTGTCTCTGGTAATCATTGTTTGGATTAACTTTCTAATATACTTGCATAAACTTCACTTCTCCTGTTATCTAAGAAACCATTCTCATTACACTAGTTTTACCTAAATCCTTAGAACTGGCAGAGTTCACAGATCAAGTGAAAGCCACAGCCTTTGGTACTGCAAACGTCTTTCATTTGCTCTCAAAATTGAAAACAAAAAGTTAATGAAGTTTCTTCAAATAATTTGTGTGCGTAACTTTGGGCTCTTTTATGAAATTCTCTGAGTAAAGCTATAGTCATTCCTTACTCTGTCTATACTAAGACAATTCTTTTTGTTTCTTCTTAGCACTGTGTTCAAGCACATTTCTCTCCGGAATACATGCTTTTATTACGAGTAGTTTAGTTGTGATTTATTAGGTAAGTTCATAATGAGAACACCTGGCACAGTTTCACTTGCACTTAAGGATACACACTTTTAATTGCAAATCATATTTCACTAACACTTAAAGTACATTTCAATGAATTTTTAAAATTAGTCTATAAGCTAAACTATCTAAAGACTATCCACTCTTTCAAAAGGAAAACTAAAAGGTAGGGCAATTTCCAAAGTTATTGATCAAACATCAACTTTCATGGGTTAGTTAACCTCTAAAGAGTATTTTAAATGATAAATTTATTTTTCTACAAAGAACCCCTTCTTCAGATACCATTTGGAGGAAAAAAACATTTAAAAAAGAAGAATTACCACTCTTGATTGGGTATTTTATGTCCTTGTATTTAAAGTGCTTGACTGAAACTAGAATTTTGAACTTTAATTAATTGGTTTTGCTTTTCATTTCTATAAGCAAGCTGACTCACTTGTGAAGTATGAATATTTTTATTCAAGTGAATGTTTTCTACAGATGGAGAATCACTCCTTTAAGCAGTCAGAAGGTAGAGGGGGACCTGCAGTTTTGCATTACCAAAGGAGAATCAGAAAGCACCAAGAACGTTACCTGATTTTCTTTTCCTCTATCTAGTGGTAAATATGTAAAACATTTTCCAGTTTTACTCTGTAAAGACTATATACTATCATAATAATTACATATTTTTCATGATTTATTTAGCATCCACTATGTGACAGGTGCTTTACACAAGTTCAACTTAATTTTCCTGACAAGAGTGAAATACATTTCAAAACAATTTTCACAGAGCTTGAAAAGGCCATCTGACAATACAGAGATGATATGTATGTGATTGTGTGCTGTTTTATTTCATATTTTTTAAATTATCTGTACTATTTACCTTAAAGCAGAAAAGGACATAAAGATTCTATTATTTACTCCTTCATTGTCAATAGTCATCGAGCCCCTACTGGAATGCTTCTGGTGACACAGACTACATTCTTAGGATAGGCAGACATTGTCGAAAAATTCTAATGACAGAATATGATTCATCATATACAGCTGAAACATGTCCTACACTTTTGCCCATTGTCTTTCTTCTACCTTCTATAACATAATTAGTCAAATTCTCCCTCCACATGATACCTTCGGTTGCTTGAGGATACTACCAATTGCCTGAACTGATTTCTCCTCTGGGTAAAATCTTTCCAATTTCTTGCTTTTAGATCCTTTCAGGGGCCTTTGTAATAAGTTCAGAACAGGGCACAATAGACCATATGAAGATAGAACCAGTATAGAATAAAAGAGGATTTAATTTGGGCATCATATTTTTTTACATGTAAACTCAGACAGTAGTGTGTGTGTGTGCGCGCGCGCACACGCGCATGCGCGCACACACTCACACATGTGCCTGTGCCTAAATTATTATGTAAGTTAGGGATCAAATAAAAAATAAATAAGAATACAGATTTCTAGCAACTAGATCACTCATACTGCACTAGAGTGATGAACTTTTGGAATCCAACATGGAACTTTACACTCTTTAAGTTTATACACACCAACTTCACCAACTGGTGTAATTTTTAATTGTTTCCATCATTTGATGCTTGGGTCTTCTCTTTGCACCCACTTTCTGACATCACTACATTTCATAGAATATTTTTTCTATATTGTCATTCAAGCAATTGATACAAACATCAAACTAGGCCCATGCTTGCAAGCCCATCTGATTGGCTGTCACTTCAGGCTGCCTGAATCATCCTGAAACCTGCCGAAAAAAATGAGACCCCGAGACCTCTGCATCTGTTTCCAGACACCATTTTCACCACCATCTTCTGATGATCTTTAGCTTTTTGTTTTGTTTTTAAAGTCATTTCTGAATGTTAGCCTCTCTACCATTATTTGTACATATTCTTTGTTCTTGGCTCTCTCTCTCTGTGATATTCATCTTTGGTTTTATAGTCCATTTGTTCACACATTATTAATTCACAGGATAAATAAAACACATGGAGACATATTCATTTGCTAGGGACTATCTGTGTGTATTCAAAAATACATGCCAGGTACTATGAACCCGAATCAATACATCGAAGACTCTCTTGGGATTTACTGCTAAGACAGAGCTCAACTAATCACATCACATGTAGACACAAAGCCTTCTTAGGAATCCTCCCTCTTTTCTTTCTCAAAGAGATTCTAAATTGCTCACTGGACTGTGGATTCATTTTCACCCACTCCTGGCTCAAAAGATATGCTCAGTACAGGTCAGTGGGTCTCAGTCTGAGTTCCTATCACTTATGGTTGTCTTCATCAGATCTTCACTTCTAAACCCTCTTAAACTTCCTTTTTTTAAAAAAATTACTACCCTTGGGATGAGATGACATTTCCTTTTTCCTTCCTCTCTTTTAACCTTGTGTTTTATAAATTAAAAGTGTGTGTCTTGACTTGATATCCCCTTTCTTTGTGATCATCACACCTAATGTGACCACATCATGTTCACATAATTCTAACACTTTCACATCACCAGTAACATTCTTTCTGGATACTCAAAACCAAATAGGCTCAAGATCCAGAAGACAATGATAGTTTCAATCACATCCACAGTAACTAATAACAAGCAAATGAATGACTAAAATGAAAGGGGCTGTTTCTGACTGCTAATTTTCCTTTTAAATCCAGAAAGACAGCTTTAATACTTCCTGAGTGCCTCTTCTTTGACAAGCAGAATCATAGATATGTTCACATAAGTTATCTCGAAAGTATATGGAAGACATTCTGGTCATCTATTATTTAAACAAACTGTTTTGTTTGAACATACTAATTAGAAAGATGAAAGATAGATCAAAAATATTTGCCATAAGTAGAATGAAATTTGATTCCCTTTTCGAAGGTTTCAAATAATCTGATCTATAGTTTAAGTAAATTTTTATTTATATAAATGCTTACACATGATGAGTACTCAGTAATATTAGATGACAAAAGTGAGTTAAAAAAAAAAAACCCAAAAACTTCTTATTTCCTGTTTTTCACCCTAACCAGAAGATCAGGTACTGAAATAAAACTACAACCTATCTTATAATTGTTGTTAACTGGCTAGAATCAGCATATATCAGAGGTCAGAAGCTTATAAGCAATTTTAAGAGTAAAGAGTTTCAGGTTACATCATGAATTCTTAGGTACATACCCACAAAGCCTACCCACGCCTTAGACCATGAGAGAACTTTTTCTTGTTAGATAGGTTCTCTGGCTAAAAATAGTAAGATATGGTAGATAGAATGCTTCTCTGAGTCAAGGAGCTAGATTTTGGTATTACCTTCCAATGGAGGGTGTATTAGATTCTTTAAAATAGACCAAGCACGGAGGACAGGTAAGTTAGGTCTAACAGGAATAACTTTCTGGGGCCAAGATCTGGTATCTAAAATATATATATGATCTCTATTAGTTTCCTAGGGCTGTCATAACTATTATAAATGTTGTGTTAAAACAACAGAAATTTGTTCTCTCATAGTTCTGGATGCTAAAAGTCCAAAACTAACGTGCTAGCAGGGCCATACCCACTCTGAAGCCCTAGGAAAGACAACTTCCTGGCCTTTTCGAGTGTCTGTTGGTCCCAGGTGTTAGCTGGCTTGTAGCTAAGCTGTATCACTCTACTCTCTGCCTGCCTCTGTCTTCACATAACCTTTTCCTCTGTCTCTATATATCCTTTTCTACTTCTTATAAAGACATTCTCCTTGGATTTAGGCCCCACCCTAATCCAGTTTACTCTCATGTCAATTTTTGCCTTTGGAAAGACACTATTTCCAAATAAAGTTATATCCTAAGCTTCCAGGTAAATATGAATTTTGAGGGATACTATTCAGCCCGCTATAATATCTAAAGATACATGAAAACTATTTCAATTTAGGCCTGTTTCAAGTCATTGATTGATCCACTGATTCATTCATTCAACAAAGATGTATTGAAAACCTGTTACATGCCAGGCACAGTGCTAGATATGAGAATCCAGTCCACAAACAGATATAAACCATATCTTTATGAATCTTACAATCTAGAAACATCCAAAGGGGTCCACTCATGTGGATAGGACCCAGCTGCATATGTTCCTAAAGTGTGATCTCGAAATTTTCTTGATTGTACATATTTTTCAGCATAAATTTTTCTAATATAAATTTCTATACTTATTTAGTAAATCATGTATGAATTACTTTCCTGGTGCATATGTATAAAACACAACCCAAATACAAATTAAACAGAATAAGTATAATAAAAACAAATAGAAATAAAAGTTCTCATATTGTCTTTTAATCTCAGTTCGTTATTTTATGCAAGTTATCCTGTTATGCAGGAATGTGGTCTGCCCAGCTGTTACATTCCAAGCCTTGGGAACAATGTCATAGTTCTAGATGTTTCTGCTGTTTGGAGCAACACCCCAACCAGAAATGGGTTACAGGGGCAAGTAGTCATAGCCACTGGGATATTGGATTAATAGGTGAATTCCGGGTGTCAGCACTTCCCCTCAATCCCCAAAGGCAGACTGAGACTCATGAAAGACTCAACTGCACAGAAGGAACAGTATACAAATAAGGAAAGACAGGATTTAATAATCATTGCAAGGGTTGGACAAAGTCTGAAGATGATGGATCTGTAAGTACTTGGGGCCCACAATAGGCAAGAGGTACTTGGATTCTGGACATAGCTCTAAATATACTGTCTATCTCAGTTAGGGATTACTACGGATTAGGGTGAGGCTGAACCTGAAGAGTGAAGCCCTCTGTGTTTGAAACTAAGACAGGGAAATGCCTCTGACTAGCTTTATGACTTTATAAGAGAAATTTAATATCAGAAGCATTGCTTACTCCAGTAAAATTAAAGTAATAACACTTAAACTACTTGAAATCAGGGTCTGGATCAAGAAATCTTTTGGTATCTCCTCCAGAAATAAGAGATTCCAGTGCTTTCCCAATCAGTTAAATGTTTGCTACAGAAGAGATTGTTGACACTTCTAATGAATACAGATAAAATCTCAAATTCAAAATAGGAGGAGGAGCATTTTCAAGTAAATCTATTAATTTATGGACTCAGGAGTATCATGAAGAACATTAAACAGTACACGTTCTCCTAAAAAGGTGTGGTTGATTCATAAATGAATACTGTTGAAGGAACTTTACAGAATAAACGAAGATGTAAATGTTGCCTTCACTCACTTTGTGTTGTTTGCACACAATGCCAGGACAGTCCAATATATTCAGGGAGAAAAGTAGGTTTGCTGAGAAATAGAGATAATCAATAAATATTTATTTAAAACAGGTAATGGAAGAATGAATACTTAGTGGTTAGAAAAAAACTGATTCTCATCTGTTATTATTGAGGCTACACATTTCAATATACCTTTAAAGGTATTTTCTGCGCATTTTAACAATTGTGTCAATCTTTTAGAAACTATTGACAGAAATACGACCATAACATAATATTGACATTTGTGGGGCTTATTTCAAATAAAAAGAGAGATGAGATATCTAAATACTTCTGAATAACTGCACTTAATATAAATTATAGGTTCATTCATGTTGACTGAACAATGGATTGGATGTTAGAAAGTCTGGTTCTGCCCTGCCATTCATTTGACTCCACCTTCTATTTTTCAGGTATAGTTCCTCCCTGAGTATCTTTTCCCTTTAAGTTTCTTGGTATAAACATTCTCAGATTCTATGAGTTACTAGTACTTGCTCAGTACTTACTAGTACTTGATCCTACAAGTCTAAGTTTCTCAAGGGCAGGGGTCATGTCTTATTAATCTTTGCATTAATAAATTAGGGACGAAACAGAGTCTGAAAGGATTACACAGTCCATTTAGAAAATGTAAACCAACAGTAAACAATTGGACAAAGAGCTAAACACACTATATGATGGGCTGATAAAAAAAAAAAGTCTAGTTAGGTCCAGTGAAGGCAGGAGAGGTCAGGGAATTTTAAGATAAAAATATAGGGCTCAATGTGAGCTTTGAAGAGTGGAAGAATTTGGATGGACACAAGGATAAAGGTAAGATGTCCTTATGAAGAGAACCCAGTAGTTGGCACTATAGGTGTCTGGAATTCTTGGTCAGGAATTTTCTTACAAAAATATTTTTTATTTCTTCACTAATTCATTTAGCAAATGTTCATTAAATGGCTACTATATATGCCATCTATTTTTTTTTCAGGAGCTGGGGATACAGTAATAAACAAAACAAAAAAATTATTAGAGAAGTATTAAACCTATTAGTAGATAGAGCAGATATTTTTAAATGTTGATACACTGATATTTATTTTTATATAATTTGGAATAGTTTGTGTGATTAAATAATTCTTCTCCCCCTTTTTTTCCTTACATATATGGTTTAAATAGTTCCTAGCATGTTTGGTAACATAGATTTCTCATATAGGCTCTGCCAGATAATCTTACTGTCTAAATGTTTATAATGACTACATCACACTATAATAGATTTTTTTAACAGTTATGGAGAGAGGAGTAATAAAAATTAAGAATATGCACTGTAGTAGATATATTTATTTCCCATCTCAACCCCCATCTCTTGGAAAATATGAGTTAAACAGGGCATATAGCAAGTAGGAAAGGTGTTCAATTTGGGATTTATGCAAAGGTTTAAAGACAAAACAAAATCTTTCTAGAGAATGCTAAGTAAGTTTTGATTTGTTTCAGTCTCCCATAAATATATTTTTGCCCAGTCTGTTAATGTATTAGTATAGTAAGACCAAATATATCTCCTTGACTTAATCAGTACCCCCTGCCATATCTTATCTAGATTGTAGTCTATTTAAGGGCAGCAATCATATACGCTCTGGAAATGTTTCCTCAACTTTTCCTGATCATTCTGCAAATGATTTCCATCACTTTATCATTTTATTTTTATTTAGCAAACTATCCAGAGCCATCTACATACTTGAAAAGTGTCTTCTTATAGTCCTAATCGTTTATAAAAGTGCTAAACAAAATCTGTTTCCTAGGGCAAAATTGGGTGAAAGACTATTTTTCTAATCATAGGATTGACATTTACTTTAACCTTAGAAAAGATAATTACAAGATGATGCTCGTATGTATGCTTTATACTCTGCCTTTGTTACAAAGTAACAAATTAACAAGGCAAATTAATTGATATCAAATCAGTCCATATTTTAGTTGTCACTTGTAATGTGTAATATGCTTTTATAAAAAATTATAATATAAAATATACTAAAGAAAAATTGAACTATCATAGAGTCCAAACAACAAAGATAACCAGGTTATCATTTTAATATATTTCTTTCTAGTCTTCTGACGCAGCTTTGACATGAAAAAAAAAAAATAGCTATATGTATTCCTATAGCATTTTCTATTTTGATTACAAATGGTACCTTTCCTCCAGTAAGTTATTTTTAAACATTCTACCTTTTTATCATGGCTCCCACTAAGAGCTGTTGCTGGTTTATAGCAACTGGGATCATCACTCCAAACTGCTCTGAGAAGATTCATAATCAATGGAGGAAAAATTCCTGAAACTTATGGAAAATAACAAGAAGAAAAGGAGAAGGTATGTAATCCAAAATGAGAGTTAAAATGACCTAAGACACTCCTATAATTGTATTTGGCACATGTGATTTTGATGTGTTATATATGTCAAGAAAAACAGGACTTCAACTTCCTTTAGGTTAACTTATTTTTTCCCCAAATCTCAGTCCTTAGGTTTCAGGTTGTCATTTTGGGAAATATTGTCTTCTTTTCTCTTTAAGGTACTCTTGATAATTTCTTTTGATCTGATTCACTTGAAAATATTTAAGGAGATGTTTGTATAGTGGGGGCATATAACATATTGCTTTGTACTGATCCTATGTACTCTTAAGTGTGGGCTCAATTCTATTGGTTTAGGATTCTATCAGTTGACACTCATCTTCTGCACTGCCTAGAACCTAGTGATGTTCACAGAGAATGGAGGTGTGATCACTGTTTATCCAACAGGCCTCAGGTCCTATGGCCATCTCTGACAAGTTATATATTATGGTCTCCGTCTCTACACCTTAAGATTTTCTAAAGACCTATGATTTATCTCTAACTAGTCTATTAATCCATCTAGCATGCTTGTACGCATTTTCTGATGTTAGAACTGTAATTATTAGCTTATGTGGTAGGTTGTTTGCAAAGAAAGTCACATTATTCATCTCATTCTTATAAGTACTCCCATTTGCAATGTGGCTTAGTTTCCTCTCCCATCATAATGTGGAATTTATTTTTCTACCCCTTGAAAACGGGCTTTGTCATGTAACTTGCTTTGGCCAATAGGATATTAGCAAAGTTATGCAAACAAAGGCTTGAAAAGTATTTGCTCACTAGTGCTTGTCTTCTTTCCCTGTACTGGGAAAACTGTTGCCATGTGAACAAGCTGGATTTGCTTTTTTGAGGAGAGACAATGTAGAGAGAGGCCCAAATATCTCAGGCCAGCTTAGCCCTGGTCATCTAAGGGAAACCATACCAGACTCTCAAGCCCCCAGTGAGCCCATCCAAATCAAAAGAACTACTGTCAACCCACATAATCATAGTCAAATAAATGCTTGTTTTCTTACAACCAGTTTCTTATGGGACTAGTTCATTATACAGTAAAACTGAACTAATATAGAAAGTGGTACCAGAAGTGATGGGTTGCTGTAAAAAAATTCAAAATATACAGCAATGGCTTTGAGATCGCACAGCAAATGGAGGATAAAAAAGTAGTGAAGAAACTGCTGGCAAAGCCTAGGAAAAAAGGCAAAATTGCTGTGAGCAGAGGCTAAGAAAATGGTGAGGAAACAGCAATAGCTGCCTAAAAAGATGGTGATCCATGTTATATAGCTGCAAAACAGTTGGCAAAACTGTCACATTATGAAAACATGTACCCAATAAACTGTAGATAGACCAAAGATGATTTTATGGTCAAATGGCTGAAGTATCCATTGGCTTCTCTTAGCTGCACCTGATATAACACTGTGAGAAAAAGATGAGCTAAAGAAAGAATGATTTGGCAAGCAGAATTTAGAGATGTACAGAAAGCCAAATTTTGGAGTTGGAAAATAAAACTGTTCTTCATCTCCAGTTTCTCCAGACAACAAAAGATCCTCAAAATAAGAAATGCTTCTTGGTAAAGGCTAAATCAAGGGTATGGCTATCAGATCCTTTTTAATGTTCTCTGGAAGATTTAAGGTGGTGCCTAGTAGACCCTTTCACTAGAAAAAGGGCTTTAAGTAATTTTAAGATACTTTCTCCTACCATTCTGACATGCTGCCTCAACAGAGAGATGTCTATTTCTAAAGAAATTGTGAATATTAGCTTTTAGGACACACAGCTGTGGATAAAGAGGAGCCACATCCAAGGAAATGGACCTGAAGATTCTCATCCATATCTAGACCTGTTTAAATGAAGATCCTATACTTCAAGCTTGATACCATAATGAGATATGACTTTTGGAGAAGAAAGAGATTGCATTTTGCAAGTAGGAGGAAAGTTTATTTTGTAGCCAGAAGCCAAACTGTGGTAGACTGTTTGCAGAGGTGGCCACAGTGATTCCTGTTATCTTTATACTGTGACATCTCTTGTACTGTAACTTGGACATTTTTCCTTTAGGCAACAGAACATGAGGAAATGGAACAAGACTTAAGTCCAGGTGCTTCAATGCTTGTGCATTAGGATTTGCTCTCTATGGCTAACATGTCATCCGTGAATAAGGATGTGACTGACTGACAGTCTTGAAATAGCCTGCTAGAGAGGCCACATGAAGGAGAACTAGTGAGGAAAAGCTAAGGATGGCCAGATTGGTGAGGCCATCCTGACTATCTATCACTTGGAGAAGTGAGACAACAGCTTACTGTAGCCACATGACTGAGACCCAGAGAAGAGCAGCAGAACTGTCCAACTGACCGCAGCCCAAATTGCTCATCTACTGAATCATAATCGATTAAATAATTACTACTTTAAGCAAAGTCTTGGAGTGTTTTCTTAGGCAGCGAAAGCTAATGACATAGATTTATTGTTTAAAATACAATTTAAAGTGAGAGAGCTCCATAAAATATTTTTTAAATTAAATATTGTGACTTTTTAAAATTATTTTTTATTTTTATTTTTATTTTTGCTGTTGCCTTCATGTGCTTGGGTGTAACTTTTTACCTTGAAGCTCAAGTAGTTCCATTAATACTCTACCTGCTTTCCTCTCTTTGTTTGAACACTTTGGTGTTTGATTTTGGATTCCTTTTAAGGTGTCCTGGTAATTAAGCAGTTTTGAGTTGTTTAATTTTGTGTAAATTTGACCTGTCACATTTATAGGATTCCCACTCTTCTCCTGGAAAATTCTTTTCCTCCCTAAAAAGATTACTTGCCTCATTCTCTCCTTTTTCTGAACAGCCTTCTTTCCTTTGCCATTTAGGCATTTAATGTTTATTTTCAAATGCCTGTTCATTTTGGGCTGAGGCAAACATTTTTCCTGAGTTTCCAATAAGCTGTTCTTAAAAAGTCTCCAGGCTTCTTCATGGTTATTTACTCTCAAAACTATTTCTTTCAGGTTTTTTTTTTTTTTCCCTCCAAGAAAAGCCCATTTTTGTCATTATTCCCTTTTCTAAAATTGAGTAACTTCATGACAAATATTTTTGGTTTTCCTTTCATGCCAGAATGTTGGATTCACTTACATGGTAACTGCTGTTAAACAGGCACTCCTTGAGAGACAATATCTCCCACAAGAACACCTTTATGGCTGAACAAAGTCATTGCTTCCCCAGAAAACCAAAGCTTGCCTGTCTGCTTAAGGTGTATCCTCAAGCTAGTGGGAAGATTCGGAAAGAACTAAGGTAGAGTGGGCAAATGTTATTTTTGTTATTTCTTTTGGCCCTTTTCTGATTAATTAGCCCTCTTCTCTGAGGATATACCTTTACAGCATTGATATTATAATTATTTGTACAATTATTTTATTTTCCATACTAGACTCAAGATATTTGAGAGTCAGGTCCAGGTTTCAGTCATTTTTGTATCTCTTAGAGTGAGTGAACCCAGGAGGTAAATTATAAATAGCTAAATAAATAAACAATTAACAAACTGATGAAACCACACTATGAGCTGGGCTAAGAACTCCTTTGGTGGGAAAGAGGAAATGTTGCACCAGATAAGCTGCCCTCCTGAATGAACTGTTTGTCTCTCCACAGCTACCTAGTCTTGCTCTCCTACCTTAATATGCCTCCCTTAAAGAAAAGAGACAGAGTTAAAGAAACAGAAGCTTCATAGTAACAAATAACATCCTCTCTCCTCTTTCCAGCCTGTCTACATGACAGAGTTATCATGTATTGCTCAAAAGGAGTTTAGACCTACTATACCTAGTTCTGCAGCTGATATCCCTAAAAAGGAGAAAGAAATTGATAAAATGGCAAAGCCATAGTTTTTTAATCTCTCAGACTACCCGTTAAAATAAACAAAGGAATGACTAGCAAAACCAAAAACCTATATACATCCTCCCAAACCTCCAAATACGAGCGGTGACAAATCACCAACAATTTACAACATGTCAACATGTGGGATCCATATCTGTGTAAGAAGAAGCAGAGGGAGGAGAATTGGGCTTCTGTTAGTTCTGACAATGGTGCGCAATGGGTTAATCTAAGCATGGTAGTCAAAAAAAAAGTTTTTTCTAGGATTCAATTAAAAAGTGAGTACAATGGATTATATCGCTATAAATTCTAGTGGTGATGGAAGCATCTGGGCCTATAAACTCTCCAAACAATCAAAACAAAGCTGTCTTCCAAGACAAAGCCCTGCACTGAGGAGAAACTGCTAGAAGTGGAGTCAAAATTGAGTAGGATAAAGACAGTAGGGCCAAAGGACTAGACAGTTCAAATAAAGGTAAGAGAAAGGAAGAGGTATAACTCAAAAGGTACTAGGTCATATTATTATTTGTGTTTGAAAACAACAGAAGAGGAAGCTCTGGAGTCATGAAACTAGAAGAGTTCTATGGCCCACAACTCTTATAGAAAAACTTATTTAAAGGGATTATGGTTGGACCCAATGTCATCACAGGGGTCCTTAAAATACTAGAGGCTGAAGAGGAGGAACTGAAGAGATGGCCACATGAGAAAAACTCAGGTAACCTCCAGAAACTGGAAAAGGCAAGGACATAGATTCTCCCCTAGAGGCTGCAGAAGGAGCACAGCCTTATCGGTACCTTAATTTGAGCCTCATGAGATCAATTTTGGATTTCTGACTTCCATAACTGCAAGACAGTAAATATGTGTTGTTTTGAGCCATTAAGTTTGTGGTAATTTGTTACAGTGGAAATAGGAAGCTAATAGACTAATATTTCAAGATTATCTAAAATAAATTAAGGAAGTGATAGAAACTATGAAAGAAAAACATAAATAAGAATTTTTAAAAATATAAATGAAGTAATTAGAGAAAAGCAAAATTTAGAAAAAAAGATTCAGAAAAGATAATTAAAAAATTATTTCATAAATAAATCAGTACAAAAAATACAACAATGAATAAAACTACTGATAATTCCTTAATAGAAATGGAAGACAGAAAGGGAGAAAAATCAAAAATAAATTAGGAAAGAGATTAAAAAGGAGTTCAAAGGAAAGTGATCTCGAGAGGGAGGTTCATAGAGAAGATTCAACATATTTATTATAGGAGATATATGAAAACCAAATAAATGGAACTAAAAATTTTAAAAGTTCTTGAAAGATTAATTAAAATTTACTAAAATGTATACCACATACCTGGGAAAATCTATACAGAAAGACAAATATCAAGATATAGTCCAGTAACAATATTGGGTTAAAACAAATCCCTTGGGCATTGGTAAAAAACAAAACAATTTGTAATGAAAGAAAATCAAATTGTCATTAGAGTTTTCAACAGCAACACTTGCTTCCAGAGATCAATGGAGTAACATTTAAGGTACTCAAAAGAAAGAAAATGTGAGCCATATTTCCTCTGTAGGCAAATCGACTATCAATTTAAGACTGAGAAGAAATAGTTATGATCATGTAGTAATTTAGGAAATATTATTCCCATGAGCTCTGAGTAATTTACTAAAGAATGAGCTTCAGTCAACCAGAAGATTGGAGAGACTTTGAAGCTAATAATGTAACACCTATTTTTTTCTGACAATGTAGATATGGAACAATGATCAAAATGGAGAGAGTATGGGGCATGTTTACAAAAAGAATATGCTTGCTGATTTCTTTAAAAGGATTAAGACTGAAAGAATATTATTTTATACCAGATATTGTGTGCAAGGTTAGGAGGAAAGAAAAGATAACTGGCTAATTTCAACATAGCTCAAAGTAGGGAATCAATAAATTATAGTCAAAAATTAAATTTAATTAAAAATTAAAGGGTGCTATAAAAATATTAATATAATTTTTTAAAAGTATTAGTATGTGTTTGTGTGTATATATGTATATATATTTATTTGTATGAAACAGAACTATATTGACATAATGATCATGTCAATAAATATAAATAAGCTTAACTCACTTCTATTGAAATAAAAAAGTTATTTAACAAATCATAAATGAACATTATAAATCCTAGACATCTGAAAAAATAGAATTAATACCAAATGCATTAAGACATACACAATGAGACTTTATAGCACTGAAGGCTGCAATTCACCCAAAAACAAGGTATCAACTTTCATTAAGCAGAATCTACACCAATAAGGGAAAACTTTAACACTCTTCTCTAAATCCAAGTCAAACCAAGAGGACAAGATATTGGTAACATTATGGAAAAGCACAACATATCAATAAAGTAGACCTTAGTGACATATATCAAAACCAATCCCAATAATAGCAGAGATACTTTCTATCAAGAGCATACAGAACACTTATGAAAACTGCCAATATAACTGCACAGAAAAAAATCAATAAATCCCAGGAATTAGGAATAATATAAACAACAGTTTAGACTAAAATGAAAGAAAACTAAAAAATAACAAAATTAAAAACCAAAAAAGCAATTAATAAATCTAAATGAGAATGAAAATGAAATTTAAAATTTCTTTAAAACTGTAATACAAAAACATGACCTATCTGAATCTGTGGTAAACTGAAAAATGAAGTTTTCAGAGAAAAATTTATAAAATGTATTATTTATTAAAAAACTGCACAGCTAAGGAAATCTTCATTGAAACGAAAAGGCATCCTACTAAATGGGAGAAAAAATCTGCAAATCATATATCTGATGAGGGCTAATATCTAAAATATATAAAAACTCATACAACTCAAAATAAAAAAAAACAAAACACACACACATAAACAACCCGATTACAATGTGAACAGACACTTTCCCAAAGAAAACATACAGATGTCCAACAAGTGCATGAAAAGATGTTCAACATCATTAATAATCAGGAAAATGGAAACAAAAACCACAATAAGATATCACCTCATATCTGCTATAATGACTATCATCAAAAAGACAAGAGATAAGTGTTGGCAAGGACTTGAGGAAAAGGGAGCCTGTGCACTGTTGGTGAGAATGTAAACTGGTGCTAGAACTACCATATGATCCAGCAATTCCACTTCTGGGTATTTATCTGAAGAAAACAAAACCACTAACAAGAAAAAATCTACACCCCTTGTTCATTGAAGCATTCTTTACAATAGCTTCTTTAAAATATGGAAACAACCCAAGTGTCCATCGGTAAATGAATGGATATTTATCTATATC